>NC_044358.1:28603533-28954279 GCF_007364275.1 Archocentrus centrarchus | reverse complement strand
CCCTCTGTCTCAGTCCCCTCTGCTTCTTCTCTCCGACATCTACTCATCCCTTCCCTCCACTGTGCTGCGGTCAGTGCTAATCATTTATCTGTTTGTCCATCCTATGCCAGCGCATGTGTATCCGTATCTGTGCAGTGATAATGAGGAGGCTGGCTGATCTAAACTTGCAATATGACCCAATCAACCCACACTAATAAAAAAGCATCCAGTTACACACACACACACACACACACACACACACACACACACACACACACACACACACACACACACACACACACACACACACACACTGCTGCAGTGAGCCATGGTCACTGAGACACACACACATATATATATATATATATATATATATATATATATATATATATATATATATACACACTGTGGCCCATTCCTGAACACTTGACTTCCCCCACACTTCATTACTGTTCAACCTAATAGACGAATTTGGTTTTTCACGATTTCATTCAATGTCTCTAGTTTGTTTTTCACCCTCATTTTCTTCACTGCCTTTTTTATCTTTGTAAGCTTAGCTTGTTTTTTCACCTCTCATCTGCCTATATATATATATATATATATATATATATATATATATATATATATATATATATATATATATATATATATATATATATATAAATCATTTAAAGATGTGACATGAACTGCTGTCAAAGGTTAACACTATAGTGAGAAAATATTGTGACCGATGACAATAACATCTGGAATATATTTAGGGAAATATGTTTTATTATACATGGGTTGGGATAGCTGCAATAATGCTCAGTCATCAAACATGATTAGCATAAACCCAAAACAATTCCTTTTACGTCACGTTAATGGGATGAATCTGTAGATTGCTATCAACCTTTTTTTTTGTTTTGTTTTGTTTTGCTTTCTGTTGTTTTTTTTAATCTAATCTTTTGTTGATTTGCTTTCCTCTCTCTTTTATAGCTTCCTGCCTCTATCTCTCCTTCTTCTACTGGCATACTCTTCTGTAGGCCCCTTTCAACTTTTAATTATTCGCTGAATGCTTTCCACCATGACATGCAGATCCCTTATTTTGCCAAGCACATTCACCAGTGCTTACATTCAGGGTTGTGATAAGCGCACATAATGGGGATTTATCTGCAAAATTATGGGCATTCATACATAAGCACTTGTAGGACAGCTCTCAGGCTGCTATATGCTGGGCCAAGCTTCTCAAAAGAGTGCCGTTCTCTAAAAAAAAAAAGTCTTCAGTGTTTACTAAATAATCTCTGTTTTGCAGGCAAAAAATGGCTTAAGGGCAGAGGGCACTTAATATGTTTGATTAGACTCATACACCCGCCTATAAAGACAATGATTTTGTTAATGTATTGAAGCTTATATGTTATTCAACAAAGGCTATCTCTTAACCCTCAAGCTAAGTTTAAATTAGGACCTGATGATAGTGTCATCTTACATCTGCTTTAGTGTTTCTCTTTTTAAGAAAAAACAAATATCGTGCAAGGTAAAATTCATTTGTGAAGAAAAGCCTTTATATGCATGGACCAACAAAGCAGTTTTTTCAGGAGTGTTTGTTTTAAGAAATAAGAGCTTTGTTCCTTGAAGGGGGCACAGCTTATATCATAATAATGTGTATTTTACATCAACATACTGAGCTTGTTTGTACTTGCGTGGTTAATACAAACCTGTCTGCAACAGTTTAGAACAAGTAGCTCTTATGTTCAAATAAGCTCTGTAGAAACTTGACCTTTATCCGACAAAAGCTGGAGAAAAAAAAAAAAGCAGGAGCTTCTACTGTAAATTAAATAACAATTTAAAAAATAATTGAAGAGACGGCTGCTGGAGTAGCTCAGTGGGTGAGCAGGTGAGCATATGTGCCGCATGGTCATGGTACGGCCGGCCCAGGTTGGCATCTCGTGGCCCTTTGCTGCATCTTCCCTCTCTTTCCACCAGTTTCCTGTCTGTCTTCATTGTTCACTATCCAATAAAGGCAACAGGGCCAAAAAAAAATTGAAGAGTCACTAAGAGTGGACAGGACTGCTTATCTTTTAAGTTTTCTTCAGTTTGCTTTGGCTCATATAAACATGTAGCACACGTTCCCCTTTCAGCTTCAGCCCTTAATTTCACTTTTTAATGTTTCCACAGATAAAATTAAAGAGTCTGAAATGGCTGTATAAGAGCCTTACCTGGTTGGTGTTGCACTGCTACCTATTGTGTTCTGTTCACAGCCCCCAGAAGCTCAGCTGAGAATTTAAAAAAGAAAAAGTTTGAATCACTTTAAAATGTATTGCAGCCCAAGTCTGAGACACAGACTGAAGAGATAAATATCCTCACACAGAAAGCATTACTGAGAATGGATTTATGGATATATTTGTGCATTTGTGGAGAGGAAGAAGTGAAAAGCATTACTTTAATGTGTGGTAGTCTGAAGTTGTTCTATCGTGTATGCAGGAATTCGTGCATTCCATGTGAGAAAATCAGCTCAGGCTGGATTTCCTACAGACCAGAGCAGTGTGTGAAGTTTTGGTTCTGTAACAAGAGATAATTTAGGCAGTTATCAGACAGGTCCTTTGAATACAGATTTGAATTTTTTTTGACATTTTGAGGACACAAGTATGATTATAAAGCATGATGACTTAAATTGTGTTGATTGCACCAATTTCTAGATTTCAAGAGGCATACATACGTACTTTCTTAAATTTATTATGAAACACCATTTATAAGTTTATCCTCTGCAAATATTTTCATTTCTAAGTACTTTGTGATAAGAATTCCAACTCCACCGTCTTGGACTGCAGCTAGCAATGGTAATCCTTCCCTGCTCTGCAGCTTTGCGGAGCTCTGCACAGTGACACATGAAGCAGTTTCCAGTAGCTGCAAGTTCCAGTTGGAGTGACCCCCCCCCCCCCCCACGCTCAGGAGATCTGCAGATCTCCAGACCAGAAGGAGGACTTCTGTTATCAGCTGCAGTCCAAGATGGTGGGGATGGAGTGTGTCTGCTGTGAGATGAGATCTATGTGTGGAAAGCACTACATTGCTCTCTTCATGAATATTGACTATAATTCTTGCAATCATATATTAGGATTTATGTCATATGTTGTAGACATTCAGTCAGGGCTATCAGCAGGTTATTTTAGGTCATGTTGACACTGATCCTGTAGTTTCAGCCCCCCCCCCAAATCAAAAAACCCAAAAAAGACAAAAAAAAAAAAAAAGTTTAATTATAGTTTTAAAACTATATAAAGTAGAGCACTGTATGGGGATTGGGACTTTAATGGATAGGGCAAGGAGGCATGCAACTGATAAAGGAGCTTTGCATTATTTTTATTTTTTCAATAAATTTTTTAGGAGTATTGTACTCTCCCTGGCCCTTGCCAAGTTATATTGGATGTAATTCAGTTCAGCCACAATGTCAATGGTGTGTAGAGAATCCAATAGCAGGTCTACACCTCACCGTGACATGATCCATAATTTATTTATCTATTCCACCTTAGATTTCTACCTTACAGCAGCACATTGCATGCCTCTGTCAGTCTGTGTCTCTTTGCTTTTCTTTGTATGGACCCATTACTTGAAATTTTTGTCCATCTCTGCTGCTATCTTCTGCACCTCACTTTGTATTCTGCTTTTAATGGGCTGCTTTCTGAGTATCTGTGCCGCAGAGAACAGGTTGATTAGAAAGACAACGGAGAGATACTGGTATGAAAAATACTTCTTTGTTGTGATTTGTACAGTTATCACTATTAAGCAGCAGCTCACTAAATTTAGGGTTGACCGTATGAACAAAGTACTTGAAAAAGAGCTGCCACACATAAACTACATGCACAACTATCAGGCAAGTGAGAATTCTGACTTAATTATTAATTCTGTGCATATTTTCCAAAGCCCAAGCTATAGAAAAATGTGTATTTATTCAATTTAATCCTTTTTAGGTGACATGCATTGTGCATTGAGAGCTTTACAGCTTAAGTTAAAAAGTGAAATTAAAACAAAATTAAAATTAAAGTGCTAAGATAAAACAAACAAGAAATACTGTAATTTTCCATTATTTGGGAAATTGTTTAGGTGTAGCAGTTGAAAGGATGATGATGATAATATTATTATTAATGATTTTTTATGTTATTAGTTGACCTCATATAAAATGGGCCAAAATAAGTTAAGGCTCACATTGTAACATCAATAATTATAAAATCCCTTTGAAATGTGAAATGTGACATGAAATATATAAACCTTCGAGGTCTGGTGAATGGACAATAAGCAGTATCACAAGTAAATGAACGAGGAAGAAAATGTTCAGTGAAATCACATTCAGTTTACTGTATATGGTACCAATTCGCAACAACCATCATCTCAAGGCACTTCACATTGTGAGGTAAAGACCTTAGAAAATTACAGAGAGAGACTCAGCAGTTCCCTTTAAATAAGCATTTTGTGACAGTGGGGAGAAGTTCACCCTTGCTAGTCGCTGCAAGTATTCTTTTATGCAACTAGAGGCTTTTCAGAGAGTTATTTGGAAATAGCCTACATGAGAGGTAAAAAGTATCTTTTTGGCATTTGAGACAGGATGTTCCCTATCTTGACAATACAGCACAGGAAAAGGAGACAGCACTAGATAATTGTTTAATGTGTAGAGAAATTCACTCACAGTCATACTGTAGTCTATCATTCCATCCAAAGTAACTGCTTAAAAATGTGTTTCTCAGGTTTGTATAACTTTTTGCAGTAGCAAAATTAAAAGCCAAGCAGGCATTTGTCTTTTTAAGACACACTTGTGTTGTAAATACATTCATTTAATCTAGAGTATCATTGGAAAGCAAAGAAAATGTATTCAGTAAATTCTGATAATACTACCCAGGAAACTATGTTTTAAATGAAAGGCAAAACCTATCATAAAGCCCTATGGAACTCCATGATATTTTTTTTCTGCGTGTGAAGGCTCAGCATTTAGATGAACAAAACAGAATCTATTTGACAAATATGACTAAAACCAATTTAATGTGGTTCCTATAATTCCAATGATATGACCCAGTCTCTATAAAAAATAAATATAATAATATAAATATAATAAAGTGGTGTCTGTAGTAAACAGACAAATATCAAGATGAGTCCACTGGCTGAGGTAATGACAAAACTGATTGTGACTTTCACCCATGCTGTTTCTGTGCTATTATGTACTCTAAATCTTCAATGGAGCCCTTCTAATAAACCATTTGTGTGCAAACATTCACAAAATTGATTTGCAAGCAGTAATTCTCTGCAAGGTCTCAAGGGCCCACAAAAAAATGACTTGTGTATTAAGAAATGTAAGTAAAATCAGACAAAGAGAAAGAAAACAAAGAAGAAGGTGCAGGTTAATGATAAATGAGTTATTTCTGGGTCTGAGAGACCAAAGCCGCGTTCCCATACGGGACTACTCGGGGCGGGTTGCCTCGACTCGTTTGACAGCGTTTCCATTAGTAACTGGTATAAGTTTGTAGGTACGGCAGGCTGTTTTAACATAAAATCCGATTCACCACACTTACATTCCAGATATCTGACATTGATTTAGGACTAGACGTATTAGTAAATTAAGATATCTCTAATTATAGTTTGACTAGTCAAAATACCTATTTGAGATATCTCTAATTATATTTTGACTAGTCGAAATGACGTCAGATTTACCATTGAGTTGAATGGAGGTTTTAGTTCAAGATATCTTCAACAAATTACTGACTATCTGAAACACCTATTTCAGATATCTACAATTGAATTATGACTAGTCAGAAAGTTAATTCGAGATATCTCGTTTGTTATTCTGACTAGTCATAATTATAATTAAAGATATCTTAAATGACACCATAATTCAAGATATCTTAAATGTATTTTTAGATAGGCGATAAATAGTTTTGACTAGTGTAAATTAAATTCTAGATATCTTGAAAGCAAATAACGACTAGGCAAAACTAAATTAGAGATATCTTGAACTGTAATTACGGATGTGTGACCCATCAAATGACAAATCTGGTGACATCATTTGAGATATCTTGAAAGGAATTTTGACTCGTCAAAATGTAATTGAAGATATCTTGAACTATTATTCTTACTGGTCAGAATGTAATTCCAGATATCTTAAATAACCTTTCTGGATAGTCAAAATGTAGTTTTGTCTAGTCAAAATGTAGTTTTAGATATCTGAAATGTAATTACGGATAGTCAGACAAACGGATTTTACATTAAAACGGCCTGCCATAGATATATCAACTCCACCCACAGTGTGGTGGTCCTCAATTGCAATGGAAACACAACACGACTGTGCCGAGTTGTGTTGACTGAGTCGACCCGCATCGAGTCGTTCTGTATGGAAATGCGACTTAAGACTGTGACTTTAAAATGAGTTACAACAAATTTTAGGTCTTGGGCTGATTAACAAGAGTGCTGCCACTCCTCCTCATTGGCTGACGCTTTGAGGATTGTGACAATTACATTCATTTAGAAGATTCATTTAGATTTGCATATTCTTTCCGCTGCTCAGAAGTTGCGTTCATTTTTACTAGGGTTAACTGAATACTTCTTGGGCAGCATGGTAGTGCAGTTGTAGCACTGTCACTTCACAACATGAAGGCTTTGGGTTTGAACCTCCTGGTAAGCCTTTCTCTATGTAGTCTGCATGTTCTCCCTGTGCCTGATATTTCGTCCCAAACTGTGAAGTATTTTGTGCAATTCTAAATTGGCTGTGAGTGTGGGTGTCAGCCTTAAATGGACTGGCAACATAGCCATTGTGTCTCCTGCTGCAGCATCAGAAATGGGTGGATGCCCTCTCTTCTAATCAAATCAGGCTTTTCCCACAGTGTTTTAATATTATGTAGGCAACATTGCTCCCATAACATTGTTTTATTACAACAGCTGTGACCAAAAAAATAATGTTTTTACTTTTATCTTTTGTCAGTGGTTTCCAATAGTATTTGAATTTACCTGATCTGACTCCAGAAATACATTATAAATCTGCAACATATTCTTGCTTTAAAGACAAACATATGAATCCTATGAAGCTGTGTGTACTTCATCATTTCATCTAACAGATACCAATTTTCCACCAGTTCCACCATATTCCAGAATTGCAGCCCAAAAGTGTCCAAAAGTATAAGGTAAATGTTAAATGGATATAGTGCTTTTGCCACCCCAACGTGTCAAGTGCTTGGACTCATGGCTGAAGTAAAGAACACTGACATATGGCCACTACAAAAGATTCATTGTTGATGCACCGGTATTGAGTAGCTCACTTTTTCTACATGACAAAAAAAGATTTCTTATTAAATCCATGACCCTCCTTCCACCATGTGTAGACCACTGACTTTTAATCAGCCCCGATCTATTCTGCTCTCTGTACACTGACATACTATTGCCTTGCTTTTTAGAACTGTATTTATAAAGTCAATATTTTAGAAAGCACCAATTCTGTACTAAGTAGCTCTTTTAAACTACTGTTTTTGCCTATTAACAATTGAAAATGCAAGAGTGCGCTGATTCAACTCCACAGGCAGCCAGCCGCAGACAGTCGAGTAACCACTTTCAGCAGAAAAAGTTCAAGTATGAGTCACTGAACGTGAAGTGGTTGGTGAATAGAGATTTAACTAGTCTGCTGGGCTGCTGCAATAGTTAACAGCCATACTACCACAGCTCTTCACCTTTCAACTTCAGGTCTAAGGTGGGCCAGTGGCAGCTCAGCTAAGTAAACCCACATATTAGCATTTGATGAAAAATTAGCGCAAATTACAGGTTTATGATATTGTTAAGATACTAATAAGGTACATTTAGAATGAAGAAACACATTTTAAATAAAAAAAAGACACAATAGATGTTCTCAGGCATTCTGATACTCGAGTGCTTGACGTGCTCATGTACTTTGTCTTCCCCTTCTTTCTCATTTTGCTGTGACCTTTCCACCTTCGTCATATAACTTTATTCACTCTCTCCTATGCTTTTAATTTGTTTCCCCTATCCTTTCTCATTCTAACTCCTTCCTTTTCTATTCTATCATTGGTTTATTGTAATAATTCAGCAACCAGTTGATATTCTGAGACAGAAACATACAGCAAGAACAACCCTGTGTATCAGAAGTTTTGTGTGTGTGTGTGTGTGTGTGTGTGTGTGTGTGTGTGTGTGTGTGTGTGTGTGTGTGTGTGTGTGTGTGTGTGTGTGTGTGTGTGTTTGTTGACTGGATTCCAACTGGCCTGTGGTGAAGCAAGCTGTCCTAATAAAATCAACCTATGTGCCCCTCCAACCTGAAGTTTGTTTTAAAGCAGCACGCACACACCCAAAATAATTTCAGAATCATTGTATTGTAGGAAAAATTATTAGCACAATAAAAGAAGCGAGATCTAACAAGAACCAAAACAAACTGAATTAATTTTGTTTAAGGTTTGATAAACAAAGATTATTTTGCTTTTATATCAGGAACATATCAGACTACAGTCTAAAGCTGACACATGGTGAGATAATAGCAAGGTTTTAAAACACTGAAAGAATTGATAGCAGTGAAAAAGCACCTTTTTCTTCGGGGAATTTGGGGTAAACATTTATCTCATCATTAGGAAGTCTAAGATTTCTAAATGATGTTGAAAAAGCAAAAACTGTGTTGGAAAAATTGGCCCACTGAGTCCATTTCAAACAAAGGAAAGGTACACACAACACATAGAAAACTAATAAAAATCAGCAAGCATCAATGAAAAGGTTCTAATGAGCAAAATCAAGAGTAATTAACTGTTAATGCATTTGCCAGTCATTAAACCCTCACTGATAAGATTTCCTGCCTGTAGGGAAATGTATACACAGAAAGGTTCAAACCCACCCACTTTAAAGGCATCAGTGCCATCCACTTATCAGCTGTGATGCAGAGGTAGAACACTCACAGATGACATCATGCTTGAGATCCCTGACATCTATTCACTTTATTTAGTTTTAAATCTCATCTTCCCCACTGGTTGCAGTTGGGAGATGAAGAAGTGCCACAATACTATGAATCACGACCCATATTAAATTCAATCTATTAATTTTCTTGTCTAATACTATTATGAAGAGTAATTAGAAACACTGATTAGATCCTTGCAATGCCAATATGGTCATCAGAGTACTTAATCCGATCAGAGTTAATCTAATCCTTAGTTTAATCAACTTACATCAAACTAACTAATTCCAAGATCAATACTTATTGAATTGCATTATTGGAAAACTGTTCATCACCTTATAACAATATGGTTTTGTTATGTCTTATATGTTAGCTGCTGCCTGCAGCGGCTTATAATGATTTTTGTGATGACCTGACTTTCCCTTATTTCCACCATCCACTTACTGTCTTTGGTGAAAAAAATCCCAAGTACATTTTTTTTGATGAGGACTTAGATGTCTTGTCCTGCTTAGCTTTCACCACAGTACTTTACCATTAAACTTTCATATCAGGCACACTATTAACATTAAATCACATTAGGCATATGTATGAGAAATTTAGCTTAGTGAAGCTCTTTTCAACTGCAGCATCTGCAACTGTAGAATCAGTTTTCAAAATCATTGTAATTACAAGAAACTTATGCTTAGGAAGGCTAATGTCAAAGGCTTAAGACTTTCCCAGTGGGGTATTATCAATTCACATAACTTGACATACATTTTGCTACTCTTTAGCACTAGTAGTTAAATTGCTGCCAACAGACTCAGCACATTTTTTAAACATACGAATTAAGTTATGGAAACAGGCAAAATCTTAATTGTAATATGTAAGCAACCTTACTACAGCTCAGGCATTTATTTATTTATTGTAGCAATATTAGCAGTATCCTTACTGCTTATGTCATTATTTGAATAACCTTTGAATAACCACTTATCTCCCCTTTTATAACAAGTGCATCTTATTTAAACAATTTTTCTTTCAAGCTGGTGGACTACTGAGTGTTTTGATGAGTCAAGATGAGTGCACAAGCATTCGCAGGGGTAATCTCTGAAATACTCAGTTGTCAGGTTTTAAAGGTGTATGTAAACAGCTTAACAGAATAAGCTTTGCCCTGAGAATGGCAAACAGCTGATTTACTCTGACTATCGTTGCTGGTGTAGGCTACACCTGGCTGAGAGAGGAGAGAGCAATAGAGAGAGAAAAAAATCATTAGACAGTGGAACTGTCAGGACTCCTGCTGAGCCTCTACAGCCTCTCCTATACGTGAATATGTGTCTTTTAGGGAGTGAACACAGCTGCATGTGTGAGATGAAACAGGCTTGCTAGAATAACTTCATCTTTCATTCAGCACAAAAACACACACATTCACCACACTGATTAAATAATACATTGGTTTTAGATGATATATATTCCCCCCCTCCCCCTACACACACACACACACACAAGTGTGTTTTTCTATCTTTGTGGGGAATTTCCATTGACTTCCATTCATTTCTACAGCCTAAACCTTACCTTTACCCTTTTCCTAACCCTAACCCTAACCTAAACTCAATTCATACCTTAGCCCTAACCCTGACCCCTGACCCAAAAACAGGGTTTCCCCTTGTGGGGGCAAGGTTCCAGTCCCCACAAGGAGCAATTGGTCCCCACAACGTAGTATATGTCAGGAAAATTGTCCCCACAAGGTATTATAAACATACGCACACACACACACGCACACTTTCCCACAAGGTTGCACACTGCCTGCAGTATGTGTGCATGTGTGACTAGTGTTATGTTCATTCAGGTACTATCATATACATAAGTGTCCTGTTTCTGCCTTCTTGACAAGTATTAATTGAGTTCTGGCCAGAAATGTTTTTCAGTGATATTCTTTCTGTTCCATTATTCTCATTTTCTTAGTGTCTTTTGTATTTTGTTTTCTCACTCTTTGCGGCTTGTGTGTTACTTTTCTCGTCTTCCATTGTTCTCACTTCTTGTTTTACATTGGTAATGATTCTCTTTGTGTGTCTCTAGGTACAAGATGTTACAAAGGCACGAACTTGTTTCTGGTGACATGAAGACAGAAATAATATGCACACTATAAATATAGCAACACCGTGGAGAAGAAGAAATTATTAGTCGTTCTTCTGTTAGGACTTAACTTACTCATAAATTTCTCTTTGTGCTTCTCTTACTCGTATAGCAACATTGTTTATGTCCAATATTCCATCTTTGCCTAAGTTCAATGATCTCCACCCAAAAGCTACAGCATTGGTTTACTTGAGGAATTGCACCATTAAAATATGACTCACCAAGAAACTCATTTTTTGCCCACAAAATTGGGTAAATTGGTTGCTGTTCCTTACTGACAGACTCTGTAGGATAATGCTAACATATCCTCACACAGTTAAAAGTAACTCACAAATAAAACAGTGCGTAAACACTAAGATATCTCTCTCCATCATTCCTCCCTTCATGCCATCCTAGATTCTAACTTTCTACCTTCTCTCTTCCTCCACTTTGTCTTCTACACATACAGTCTACCACACAGAGCATCAAGGAATATTAATTTAATCTCCAACAATTGAAAAGAAAATTAGTTATTGACAAACACTTTTTCTCTCATTACAATGAAATGATTTCAGTCCAAGGAATCTCACACTGTTACCCTACAGCGAGTTATCCCTCTTGACATCTCTTGCAATATTGCAAACATGTCACCTTATTCTAAGCTCTTTTCCCCTGCCTCTATACCTACTGTGAGTGAAGTCAGAATATGCAAGCAAAGCTCTCTGAGCACTTATGACACCAACTGTAAAAATGGAGGGAAGTAAACACATTTTAGTAATGTTTCTCATCACAGAATCTGCTGTTGAAAGGGTTTCCTGCAAGCAATACCGCCACTGTCCCCAAGCTCAAGAAATTCTAATGAAGCAAATGCTGCATTGCAGAGATAGCAAAAACAAAGGTAAGCGTACTGATGTGACTGATCGTAATACCGGCCATCTTCAAAGGCAGAAACCTCTTTCATCCATCAGTGTATAAGTGAAATATTAATATTTAACATCAAGTGAGGCATGTATAAAATAACCAGCCAGCATAGCTAAGTTTAATTTAAAATTCATTAAATATACATTAACACATTAAGACAAAATTTTATAAAAATCAATATTTGTAAAAGCAGCCCTGCTCAAAAATGCTCATCATTATATACGTGTAACAAAACATAAGAAATTAAAGATAAACACAAAAAAAGTTAAACACATAGCAAAATCTCATTGTAGACAGTTTTAAATGTTATATCTTTCTGCCCAAGTAAAGATTTTAAAGTTCCGGTCACTTGTAAGGCTCTGTGCATTAAATTTTAAACTCAAATAGATAATGATATCAGACATAAAAGTTTACAAGAAGCATCTGCACAGAAGAGGTCAAATGAAGGTTTTTCTTTGACTTTGACTTTTTCCACACCAAATTACTTTTAAACCACTAAAATCTTGCCAGTAGGCGTTAAAAATGCCACTTTTGTATTGACTTAACTTAAGTGATGGCATAGTTACCTTGAAAAATTAATCTGATTTCTGATTACTGATTACTCCTTTAAAAAGTAACTTAGTTATTTTACTGATTACTTAATTTTAGAAGTAACTAAGTTAGATTACAAGTTACTTTAGTAGTTACATAAAAGCACATAGAAAGATTGGGGGCGAGTCAACTGTGTTTAAGGGCAGCATTTCCTCTACTACATACTGTCCGACCAACTTCTTCCCCACTTAAGGATTTGGCACCGAAGTCTAGCTTTCGTTGTTTGGGTGCTGGGGGGCCTCCTGCATTAGATCCTGCATTAGAAGCTCTCTGCTTCGTACCACCTGGTGGGACTTGCTCTGTAAGTTTGACTATGCTGTGTTGCGACTCCAAATATTTCTTCAAATTTGACGTAGTGTTTTTGAAGCTAGATAGCACTTTGTTGCCAGCACAGTGTCTCCAAAAAACATTGATATAATGACATCTTTAGCTGACACAAACTCAAAATAGTGGCTGTATTTCCAGCTGGAAAACATGCATCTCTTTTCTCCCTCCATTGTTTCTGTTTGTGTCACTGTGAGGTATTATTTATTGATGGGTCGATCGCAAATGATCCGGCTCTAAGAGCCGGCTCCTGATTGTGAGCTGTTAATTTTTTCTTTTTGTTTTTTTTTTTTTTGATTGTTTAAGATGGGTGGCAGTATCTGTGCATCTACACTGAGTGGGAGGGGAGGGGCCACGGACACACCGCACAGTGAGTACACAAACACCAGAGAGTGAGAGGTTCCTGCAAAGCTTGGAGACAGGAAAGAGCTAGAGGAAGTTGTGCTTTACACAGAGGCTACACGTGGGAATGGTGAGGAATGAGTGACAGAAAACGTAGTACAGTCTGGACACATTTTAATGTGATAGACAGGCAGAGTGTCGACTGCAAAGTTAAAATTTCATATCGAGCAGGCTCCACAAACAACCTGCACAGGCATATATGACCTGTTCATCCATCAGTGCAATTAGAAGAACAAAACAGAGCAGGTCATATCAGGTAGAAGAAACAGGATCAACCCCTCAAAGTATCCTTGGATTTTCTGAGTGCCAATCGTTTGTTTTATAATTTGTATTTGGAGCACTCTATTCTATGTTGAGTATATAAAGAAACATTTGATATAATCTATGTTTTTACATTAGTAATTCATTTTGCACATTTTTTTAAGTACAATCTGAGGAGCCACTTGGGAGCCGGCTTCAGAGAGCCAGCTCTTTAGGCTCGGGTCGCAAAGAAGAGCCGGCTCTCTGAAAAGAACCGGAATTCCTATCACTAGTATTATTGTCCTCATGCTGAAAACGGGGCTTAATTGTTGCATCAGCCAGACATCACTCCCCGAGACGTAAGAAGACAGCAAAAATATATCTTTTTACTAAGGAAAATGAAAAAAACTAGTAATTTACTAGATAAGTAACTTTAACCTGATTACTGTATTACAAATAGCAATGTGTTAGATTACTCATTAACAAAAAAAGTAGTCAGATTAGAGTAATGCATTACTACGTACGCGTTACTAAGTACGCATTACTAAGTACGCATTACTAAGTATGCGTTACTAAGTATGCGTTACTGACATCACTGCTTGACTTACTGACTTTAAGGTAAGACTTGGCTCTGTACTTTAGTAAATTGGTCTCTTTATATACTAAAGTATTCTGTGGAGACCCAGTGTTAATGTCAAGGATTATCTCTGATTTCTGTCCCGAAAACACTGCATTAAAAAAGTGAGATTTTCTCAGTAAGCACGTAGCAAGTAGCCCTGTAAATTGTTGCATGTGTGCATTATATACAAATATATACAGTACCAGTCAAAAGTTTAGATACACTCACCCATTCATATGAGTAGGTATATTGTGGGATTCAAAGGTACCTACAACTAGCCTCCATGTCTGCAGTATTGTCTTCTCATAGTGCAATCCCTAGTCTGACTACCTTCCCTCTCTTTGTTACCATCCGACTGTACTGTTCCAGTTCGAATGACATTCCAGTATCATTGCTGTAGATCATAGTAGTGTGGATCAGTGAAGGCTCATTCACTCCTGGCATACAGCTTGATGTCATCCATGTAGAAGAGGTGGCTGATGTTTGCTCACTTCTGTACTCGGTATCCGTAGCCATTCTTGTTGATGATCTGACTAAGGGGGTTCATATAGCATCATATATAATCCAAAGCAAAACATCTATAAATATGTGAAAAAGCTATTGCATATTATAATCAGCACAGATATTCATTAAAAGAAATAGTATTCACCTTACAATTACACCTTTTCCTTACACTGAAACAGAAGTCAGAATGTTTCTGAATACACTGTCTAAGCTGTGGGGGCTCTTGCTGTTGTGCTGTTCTGCTCCAGGTCACAGTGAAACACACGTGTTTTTTGGGGGGGGTTTTTTGTCACAGTTACACAGTCATTGCTAACCAATTGCCAGATTTGGCTGCCTGTGACTTTATCCTTTTCCTCGAACTGAATTTAAAGTTTATGGGATGCTGTTGTGACCCAGTGGAGGATATCCACCACGTGTCACTGATGTGCCCTTTCACGTTGTTGAAAACTAGGTTTCTTTTCATTAAAGCTGAGGTTTCCCACAGCAGTTTAAGAAAGAATATAAAACACCTGCTAACTCACACTGCACCTTGACACACAAGCTATGACATTGACTGTCCTTAGAAGTCCTGTTTTAGCATTGGTTTCTATCATTACCCGCAGTGGAATAAAGAGTAAAGAGGGAGTGGAATAAATGTACTGACCTGGAAAACAATCATCTGATGGGTCTTTTTGTTGTTCGTACACTCAGACAATAATCTCTCTACAAAGCGCAAAAAACACATTTCTCTATTGGTTGTCAGACCCAGAAAACACTTGTGACTTAACACCATTGGCAGCAGCTGTCTCACACAACTAAACACACGTTCAAAAACACATAACCATCACCTCTCACACAGTTCTCACACTTGCACTCACGCACCCTTTCACGACCCTACTCAGCATGCAAAATGAGTAACTTCCTTAGCTGAAGGAAAGACACTGCTTTAATTTTAAATACTGTGTGTGTGTGTGTGTGTGTGTGTGTGTGTGTGTAGGGGGGGGGTGGATGTGTGTTGTTTCAGAATGATGTGAGCATTTGAATTTGTGCCGCTGTCTGGACACAAAACAATATTGCCACGTTTTGCCTCCTTATTACTGTCTCTTCTCTGATTCATATTGTATTATCTACTGGCTCTGGTGCCACAGTGAAAGGAAGCTGTCGCTTGTCAAGGTTTTGCACACATCGTAACACGAAACATTTCATTTCAGGGTTAATGCTACAGTTACAATGAGTATCAAAAGAGAGTTTCAGTTTTAACTATTAGTGTTTTAACTGATCATTTAAAGCTATCTTCACAGCCCTTCTCTTTGAGGACATATATAATGTCAATAGCAAAAAACAAGGTTGCCATTCAGTTTTGTCATGTGAGTGCTTGATTTTAGCTAACCAACAGAGGTTAGTTAAAAGAGGTAGACTGGGTGATGTGCTGAAAATGCACTTTGACACAAGCAGCTTAAAAGCACACATTAAGGACATGAGTACTATTTTATTTGGGGAAGCAAAGGACAAAATTCAAATTTCAATATTATCAAGGCAGACATTTTGGATTTTTTTATGCTAGCCTTTATCTTGTGTGCAGTTTTATACCTGCTTGTATGTGTATGTGCTTCTCAGTTTTAGTGGCAATAGTCAGAGCAGTGCTTGAGAGCAGACATGGGATAAAAAACACACAGTGCTCTGGTGTATACCATTGGTAACCACTCTGTGGTATAACTTAGTGGTGGAGGGCACCTATTTACCCACCAGTGCAACATAGCATCTCAGCGTTAGCAAAATGAATGCTCTCAAACTCCTGCTTAAATGGAATGAGTAAAGAAATAACAAGCTACAAGAAGGCTCAGACAAAATACAAGGTAGAAAAAGGAGCGAGGAGATAAAATGAAGTGGACTATAGAGCTGGAGTTAATGAAACAATGTGGACAAAAAGAGCAGAGACTTGTGTGAAAAGCATCCACATCAACAGCGCTCCTCTCTTTCTGCTCTCAATCCTCTACATTTATATTCCTCCACTCCTCCTCTTGCTGATCACTTTCCGCTGTATATCGATTGCTGCTATAACTGCACAATACTCATCAAATGCCCACTGGAATCACTCTCACTCTCTCTGTTTCTAGCTTCCCTCAGTGCCCTTTATTTCCTTCTCATTTGGTTTTGATTTCTAAGCAGCTATTTTTCTTTCTTTTGTCTCTCATAAAGAAAAAGAAATTAATCCTTCTATAGTTTTTGTCACACAGGAATTAGCTTCTCATTTCTTTCTCCTGTGTGACATAAGCCCACTAATGGCATGGTGCTGTATATATTTCATTATCATATAATCAGTATTATCATTATTAGGTACTCAGAAACCCCAAGAGATAATCTCTATTTACTTTGCGCAGTCATGTTGCTTTTTACACTGCACTTTTAAACCTAAGAAAGAGACTTGTGTAATGGAAATGCAGAGCTCTTTGGCAACAGACAAGCCAACCAGGAAACAGAGACACTGCTCTCTGCAGTAATGCAATGTGGCTGAAGACTTTAAAACCACCCCATCAGTTATATTTATAGTACTTATTTATCATGCTGCAATTGTGTAAATGAAATAATAAAATGTCCATATGTGATAAATACCCTGGTTGCATTTAGTATTTGGTATTTTGGATTTTTAAAGTTAAAAGAATATTAAACCCAGAAACTGGCACAGCAAAGTTCATAAACACTTCTTTATTTACCTAAACTCACCTAAACTGCATATTTTCTGTGGTTCTGGATTTACAGCTTTGGATAATTTTCTGTTTTTTTTTTTTCTCTACCTGCATTTCCCTCCATGTATTGTGTTTCCTGTTCCTTTCTCTCAAAAGCTTTCCTCCCTTATGTTGCTCTATTTTCCATTTCTCTGCCAGTCTTTATGCGTTTCCCGTCTCTCAGCTGAGTGCGTTGACTCTCTCGTCCATCAGAGAGCTTCATCCCCAGAGTGGTGCTTTTATCTGTCTATCCCATCCATGTTCTCCTCTACTGCTTCTGTCTGTCTTTCTGCCTTCACATGGCTCAGTCTGTGTCTCTGTCAGAGTAGTTTGGGCAGTTTCTTACTGCCTGCATTGGTTCCCAAATGGAACATATTTCACTGAATTAAACTGTGGCACACTGATAAAACTTCACTTGCAGCCATGGAAAGTGATAACTTACTTAAAAACAATTATGTGCTATTAACGATGTAACATGTACAAAGACTTCTGCCGGTCTAAGAAGATGCACTGCTGTTAGGTAGATGAAAAGTGTGTGCTCTCCCTGGAGTGTAACTGTCAGCATCTGGGTATGGCTGAAACCTGGCTGCGTTTATGCGTGCATGAGCGTGTGTGTATGTGCAATTGTCAAGTCGATGAAGCATGTGTATGTAATGTGTGTATGTTCATGTCTTTATGAAAGTTGGAATATCTGTCATCTTAGTGATCCAGAAACACTTTAATTTCCTTTAAGCTGTTGCCAACTCTGTATTCAAGCGCACACAAACATACACACCAGAGGTGTAATCTCCTTTAGCACCACCTCCCTCTACTCACACACACACACAACCACACATACACACAGACGGGACAAGCAATTACATTAATATTTATAACCAACACAGATGTACCTATCTAATACTGTAAAAAATTACTAACAACTGCTTACATATATTATAACAAAAGGGAGTAACACTTTGGGTGTGACAGGAGAGGTGGGCCAGTTCTGTTTTCAAGTTGATCCAAGTGAGTATTTGATTGAAGAGGTGATGCCAGTAAAAGAGTAAGAATGAGGCAGCAGGACAGAACAAAGAAAGCCTGTTTTGTACAGCACTCAGGTGTTCGGCCAATCTTCTTTTGCATTGCATAACACAAGAGTGCAGACCACAGGACACAAATGCAGTTGTACATCTCAAAATTGTAAAGTGAAGGTTGACTACATGAAGGTTGATTACAGGACAAAGCTACACAAAACAGGCTACTTACAACGCCTATATTTTTCCTGGTGGAATAGGGATTTGAAATGGTTACCTTACAGACCACGAGCTTCTGCCTCTAATCTCTGAATTAACCTTGGCTTATTGACAGAGAATGTGATTTACTTTGCTTCCACCAACAACTGAGACATTCTAAAAAATATAGATGGGCATTTTAGCTCTCTGTGTTCACAAAGTCCTGTGAGACCCCACAGGGAGGCTTATCCAAAAGAAAACTCAGTCTGCCTCCCTATGTGAAGTGAACAGGGGTCGTGGGGATAGGCACACTAAACATCCTTGCACCTGGGTCCACTGCCTTGTAGCTATGGGCGAAGCTGGCACTATGCCTAACATACGGCTGAAAAATTGTCATTTTGTTTTTTAGCTAATGACTGTTATTAGCTAGATGACAATCCAAGATCAAGACTGTAGATTCTACCATAAAGAGAGTTCTCTTCTGCAAGAAGCATACCATACCTGACTGGTGAAACCTTCTTTCTCTGCTCTATGTGAAAATATCCTCTATCAGGTATTACACAGGATATTTTTTCCCCATTAATACCAATAATTACATGGAAAAATATGCTGCTGCATATAAATAACTACATTCTACAGTTACCAGCCGCTTCATTAGGTAAATCTGTTCAGCTGAACATTGATGCAAATATCAGCCAATCACAGTGCAGCAACCAAATGCATTTAGGCATGTGGACATGGTCAAGACAACCTATTGAAGTTCAAGTTGAGCATCAGGATGGGGAAGAAAGGTGATTTAAGTGACTTTGAATGTGGCATGGTTATTGGTGTTAGAGATCTGGTCTGAATATTTCAGAAACTGCTGATCTCCTGGGATTTTCCCACACAACCATATCTCTAGGATTTACAGAGAATGCTCGATGCCAGAGTCCAGTGGAGAATGGCCAAATTGCTTTGAGCTGAGAGGAAGGCAATAAACTCAAATAACCACTTGTTATAACCAAGGTATGCAGAAGAGCATCTCTTGACCCTTGAAGCAGATCAGCTACTTTAGCATAAGACCATACTGGGTGCCACCCCTGACAGCTAAGAATAGTAAACTGAGGCTACACTTCACATAGGCTCACCAAAATTGGGCAACAGAAGACTGAAAAACATTGCCCAGTTTGATGGGTCTTGATTTCTGCTGCGACAATCTTGATAGTGAGGTCAGAATGTGGTGTAAACAACATGAAAGCATGGATCCTTCCTGCATTATATCAAAGGATGGTGGTGGTGTAGTGGAAAAGGGGGTATTTTTCCAGCATACTTTGGGCCTCTTAAACCCCACGGCCTAGCTGCGTATTGTTACTGAGCATGTCCACAGTGTACCCATCTTCTGATGGGTGCTTCCAGCTGCTTTATTCAGGTGACACTTGACCAAGAAATGGAAGCTTCCATATATCCCACCTTTGATTCAAAAGCAGTCGCTGGCTAGTTGGAATATTTAATCTTGTCTCCACATATTTCCAGGCAGGACCAGTGTCACCTTCTGCCCAAATGAGACCATAAAAGCACCAGAGTCCAGCAGGCATTCCTGTTAGACCACCACAACTTAACCCCTTAACTGGCAGCAAAAAAATCACCTGACAAAAACTACATAACGCCTTCTGGTCATTATTGGCTCTGAACAACCCATTTCATAGCCTATTAATCAGCTGCGTCTGGTCCGCGGGCCGAATAAAGTGCATTTATATAGCAGGCTAGACCCGCCCATTTTGACTGACACCTCATTCGGCCAATCATGTTAAGAAATGGGTTTCCCAGAGCCAATAATACTCAGAGGGCGTCACGTAGCTTTGTCAGGTGATTTGGTGCAGCCAGTTACATGATTGGCCGAATGACGTGTCAATAAAAATGGGAGGGTCTAGCCTGCCATATAAAAGGGACTACAAACGGCCCGTCACCGGGCCCTTGCCAGTTAAGGGGTTAATCATGTCAAACTGAAAAAAGCTATTGTACTACAGCCGGGCTCAACCCAAATATGCAACACAAACACAGTCACCTAGTCTCTAAGATACAAGGAACCCTACAAAGCAGGGCTATTTTAACCACTTTCATTTATTTAATCCTTTCAGTCACCACTCAGCACATATGGCCATAAGAACAGTTTGGATTGTATAGACTGATTGAAAGCTTCACCCTGACCTCAGCTCCCACATAAAAGCAGTTCTGGTTCTGAACCACTTCCTTTCAAAAAAAAATCCATCTTACCTTCACTTTTGGGGTACAGTGAAAGTACTTTCACTCTATTACTTTTTTGAAGCAAAAAGATCCAGACCATAAAGACATATGCTCCTCATATGTTCCATCACAAAGCATCAAACTTGAAAGTAAGTCCTGCGATGGTCCATTTCCAGAGCATTTCGCATGAAAGACTTCATACAATATACATGTACTATGCATTTGTGGATTAAACTAGGAAATGCCAATAAAGTGCTGGCTTTCAGTGTTCAAACAAGCACTCTACCACATGTCTTTAGCACACTGTGAATATTCTGTACATTTGAATTGCCAATGTCATTATTATTAGTAAGTGTTTCCCCATTTCAGTGGTGCAAAAAACAATGGCCTGTTCACCTTCATTTGCCTAATGTGTAACTGAATATGGACTGTAGGCTTAATTCTAATGAACATTATACATGACTCCTGCCATAATAGTAATATTTTCATTACCATAGTTAAATATATATGGTGTTGGAACAAAGAATAAAAAAAAAAGAAAAAACCCTCCACAATATGAAAGTTGTTTGGAAAGTTGTGTGTGTGTGTGTGTGTGTGTGTGTGTGTGTGTGTGTGTGTGTGTGTGTGTGTGTGTGTGTGTGTGTGTGTGTGTGTGTGTGTGTAACACAGTAAGTGGTTGAGAGATAATTGGAAATAACAGTTTATGCCACATGCATTCTTAAACACATTTGGAAATTCCACTGGAGTCATGAGCAGCTTTCTATTATACAAGCCATTAAGTCATTAAAATGTAATTTGCTGCATCCATGTTTGTGAAAGAAGTAGCTAAGACAGAAAATATACAGTAATTTCTGTTTTGGAGGTGGCATGGGAGTTCAAATTAATTCATGACATAAATAAATGACAGCAACAAAGTTGTTAGCAGGAGCTGAGGATGTCTTAAGCAGTAATGAATCACGTGAGTTAAAATTAGGCAAAGAGCTGTGATGAGAAGCAAATAAGACGCAGATGTGTTTGCAAGTTGCTGGAAAAAGTTTGAAAAAAAATTTTTTTTTCCCTCTTTAAAAAATATCTAGACTGTTGTTCCTGACATAGAATGACATAGAATGAATGACTGAGCCACATTTTCTGTGGGGAATATGGTAAATAGTGATTAAGACTCAGATACGTCTCCCATATGCCAACAATCAGCACACTTCCTCCTAATAGCAAGCCTTAGCATTATTCCTGTCTTGTTAAATAAAACACTTTTCAGCAAATGCAAGGCATTTCTAGGTCACTAGAAAAGAGGCACCGATCAAAATCATACAGAGCCATACACACACCTACACACACACACACACACATTTTGTATCATGTGTAAACACAGTCACACACTGTGCTCACAAATGTATGCAGTAGGTAAGCACTAATGCAACAGTCAATGTTGGCATTCAGTGCATATTAAGTTGTCTGAGTCAGCCTGCCTGTCTACACAGAGGCCTAGAGAGCTTGCAGCAGATGTAGTCATTTAAAGTGCTTTTTCACTTTGCTGCCTCACAAAACTAACCTTAAAAACTGTTTATCGTGAACACAATAACTCTTGTCCTTTCTTATTGGCAGCTTAGTCTCCAATTTTGCTGTTGCTGCACATCTTATGCCCTTAACAGTAGAATGCAGTTCCCACAACAGACTTATGCTACTAATTTCATTAATCAATGTTATGTTCAGTTTAGATAAATAACCTGATTAATATAATTAGTAATGCCATCATATCATATCATATCATATCATATCATATCATATCATATCATATCATATCATATCATATCATATCATATCATATCATATCATATCATATCATATTGGTTGCTGTGAAAAGGTTAATTCAAAGGTAATATCAGTTCTTGCAGTTTCTTGTAATACATCCAGAAATTAGAGGCTTACTCTTGGAAAAAAAAAAAAAAAAGGCTTTTTGTGACTGTTTATCATTTTCCTCTAATGTCAACATTACATCCAAATCCAAACAAGTGCCCATAAGCAGCCCATAACCACTTTGACTCACTGACCTGTAGAAACTCTTATGCCATCACTCGGTTGAAGTCAAATGCCATTCTGGTAGGGATATACAGATAAGAAGATGCTGGTATATGGAAGAGATTTCTCAACCACAAAGAAATCACTTTGGATGTCTGATCTCTTCCCACCCACTGTCACCCTCCCTTAGTCTATCTCTTCCTCCCTTCTTCCTTTCTTTAACATCTTTTTCTTCCCACTGATGCCTGTCTCTTACACACTTTATCTCTGACAAAGCTATCAATGAACCACACAAACAGAAACCTCTCTCTCTACATCCTTGTTCCTAAAAAACAAACAAAACAGTATTTCAGTATTTTCTGTCAGTTGGATTGGGCTTTTAAAACACTTAACTAAATCCAGCTCAAATCAGAAGCCTTTCAAAACCTTCATCAGAACCTTCACTTAGTTAGGTCTCAGTTACACAAGTACCCTGTGGCAACCTCTGGTCACTAGGAAAAAAATTGCACTCCCCAACCAGTTGGCATGTGGTTGCTGGATGTTGCCGGCTGTCACTGGGTGAAACTGGTCATAAGAGGGTGCTGCACCAAAAACCTCCTTATGATTGTTTTGGTTGCTAGCAGATTGCCACAGTCAACTTCAGTCTATATGGGACACTCCAACTTGTCTGCAAACAATTGACAACTAACCACTGCACGGTCTTAATTTCCCTGACAGAACTCTCCCAAGGGATCATAAAAGTTTAAATCTAATCTAATCTAATCTAGTTCAATAAGGAGAAATGATTAGGAGGAACTGAACATGATTTATTGATATACAGAATTCAATTGTTATTTGGTAATTAGACTCTGATGGCCCATCATGGCAGAATGGAATCCCAGGGGTGATAGAAATTAGGGCAGGACCCCCCCCCTGCAGTGAGATTTAAAGTATGCAGAGTGGAGGCTGATTGACTTGAAGAAGTTGGGCAGAAAGATGATTGGACAAGCGTGATGATGTCAGCTTTGAGTTTAACAGTGTGTAAAAATGGAAGTGACATGAAGAATAAACTTGCAGCCCAACACTCAGGAAAGCAGATGAGATATTACAGACAGCCTTATTGAACTTAAGCATAAGCTTCATTGAAAATGTAAAAAAGTGTAAAAGTAGTATGTTACCGCTGAAAGCAACAACAGATGCAACTTTGAATGGTCTCCATTTCCAGCTTGCATTGCATTCTTTACAGTTTCACTGCTGCTTAGCAAGCAGTTGAGAAGTGTTTGCAGACAAGCTGGTATCTTCCATACAAACTACACGTGACTGCAATATCCAAAGCAATTGCAGCACCAGATACCTCTTTGTGAGTAGTTTCAATTCAATTCAAAATTATTAATATGGCGCCAAATCACAACAAACAGTCGCCTGAAGGTGCTTTATATTGTAAGGTAAAGACCCTACAATAATTACAGAGAAAACCCAACAGTCAAAATGACCCCCTATGAGCAAGTACTTGGCAACAGTGAGAAAGAAAAACTCCCTTTTAACAGGAAGAAACCTCCGGCAGAACCAGGCTGAGGGAGGGGCAGTCATCTCCTGCGACCAGTTGGGGCTGAAGGGAGAGAGACAGGACAAAAAACATGCTGTGGAAGAGAGCCAGAGATTAATAATAACTATTGATTAAATGCAGAGTGGGGTATAAACAGTTAAAAAGAGGTGAACGAAAAGAAACACTCAGTGCATCATGGGAACGCCCCAGCAGCCTTTTGCAGCATAACTAACCTTTCACCATAACGGCGAGTTCTGCAACCACTCACCAACTGGTCAGGGAATATACAATTTTTCCTAGTGACAAGAAGGGTTTTCACAATACTAGAATTTCAAACTCGATACCACTACCCAGGAATATACTCAGTACTCCATAACATTTTCAATACCACGGGGAAAATTTTAACACATCTTATTTTGATGCAGTGTGCACCAACAGCAATAACGGCAAAGAAATAATTTCTTGAAAAATATAAGTTCTTAATTTTCAGCTAACTTTGAAATGGGAGCTTTTATGGACCTATTGAAATTTCTCATGAAATTTTGTTCAGTGTTGTGAAGTGAACTACTTCAGCTGCTAGTGAGGAGAGGGGGTTTTGCAGTGTGAAGTTGTGTGTCAACTGGAGGAGGCAAAGATACTGCAAACAATTTCACACGAACTGCCAGCAAACACCCACAAAGAGTTGGGGAATACTCACTGTAGACGCAAAACGGTCTCTAGGCATGTCTGACTGGAGCCTTACATGTTTGCCATGTAAATTCTTTTCCAGTCATGTATTTTTATATATGATCACCAGCCAGAAGTTCTATTTTTTTTTAGTAAAGGTTGCTACCTTAATCAATCCAAATTAAATCTAACAAATTTTTGCTGCTACAACCTGAATATGAGATAAACATCAAAAGATGTTTGATAAACCTAATGAAACATCCAAATCTAATTAATGTCCCCAGATTCAAGATTGGGATGAACTCCAAATATTGATTTATTAAAAAAAACAAAAAAAAACAATGTGACTCTTAACATATTTGAATGTGACATATCCAAGTGATCACTTCTTTTCTGAAGAGTCACCACTCTGTGTAAATGCAGTTATACAAAACATTAAGTACTGTTACAAGGTGAAGTGTCTTTTTACTGACATTGATCAATAGACAAGTTTAGGTTTAGCTATTAGGGAATAATGAATTAATTAGGAACAACTAGTATAATCTATTCCAGTTGTACAAAACTGACACAGCTGTCAGAATCCATTCCTACACAGGTACAGGCAGATGCACAAATATGCACATAAGAGACTACATTCTCCACTATCACAGGGGACCAGACCATGCCAGTTCAGTTAGCTTTAGAGCAAAGTCAGAATGTGACACTACTTACATAAGCTGAGAGCTCCATTCCCCTCTCAGCTCAACTAAGCTCCCACTTCACAAGGTCACACTGGAACTGATGGGCCACTCAATCAAGCAGCCTGTTTTACCCATCATCTGTCCAAAATCTGTTAAGTACATACTTAATCCTAACTGTACATAGGCTAGTACAAAACTTTATCTATCAGAAGGAAGCAGAAAACGCCAGGATGCTGCATTTGAGCTCTAAACTGTGCTAATATGTGTTTATCAGTAAGCCACATGAATGCTGTGAACTCAAGTCAGGACAAGCTTCTTATCTGTGAACTTACAGTATATGCTAGAGCATTTCAGACTTTCTTGAAGTGAGTTAGATGAGAAGATTGAGGCCAGGAAAAAATGAAGGTGGAGCCAGCTGCTGATTGTCTTGTGTTATCATCAAGACTTTAAATCATGAGAAACCATGAGTCTGGCTCTGTGTAAGGGAGGGATGCCCAATTAATCTTCCCAAGGGGCCACACGAGAAACTGGGACTTTGGTTGTGAGCCATACTGATAAGCTTATAAGGAGATAAAATTAATATTGAGCAGAATTGAGTTCAGCTTATTGGTGTGGCCCTCCACAACAGTCCCAGTTTCTCATGTGGCCCCTTGGGAAGATTAATTGACCACCCCTGGTGTAAAGGGATCTGAGTCTGCCTACCAACACAGATTAAGCTTCCCCTTAAGCCACATCTCACTTGCTTAATTTGTGCTAAAATATAAAATCAACAATTTTTTTTTTTTTACTGGTTCTCTGCAGGACTACAACTTTGTGGTAATGGCTCATGAAGTTGCCAGGCAACCAGCAGAGCCTCCAGCATACCCTGTCCAGTAAGAGCTACTGCACGGCAACAAATACTGCTGCAAATAACCTCACTAAAACTATTTAAGAACATCAGTTTAGCCATTACGATCCCTTGCATGAAAATGATTTATATATAATGACATCAATGAAAATGATTAACTGATGGACAAGGATGGGCCAAAAGGCAGCAGTGAAAGCTCACTGCAATTTAACAGTTACCGTAATTGTGTGTTCAATTAAACCTTAGGACCATGTGTGTGTTTTGTAGTAATGCAACATGCTACACTTGCTACAACAGTATGACAAAAGTGTGTATTTGTCTAAGCTTTGATTATTTTGTCATAAAACATTAAAAAGCATTATACTAATGGAGTGTGTGAAGAGAAAAGAGGGACAGAGAGGGAGATGATAGCTTAAAAGCCCACTTTAATACATCGCTCACAAGTGCCCCTCCTGTTTTGTGTATGTCTGCAACTGTCTTGATCACTTATGAAACCACTTACATTTACAGAGTGGCGTAACACTGGATTTTCTGAATGTGTGTGTAATAGGATAAATGGTTTGTTTGTTTGTTTGTTTGTTTGTTTGTTTGTTTGTTTGTTTGTTTGTTTGTTTGTTTGTTTGTTTGTTTGAGAAATCATCCCACGTCACACAACAAATTCCTTGGGAGAAAGAGATGGATAGAATGAGAAAGGGCATATTGAATGTGATCTTCCCGTCTTTGGGGCTTAACGGGAGATTTAAAAAAAAACAACAACGTATGGATACTGAGGGAGGTCATGCATGCTATACATTAAATTACAGTGACATTAGCATAGAGTCCAAAGCTTCCAGTTGTATAACTTCCTATAATTTAAATTCATGAGCACATTATGTTCGAAGAAAACATCAAGATGTTTTTAGCAACACTTATAGCTACACTTGTTGCTACAACACTTACTGGGAGTGACAACTTTGAGTGGCTTCTACTGTATGTCTCTTATAGAGGCTGGGCTATAGGTCATCCGTTTCACTATATTAAAAATAATAATAATACTGTAGTTGTGTGGCTTAAGATGACTGCTGCTGATACCAGTGCTCATAACCTTTCTGTTTGGTTGACAGCTGGAACCTAACTTGCTGCATAGTGTTAACATTTTTTTTAATTCTTATATATGTAAATATTTGCAGAAATCCCATTTCTAGCATTTGAATTCCATCATTTTGTGTTATTATTTGGCAGACATATGCCACAGCTTAACTTATATAGTTTTAGATTTTAGATGTAGCGTTGTAGTTACTGACCATGGATGTACTGAGAAAATCTGAAAACCATTCAAAGATGGCGCAAACTTCCTTACCTGGCCAGCCAAACTGGCTCACTTTCTGTAGCTTCTCCTCCCACATGCATAGGATGAAATAATCATTTTCACAACTCAGCACCATTTCTAAAGCTTTAGTGGCAACAGTGAAAGTAATAAAGAAACTGTGCAGCTGAGTGAGGACACTTCTGTTTGTATGCTTCAATTATCTCCAGACAATAAGGCATTAATTGATTCATTCCTGTGTCAAGATGTGTCTTTGTAAGATGTCTGGGAGTGATTTTTTGTATTGTTGTTTAATTATATTGGATTCTTGTGTATTTGCACCTATGTAATTTGTTTATGAGTCTGGGGTGTCAGATCAGATCAGATCGGCTGAGGTAATCTAATTTCCTAAAGGCTCTTGGGAACGTAGACATTTGGTTAAGTGTTCCAACCTTTTGTGGAGTCAAATCTGTATCTGTTAACATTCAGTGTATACATTAGTGATGCTGTGATTCATTAATTACATAAATGGATTGATTATAAATGAAGGCATTATATTTCTACATCAGTCTACTAAAAGACTTAACTGCATTGAACCACTTTCGGTTGAAGAGTAATTGTGCAGGGCCAATGCCCTTTTGCCTTTGATTCTACAACCGGCATTCCAAAAAACACTGGGACACTGTGTAAAATGGAAATAAAACTGAAAAACCTGCAATGATTTGCAAATCTTATAAGCCCGCACATGCACAATAGAACATAGAAAGCATATTGTGATTTTCTCTATTCCTCTGCAGTTCTATTTGGTCTGTATAACTTAATAAATTTACACAACAAATTTACTTAAAAATCAATTATAAGAAAAACTGCTGTTACTACTATTACATTTTATACTTGGCTTAGTGGTGAAGAATTTCTTTCAGCAAGTGAACTGTAAGAAAGCTAGACAGTCATGACCCAGAAAGATTTTATGGCAGAAGCAAAAGTTGTCCACTTTCAACCACACTGCCTGGCCAAAAAAGGAAGCCATCGCATGGATTTAACTTCGCAGATAGATAAGAACCATCGATTTCAGAAGGGTCAAATTATTAGCCTTCACCAAGCAAAGAAAACAACTAAGGAGATTGCTGAAGCTACTAAAATTGGGTTAAGAACTATCTGTGGAAACTCCCTCTGAGGATATTCTCAGACAGGCATCTGTCAGCTCTGATACACATCACCAGCTGCTTCTTTTCACCTGTCAGTGAAGAGTTGGCTAGAAGGGCACAGCACATGTCGTGGTTCAAGCTGTCCCCCTGGATCTCCGTTATGGCCTTAGGCACAATTTGGATTTTGTAGACCACGTTGCCTTGAATAGTATTTTGTTAGAACAGTAAAACAAAATGATGCTAAGCTTTTCAGCAACTGCTGAATTTTCAGTTAAAGGAAACATTTCCAACATCTGTTGTCACATTAATGAAACACAGTGTTAAGAGCAACTTTACAAAAATTGACGTGAACTGCTTGAGAAAATGCTGACTCCCCAAGGGATGCACTTTTTTTTTTGTTTTTTTTTAACTTAACACTGAACAATGACATTGACTTTTCAAACCACAAATTTCTTTGATGCAGTCATGTCTAGATTCCCAAAACAGCATGCAGACAAGCAGCTTCAGGCTCATTAATAATGACTACAAGTCTAGGCATGCTTACTGTCTCGCTCTTTCTCTGCCTGCTTAGGTCTGTAATAGAAATGAGACACCTCTAAAAAGGTTTCTACAGTACAGTTGTTAACACAGCCAGAGCTGGTAATAATATGACCTGTTTCCCTGCAGACATAAAGACACATTCATAAGAGTCGCTTTGCAACCGCTGTCGTTCCAGAACCTTTCACATGATAATGCTACAGTAGACGCTATCAGCGTCCCTTCTACAGTAGGGAGTTGACAGAAGTCATCCATTGGATTAAGTAAAAAAAATGAACCTCTGGGAGACAGTAGAAGTAGAGAGATGGCAGGTGGAAGAGAACAGTTAAATTAAATGAGCGGGAGAGTCAGAGCTACACAGCGTTAGAAGGGAGCGAGGGACAGTGAGTGAGAAACAGAGTTGAAACATTATGCTGACAGTTACAGCCTGTCAACACACACACCGTGGGATTTTGGTTTTGTTTTTGCACGTGTGTTTGTGTGTGTGCATATGCATATGGTGTGATAATTGAATATGCTCTGCCAGCTATCACAACGAGTAAAGACACAAGTGACATCTCTCTCTCTCTCTATCTTTTGGAAAAGCAAGAGATGTCACTGCTGCCTAGCAACCACGTGTTAGCCTTGGAGGCTGTGCCAATATGTTTTTTATTTGCTATTTTTGCCAAATTTCACACCTCCCATTGATTTAGATCAGTGGCCCGGCTAATACAGCGGGTAGAAACAAGCATGTAGATGTCTTTCAGAGATTTTTGTGTGAGTGTACACTATATTGCCAAAAGTATTTGCTTGTCTGCCTTCACACGTATATGAACTTGTGTGTCTTCCCATTATTAATCCATAGGGTTTAATATGATGTTGCCCCACTTTTTGCAGATATAACAGCTTCAACTTTCCTGGGAAGGCTTTCCACACGGTTTAGGAGTGTGCTTATGTGAATTTTTGACCATACTTTCAGAATTGCATTTGTGAAGTCAGACAGTAATGTTGGACAAGAAGTCCTTGCTCACAGTCTCCCCTCTAATTCATCCCAAAGGTGTTCTGTCAGGTTGAGGTCAGGACTCTCTGCAGGCCAGCCAAGTTCGTCCACACCAGACTCGCTCATCCATGTCTTAATGGTCCTTGCTTTGCGCACCAGTGTGCAGTTATGTTGGAATAGGAAAGGGCCATCCCCAAACTGTTCCCACAAAGTTGGGAGCATGAAATTGTCCAAAATGTCTTGGTATGCTGAAGCATTAAAAGTTCCTTCACTGGAACTAAGGGGCCAAGCCCAACTCCTGGAAAACAACCTCACACCATAATCCCCCCTCCACCAAACCTTACACTTGCACAATGCAGTCAGACAAGTACTGTTCTCCTGACAACTGCCAAACACAGACTCAGCCACTGGACTGCCAGACAGAGCAGCGCGATTCATCATTTCACAGAACACATCTTCACTGCTCTAGAGTCCAGTGGCAGCATGTTTTACAACACTGCATTTGACCCTTTCCATTGTGCTTGGTGATATAAGGCTTGGATGCAACTGCTCGGCCATGGAAACCCATTCCATTGAGCTCTTTACACATTGTTCTTGAGCTAATCTGAAGGCCACATGAAGTTTGGAGGTTTGTAGTGAATGATTCTGCAGAAAGTTGGCGACCTCTGTGCACTATGCAGCGCAGCATCTGCCTACCCTGCTCTTTCATTTTATGTAGCCTACCACTTTGTGGCTGAGTAGCTATTCCTCTTAATCGCTTGTACTTTTTTATAATACCACTAACAGTTAATTGTGGCATATTTAGTAGAGAGGACATTTAATGACTGGACTTGTTGCACAGGTGGCATCCTATCACAGTACCATGCTGGAATTCACTGAGCTCCTGAAAGCAACAAATTGTTTAACAAATGTTCGTAGAAGCAGTCTGCATGCCTAGGTGCTTGGGTTTATACATCTATGGCCATGGAAATGATTGAAACACCTGAATTCAATGATTTGGATGATTTGAGTGAATACTTTTGGCAATATAGTGTATGTATTTGCATGTGTACGTGCCCAAACTATTTTGATCAGCTTCTTTTTTGCCAAATCAAATGTTAGTAATACCTGAATAGGATAGTATGGTAACAGACTGGTAAATATCCCAGAGATACTCATCAACCCATTTAATACTGGCTCAAAGGGAATAGCCATCCTGGTCTCCAGTGGTCACTTGCCATGATCTTCAGTCATTTTTTCATTTTTTGTTCATTGTGTTTTACTGATTGAAAACCTGCCCGTCAACGTGAGTGGCAAGAGGATTAAAACAAGCCAAACAATATGATATTATAGGAAGCTACAGCATTACCTGGTTTCAGTGCTAACTTCTGTAGACACACTATATGCACAAAAGTATTAGGCAACATCTCTTAATCTTTGAATTCAGGTGTTTTCGGTACCATTGTCACAGATGAAGTCTGCCTTTACAAACATGTGAAAGAATGGGTCAGTCTAAAGAGTTCACTGGTATTATAATAGGATGCCCCCATTACAACAAGTCAGTTTGTGATTTTTTTTTTTCCCCTCCTAGATATTCCACGATCAATTCAAAGCTGTATTACCACACGCATCTGACATATGTTTTGGGTGTAATAGCAAATCATATCCTGCAACACAAAGCTCTAAATTCATGCTTGCGAATCTTACCACTAACCATTTGTCGTGGCAACACCCAACTGACCATTATTGCTTTGTTCATGCAGTGAAATTAAAGAGAAAATAATTAATGAGTTGAGAATCATAAAGAGGTATGCAGGTATGTCTAGAAGGGGACTGAGGACACACCAAAAGTATGAAGCTCATATGCAATGACCTGCAGTTGCTACATTTCAACCTAGGCTGTAAGCCCTGTTGAGGTTTCTGTCATGAACTGTATTTGAACTTTCTTACTTAAATACTTTTGTTAAAAGGGATTGATTGTTGGTCTGGCAACAACAACCACTCAGAAAGGATTGAATTCCCACTGTAATATGCAGTTGAACAGTAACATATATTTATAAATTATATAGTTGCAAGTCATTGTCTGGAAAAGCTGGTTGGTTGCAGAAATGAGAGAGTTATACATAATAAAGTACTTTTGGTATATGTATTTTTTTTTATTAGCAGCTGTAGATGGGTAAACCTTTGAAAACAGAATCATCACCCTTACACCTCATTGAAAGAAAGAAAGAAAGAAAGAGATTCTCTGTCAGGGGAGAATTGTTCTTAACACTGCAGCCACTCAGAAACTCAAACACTGCTGCTGTATAATTTATGTTTCCCTTAGTTTCTGTTTATGGATGACAAGCTAGACTGGTCCTGCCACACAGAGGCAGTGTACAAGATGGGGCAAAGCAGATTATACTTCCTGAGACGCGTTAAAATCCTGCAACAACCACAGACCTCTCCTGCTCACCTTTTACCACACTGTGGTGGCTAGTGCACTGTTCTTTGGTGTGGTGTGCTGTCTCTAGGGACAGGAACAGAGTTGACAAACACATAAAGAGGGCAAACTCCACAATTGGGGCTGAGCTGGACTCTGTTCAGCAGGTGGCTGGGGTGAAGATGCTAAGGAAACTGAACAGCATACTGAACAACAGCTCATACCCACTGCACAACCTGGAGGTGCTTCAGTAAAGCACCTTTAGCCATAGACTGATACCACCTCAATTAACTCGGTGCAGGATGGAACACAGCAGAAAGTCCATCCAGGCAGAAGCAATCAGACGTTTTAATGTTTTTAAAAAAGTTTTTTTTTTAATGTCAATCTTAATGCACAGTATAAAGTATTTATATTGTGTATATAGTATTTATATTGTGTTTTTTATAGTATAATATATAGTATTTGTGTTAGCAGCTACTGCTGCTGTAACAAAGCAATTTCCTGCAAAGGATCAATAAAGTTCTCTACTATTCTAATTACCGTAGTTTCTGTTTTGGTTCTGAATAAACTGCCGAGTGGTTCTTCTGAAATGCTTTTTCTGCCTAAAGTCTTGTTATTTGTCAAACTGCCGCTGTTTTTATATTGCCAGACTCGATTTCCATCTTGAGTGTCAGAAAATATGTTTGCCAATTTGTTTTAATACAGAAAGCACTGTGTTTTTTCAAGTCATGAGTCCAGGGTATTTTATGCAAATAGGCACTATTATACTAAGGGCCAATACATTTTGCTTATTTGTTTTGAGCACACCAGAATCTGACAAATTATAGAATTATAGCTGTTATGCCACCAGCACCATTCCCCCCACCACAACCACACACACAACTTTCTAAATAACTTTCATATTGTCGATGATTTTTTTTTTCTTTTTCTTCACTGACTTCACTGATTACAAAGGAAACAAAATTATCCGTATTTTCCTCTAATTTCCATTTTTCCATGACTTCATTTATATTTTTTGAAATGTATCTTTCTCACAAATTCATCCAGGAACATTTTCAGTTGAGAATCTAATTAAGAAGGGTAGTCTGTTGTTGTGAAAACAAGGGTTATAAAAGCATATTGCTTCTCTTGTAATATTGAGAACCACAAGGGATAAGTTACTGACCTATTTTGGGCTTTGACCTAAAGTGGTAAAAATACCCCATCTGTGCATGGTGGAATTTCAGCCTGTTACTGTTCCTTCTTTCCTTTAGGGCTCCCAGGACAACATAAGGCACCACAGAGATACTGAGAAATAGAGCAGAACTGGCAAAATTAGATCTTTCTTCAGACTCAACTTAGCCGGTTCCTTCCTTGAATGCACACGTAGGAGAGCACACAAATACAAAGCAAATGAAGGGATGACAGGCCGAAGAAAACAGACAGAGACAACAAAATGTATGCAGAGAAACTGAGATAGAAAAGCTGTAAACACAGTCAGCCACATCCCACAAGCGAGTTTGTGTAGTTTTCTGGGCGTTTTTTTTTTTTTTTAACATTGTGAAAACGTCTACTTGACTGGAATTTTCTGGTCAGCTGAACTGAAAACTTCCCTGTAAGGATGTGTTGACAAAATCTGAGAAGATACATGATACCTGTGTTTTAAAATATTGACACCGATACCAATGTTTTCCTCTCTGTTTGATCTTTGTTGTTGTTTTGAACAATTAACCAGCACATAGTTTATTGTCATAACAGATAAACATCAATCAGACATCAGCTATTTCGCATAACATCTTATTTGGTAAACAAGACAGTAATCAACTACAGCAATCTAGAGCCGATATATTGATACATCTCTAGTATCCCTAGAAGTAGGCGCGTCATCCAGCGGTACTAAATGCTGTTTCTCTCTATCCATTATGATACACCAGAACAGGATCACATCCCTTTTTTCTTGTCTTCCCTCCTTTCTCCTTGCCCCTTTTCTCTTAAGCTCTTAAGTCTTGCTTTCCCTGTCTCCACGTCCTCCTGCCCATATCCTTCGAGTTGCATCTTCTATAAAACTGTTGGTAGTTTGAAGAAGGACCAGCACGAGAAATCCATTGCCCTCCTTTGCTCTTTTCATCTTGTATTCACCACTTTAAATGCATACTTATGATGCATATCATTTCTATACCACTGCAATAAAAAGGGAAAGGAATAAGAATTGAGTTTGAAAAATGACTCATAATGAATTCTCTGCGAGTTTCATTGACTCCAGTGTCATGGAAATTGCTAGGCATAGCTGATAAATTCTGCATTTAAAGAAAATGTAAGAAATCGGGCAGCATAGCCGGATAAGCAACTGTATTAATGGATGGATGGCTGAATAACTGGATCAGTAGAAAGCCACAGGTCTAGACAGCGCCTGCTTTAACACCAAAGCACCATCCAATCATCTTTTCACTCTTTTTTTGCTACCCCACCCAGTTCATCACTCCATCTAGTCCACTTGTTAAGGCCACTTTGCCTTTGTGTGTGTGTGTGTGTGTGTGTGTGTGTGTGTGTGTGTGTGTGTGTGTGTGTGTGTGTGTGTGTGTGTGTGTGTGTGTGTGTGTGTGTGTATACATTATGGATTAATCCTGTGTTAATCACATTCTTTGACACAGTAACCTTTTCATAGTGTAGTAAGGCTTAATCCTGATGAAACCTTTCTGTGATTCAGTGACAGATCATGTCGCTTTTGTATACCGCTACACTTTTTAAATAGAGAAGCGTTGAATTTGTTAAACCTTCTTATTGCATAAGGCAGCTAAATAAGGTTATTTATTTACATATTTTATTAAAATGTTTAAATTAGAATGAGGCTTCTCTGTGCTTGGTGCAGTGGACTTAAAGGTACTGAAGTACTAAATACTTCATATACACACGCTCACCCTTTCTCTCTCTCTCTCTCTCTCTGCTTGTAAACAGCTTTCTTCATACTGTTAGAATTATGTTTTATTATGTTTTTCAGAAAACTTTATTGTCAATACACAGAGGTAATGAGACTACCCATATTTCTCTCCCATTTTCTAAAGCTGGATTTATTGTGTTTTTCACAATATCTTTCTCATGAAGACGATTTTCAGAACAGTATCAAACTCTAAAGTTTATTCTGTTGCTGTGAGAAGAAGATCATACTGCTGCGCTTGTCATGTGCAGAACCACAAGGCAAGGGGCAGGTGCATGACCTTGGGTTTTATCCCAAGATGGTAAATATCATTTCTTCCTTGTAGGGATTTGATTAGAATATGAAGAAGAGATATGAAGAAATAATGCAGAAATGGCTAAATTAGATGTTTCTCCAGGCCCAACTGTAACTGACTCCTTCCTTGAGAGCTTTTTTCTGTTGATGGAGCATAACAACTTTATCTATGTATTGTGACATAGATTGGAACGTGCCGATGAACAACACAAGGTTCCTGCAGGGCACTGAGGCTATGTAAGGCACAGTAGCTCAGTGCAGTAAAGCAGGCTATCCAGAATCTACGCTTAGTGCCACCAGCTGGCTGGCTTAACACAATTGCTGCTTTACAGAGGCCACAGTAATGCGGTGTCTGAGCCAACAGGCTGACATGGTTCACAGCAGTCGTACTGACTAACACACACAGAGGTGAGCAGCCTTTGTGTAGCCAGATGGTGACACAGAGCATCTATTTATAGCCTCTCGGAAAAAAAGTGTAAAGAAAGACAGAAGAAAGAAGCAACAGGAGCGGCGTCACACAGCCAGTGGTATCGATGCCTTCATTTATGACGTGTGTATTGATTCAGCAGTTTAAAATGCGCCGTTTGAAAACACCAGCTTACAGTTAATGTACCGGCTGAACTTCTTTCACATTCAGATTAGGTGGGATCTGTCAACTGTGAAGGCCTTCGAATTTTATTCACATCATTTTCATCCTCATCAATCCATCCAGAAACTCCTCAAGCCCTACTGATGGGGGATTGTCATTCTAGAAGCAACCACTCACATCAGGATAGAAATCATCCATTATGGGATAAAGGTGATCACTCATACAACGGTGTATTGATTTGCAGTGACCTTTCCCAGAAGAGTACATGGGGATCCCGAACATGCCAGCAAACCTCCCACCATAGCATTATATCGCCCTAGGAGCCAGGATTCTGATTTTTCTTTTAATTTGTCACTGTAAGTGTTAATGTTTGAAACATCCGGTGTTAAATAAAGACTTAAATTTCAAGAAGCCATTTTATTCATACTCCCTTATTGTTCAGTACCTGAAATACTTTGAACAATTAGTATAGTATTTATGAAGGATTTTTATTATCATTATTTTGTGGTTATGAAAGGATTCATTTGAAACCCATTAACTGGACACATAAAGTCTAACCATACTTTATTTTTGTGCATGTTGTACTCTCTTCTATAGGGAATTCTGTTTTTAAAGTAATGGAACTGAATTAAAAATGTGTTCTTTTTCTTTTCTTTTTTTTTTCTAAGTACTTAAATCTAATCACTGTCCGATCTTATATGCCGCCATTTCTGCTACTGTACGCCAAAATCACAGAAATGACAACGCTAAGTACATCCCAGATTGTTTCTTTTGTAGTGTGGATCTGTTTTAGATGCTAAATGCCTTGAAGTCAGGGAAATTTTAAAGACTGTGTTTGTTAAGGAAAATGACTCCTTTTCGTGCAGAAAGGTAGATGCCATTGGCATACTTTTGCAATAGAATTACAGCTGCAGATTTCTGGTGAGCCATGACTAATACATAGGGACTAAAACAATGGTGGAGAGCAGTGTCAAGACAAAGAAAGAACAGTGAGGCATAATGTCAGTCACACAAGCCCTGTTCAGAAACAAATGTCAGAATCACCAGTGCTTCTGCACTAGTGGATTTTCTGGAATACTTTGGATCACTTGTTTAAATGAAATTAACAAACAAACAATCCACAGCTTGGGACTGTTTGGGAATGAAGTTGACACTGACTCTCTAAATAACTGATCCTATTAATGTGCTGCCATGTACCATTGTTTTCAGGAACTGCTGTTTTAATTTTTAGGCCAGTCACAGCTCTGCAATGAGTTTTATTCTAGTCATGTAACAAGCAAGGCCTGCGTATGCATGTAACTGGATTTTCTTTGCTGATTTATTGTATTTCATTTATTGCAATTAACTGGCTCGCATTGTTATAGCAAAAATTGTTGTTTTTGTTTTGGATTGTGGATTGCTGCATCTTTGGATGCATTTATTCTCATTCTAGCTATAGAGCAGTGTATGACTTTCACAAAACAGTATACTTCAGTACAATCAGCCTATCCCAGCCTATGACACAAGATACTTACAGTAGTGATCACATCCACTGTCACGGTCCTGGGTTTTGGACCCAGGGTTTTGAATTCATGGACTTTGAATTCTTGGTTATTATTAAATATTCTCAATTTGGTTTTTAGCTTGCTTTTAACATTTTCATCTTCATTTCTTTCCTTAGTATTTTGAGTCTTTAGTTCTCAGTTCCACTTACCATAATTAGAGGTTATTACTGTAGCTTCTTCAGTATTTACCGCTGTGTTTTCGTCCTGTGTCTTTCACCCATGTTTAAGTTTACTTTCAAGTGTGAGTTTCCCTGTTTTCAATTATGGATACTCACTTCCTGGTTTATTTTGGTAGCTAGTTGTTCCTTACTGATTATTTTAGGTTTCCTCCCCTCTTTTCTTGATTGCCTTGATTGCAGCTGCTATGTTCCATTACCTGATTATCGTGTGTTTGTAAATATAGTACCCCCCCCTTTGTTCTTTGTTGCAGTGTTTTTGTTTAATAGATAAAAACCTATAATGTGTGTTTCCCCAAGGTTTTTTTTTTAATCCTCCCTTCTTTAACTTTAGTATTTGGTCTTGTGTTTAAGGACAAATGCATCAGCCAAAATAAAGGTTTCTTATTAGTGTCAGCCTCCTGTCTTCTGAGTCTGCATTTTGGGGCCCCAATCCCTGAGATTTATGACATTGACATTGTTACACTTTGCATTTTGCACATTTTTGGAAAGGCTGAGCTCATTTACAGCAATAAAAAGGACTTTAGACCTATCTGCAGGAAGGCATTGTTCAAGTTTTCCCAATTTCTCTTTGCTCAGACATTCTTCAAGTGTGAAAAAGAAAACAGTTGATAAATTAAGCACTTACCAAATGCATCTTTTCCCCAAATAAAAGCTTAAAAAAACACTTGTTATATGCTTCATCTTTGAGAGCAGGATTATTCACTGTTTTTATTTATTTAATTTTATTTAATAATGGATCTATGATCCCATGAATTTCAAAGCAGGTATATCAAACTTTTTGATTGATCTACCACTGTGTGTTATTTGATTATGTAATCATCAATGCAGGGCACAGTGAGTGCTACAAATCATACTAGAAAGTATTCACTGCTGATCATCCAAGGGTGGTAAATAAGAGGGTGATTGGAGGGTGTTTTATAGAATATATTATGTTGCCTTGGTGCTTTGTGCCCATGTTATATCACTGCAAACTCCAAGTAATTTTACTCTTGGGTTCATCGTTGACTGTAGTGTTTATGACTATGGGCTGGTTGGGGTAGTTAGTTCAAATAAATAATGATAGAAGGGTATTTTTAACTATGTTAAAATGAAAAGTTAGATTTTTATTAGCTATTCTAAGCATCTTGTTCTCAGTCAAGCTGGTCCTCGAAAAAGCTCCATGTTGTACTAAGCATGTCAATATTTTGCCAGCCCCTTAACACTTAGTCTACTTGGTTGCAGTGGGAGATCACAAGCTGCTCTCCGGTCTGCTGCATTGTTAGCTGTGCTTTATCATGTGAGGTTATTGCTGTGCCTCTGGTGTTCTAATTGGAAAAAACATTTGTTATGGACTTGATTTGCATACTGGATTTAAACTTCTGAAAGCTTCACTTGGTTGTAATTAGTGTTCTTATGAATAAATAGAGCCAGACTTTCTCACTGTCCAGCAGAAATACTGCTAATGTACTGGCACTGCCAGAAAGACTAGTGGATGATTTTAGCATAGTATTTAGTTAAAATGTCTCAGTAATTTGTAATGTAGAATAATCTCTCAAAATCCAGCAGCAGTTGTCTTTAGTTTCTCATACCTTGGTAAAAGTGTGGATTGTTAGCCTGAGGTTAGGCAGAAAGAAAAAAAAAATTAAATATTACTTCTAGCAGATGCACGCAAACACTTTGACCCAATTACAACTGCCTAGAAGAGACAAAAGAAATAAAGAAAAGATAAAGAAAAAAAGAACAAAAAGAGAGATGAGAATAGACAATCAAAAGCAAAGGACAATAAAAAAATAAATAAGAAGGAAGGCGGGGAGAGATGAGTTGTTTATGAGCTGCCCAAGGAGAGGTCAGCTGTGGCCGGTAGACACTCGTTAATCTGTCATTACTCTCATCAGGCCCCTGGCACTGCCACACTGAAGCTATGTGTGCACGTGTGTGTGTGTTTGTACGGGCTGTGAGTCTGATTGGGATTCTAGTCGCTGGCTGGGGAAAAGCTGAGTCACCATGGCGACCTGGAGCCAAGGAGAAGAGAAGATGGGAGAGAAAGAAGAAGACGGTATGGTGGGATAAGATTGGGGGGGGGGGGGGGGGGGGGGGCAGAACAAAATAAAGGCAAGATGGGAAAAAAAGTGCACAGGGTAAAGACAGAGCAGCTTCTCTGTTTTGGGGCTGTTGTGTGTTTGTTTTTGGCTGGTCAGTGAACAAGTTATGCACAATGCAAACAGTCTGGTTTAAAAAGAAAGACCACATATTAAGGACAAACATGGTTTTCTCACCTACTTTTTTTTTCTGTTTGTCACTTGTTTTTTTTTTTTTGCCTCCAAAAAACCCCAGATTCTTTAATTTATTTCTGTTTCTTCTCTTTTTACCCCCTTTTTAAAGCATTGTTCTGAAATGTGCTCAGTAATGTGTTCAACATGCTGGCCTTCACGGAAGGAGGTTTTAACCCAGACTTTATAAAATATGTTTAACTAAATACATTTATGGGCAACTTTAGCTGCACCTGTTAAGATGGTCAAGATGAGTTGCTAAAGTCCAGACCAAGCATCAGAATGGGGAAGAAAGGCGGTTTAAGTGACTCTGAATCTGGCATGGTTGTTGGTGCCAGATGGGCTGATCTGAGTATGTCAGAATCATGAAGAAGAGCATCTCTGAATGCAAAACGTACCAAACCTTGCAAATGAGCAACAGCAGCAGACCACTTCTGTCAGCTAAGAACAAGAAACTGAGGCTACAATTCCCATATCAAAACTTGATGTCATCATGTCATCATGGACCAAAATCTCAGGAAAATCTTTCCAGCACCTTTCTGAAACTATGTCATGAAGAATTAAGGCAGTTCTGAAGGCAAAAGGGGGTCCAACCTGGTACTATCAAGAGGTACCCAACAAAGTGGCTGGTGAGTGCCTTACCAAACCAGAACCTTGTAGTTGTAGGGTAATGTAGTTGTGTGATTAAGCATCCCAAAATTCAGAAAAAAAAAATCACAATGGCAATCATGTCACCACTGTCACAAATTATCCATTAGGTGGTGTGGGACTCATCACCCTGACAATCAAGAAAATGGAGGAAGCACAGTTAGCATTTGGTTTATGCAAAAAAAAAAAAAAAAATCCTAAAACTAACCAATCTGTGATCTTTGCCTAAAATAACCCAGCAGATTTTGTCCTTACACCTAATGAAAAGTTAACCGAATATAATAATAATAATAATGATAATAATAAAAAGACTAACAACAAATAATGATGATATACCACCCCTACTCTTGCCTCTGATTGCAGACCATGTGGTTCTTTATACTAACTTTGTGGCAGACTTTCCTGTGCAGTGCATTCTACTTGTCTATAAAACTGAATTTTATAGGTGTCATGAGGGCTGATTATATTATACTTCACAGGTCTTTTTATTATTTTGATTGTGGTAAACAAGAAAAAACTCAAAATAAACTTGAAAACAAAGATAAATTTGTTAATTTTAGGTAAATTAGTTTAGGGAGTTTTGGACAAACACTGAAAAAATATAATGTGAGATTTAAGTCTTGGAAACAGTTGCAGTTGAGAACCACTCAAGTACTATGATGCTAAAATTAATAATCACAAGAGGCTGACTTTTTGAATTGTGCTTTAAATGGATTATTATGCATCTAGAGCCTATTATGAAGCAGCCATAGTATATAAAGCACAGAAAAAAGATCAAAATTCTTAAAGTATATTGTCTGCTCATGTCAGCCTGGCTCATATGACAGTGTAATAGCACTCCCACCCTAGTGGGATCCCCACAACCCCTGGGATTCAACAGGATGCCTGCCTCTCAACAGCCCAAAGCCATGCTGATACCAGCAGAACAAAAACACTGTGTTACAGAGGAGTTATTGTGTTACTCCCTTTTACATTGCATTTAACTGGCTAGAATGGCTACTTTCATGTGCAGACTGAAGTACTATATGTCTACAGCTGCTGGATGGATTGCTGTGAAATTGTGCAGACATTCCTGTTCCCTGGAGACTCAACAGGCAATCCACTGACTTTTCTTCTAATGCATTGCTTTTAAATTTAATACATACACTCAGGGAGTTCTCATGTTGCACCACCCAGTAAAATACAACATGTCCTGGATGGACTGGCACAAGAATGTGTAAAACCCTTTGTGGTTTCTAAACAGTGTAATGACCTTTCCACATCTGTGTATTTCTGAGTCAACTGTCTCCACAACCACTGGATGACTTGCCAAGACTTTGTAACTAGACTATGTGAACTCATGCTAATGCCTTTGGTGATATTCAAATGTTTGCATTTAGTGCAAAATTTAAATGCCTCCAGTATTTAATAATTAATGTCAGTTCCATAAGCCTCAACTATACTTTGTGATCAGTGCTAATTGCTGTAAAACACTAAACTACAGTAAAAGATAGTGAACACTGTAAGAATTGTACTACTAGGTTGTTAACATATGGAATACAATATTGTACTAATATCAGCATTTAGCTGAATGCACCATTGTGGCCAATTACTTCAGGATTTTTCCAGGAAGTTTTTACCCCTGGAAATCGTTAATGCTTAGAATTACAAAAAGACAATAGATCTATATAGGATGAAAAAATACACTGCTCAAAAAAGTAAATATTTTTAATCAGACTATAGCACCAAGTCAGTTAAATTTCTGGACCATTGATGTGGTCAGGGGGGTTTGTTAATCAGGTTCACCTGTTTAATGAATTGTTAATGAATTTAACAACAGGTGCACTAGAGGGGCAATGATCAATGATGAGACAAGCCCCAAAACAGGAATGGTTTTACAGGTAGAAGCTACTGACATTTTTTCCCTCCTCATCTTTTCTGACTGTTTTTTCACTAGTTTTGCATTTGAATTGGGTCAGTGTCAGTATGGTAGCATAGTGCCCTGTGCTTTTCACTGATTACAACACGTTCACCCTGAGCAAATGTGACAAATGTGAATGGGTCTGCAGAAGCCGTGGAGAAAGTTTTGCTGCATGTAACATTGTTCAGCATGACCAGTTTGGTGGTGGGTCAGTGATGGTCTGGGGATGCATATCCATGGAGGGATGCACAGACCTCTGCAGGCCAGGCAGCAGCACCCTGACTGCCATTAGGTATCGGGCTGAAATCCTTGGACCCACTGTCAGATCCTACACTGGTGCAGTGTCCTGGGTTCCTCCTGGTGTTCAAAAATACCCGACCTCATGTAGCAAGAGTATGCAGGCAGTTCCTGAAGGAATTGATGCCACTGACTCGCTTGCCTGACTTAAATCCAAATCAACACCTTTGGGACATTATGGTTGGGCCCATCCAACACTGCCAGGTTGCACGTCAGACTGCCCAGGAGCTCAGTGATGCCCCTCGTCCAGATCTGGAAGGAGATCCCCCAGGACATTATCCGTCATCTCATTAGGAGCATGCCCCAGTGTTGTCAGGCATGCACACAAGCACATGGGGGCCATACAAACTACTGAGCACCATTTTGAGTTGCTGCAATGACATTTCGGCTAAATGGACTAACTTGCCGCATAATTTTTTCACTTTGATTTTCAGAGTGTCTTTGAATTCAGCCCTCTGTAGATTGATAATTGTCTTTTACATCAAACAATGGGGCTTCCTTTCATTCCTAAAACATTACACAGTTCATATCACTGTAGATATCTGCATGATTTTTTTTCTTCCCATTGAGATCTGACGCATTTTCAAAGTGTTCCTTTATTTATTTATTTTCGAGCACTGTATTGCTTTACAAAGTCTGTAGCATAAAGGTAACATACTATGAAGAACTCAAATCAAAGAGCTCAGTCACTTGTACCACTGTGATCACACAGTAACAGGTATCTGACTGGTATATCAAAGAAAGCTACCCTGAACTTGAAAGGTGATTTTTCTTCTCCTATCTGACAGACATTTAAGGCTCTTGAGCAGACAAGGAGACAGACACTTTGGACAAGCGAAAAACTTTACACCACCACAGACATTGACATGCCAGTCACTGGCTGTGATTGATTTTCTTTTAAGGTGTAAAAAAAGGATACAAACCCCAGTATTGATGTAACCTCTATCTAACAAGAAGAGCAAGTGTGCGAATGTGAATGTGTTCAAGAGAAAAACACAAAGAGACAGACTAAGAAACTGAGTGAAGAGTGTGTGTCCAAGTGAAAGCGTTTGAGAGATATAATTTGTAAATGCATACAGCAACCAGCAGACAAGTGAGCAGTTTAGGCTGTTCCGCTATAATAAAGGCAGTTGATGGGGATCAATTGGTAAATTACATACAGCACTGATTGCCAATCTATAAAGTGGCTGCTCTTAACGCTGCTAAAAAGAAGAGCTCCACACAACTGCATCCTTGTGTGTGTGTGTGTGTGTGTGTGTGTGTGTGTGTGTGTGTGTGTGTGTGTGCAAAAGATCCAATATACAGTAGTTCAAACACACAAACCCACATGCGCATTGCTCTGTCGCACACACTCAAAAACACACATTTTTGTATGTAAAGCTAGGTGAGCGATCCCTTACAGCATCTTGCTTACACATACATGCATGCGCAACTATAGATTGCAGTGACAAAAACAGTCTCTTCAAATTGCACTGTCAGCAATACAAAATTACAAGACGAGCAGAGCTTTTCACAATGAAATCAAATACCTCAAATGAAAACGACCTCTCGACAGTCTGCCTGTTACTCATCAAAACACTCATTTAGTTTGGAGTTGATTTCTTTTATGGGTTCCTGATGCATTTTTCACTGAAAAATTTTTTTGTGACAATTTGGTTTATCTTACAGCAACAAGAAATAAGTGTTCCAAGAAAAGAAAAATTAGGGAGAGTTTTATATAAAACACACACAGAAGATTTGAGGCTTTTGATTAAGGTATCATAAATACCTTATATGGACTGAACAATAATGGGATGCAATGTTACGAGAAAGCAAGTTCATCTATTTCCAGATGAATGGAGTCAACTTTCATTCCACAGGCGGCTTTTATTTTAGCTTGTCAATTAGAATTCATATTACTTTGAAAAGTATGCTGCAGTTGTTGAAAGCATACTGTACATGTTTGTTTGTTGAACATGGATGTTTTAAGTCATCAAGTTTTTGATTGTTTTGTTTTCAGCTGTAGTAAAATGGCATCTTTCACTTCACCTGTGTTTGCTGTCTCCACCTTCTGAGCACTGCCCACTGTGTGTGTGTGTGTGTGTGTGTGTGTGTGTGTGTGTGTGTGTGTGTGTGTGTGTGTGTGTGTGTGTGTGTGTGTGTGTGAATCAGAATCAGAATCAGAATCAGAAGGTTTTCATTGCCATATGGGTGAACAGGTTCACAGCATTAGGAAATTGCTGCGGTACTTCGTGCTTACAGAAAAAAACAAATAAGTATAAAAACTATAAGACAATATACGAGTATACAAATTGCAAATATACAGAGATGTGCATGTGTGTCAGAGACAAGCTACACTTTAACCATCAATGTGAACAAAGTGAAGCAGAGAATATTTAACAGTTGTTTTTTCATTTGTGTGTGGCTCAGGTGGTGTGAGTGAATGGCTGGGTGCACCAAATAATAGTCTGGGAAAAACCTTAGACTTTGACTATTTAATGATGTGGTCTGTGCCATTCCTCTAAAAAGCAGATTATATGCCCCATTAAGATCTTCCACAACATTAGAATGTCAGCTCAGTTCTTGGGGGACTATCTTCCCACTAAAACAACCCCAAGCAGCCGTTAACCTACATTTTTTAAAAACATAACCTGTAGATACTTTTTAAAATCAGGCGACTTTCATGAATCTGCTCTTTGAATGTGTATGTAGCGTGCTGTTGTCAGCATCTTTAAATAGGGCAGAAGTTGCATCTTTATAATCTCCAAAATGGAGCTTTGTAACATATGTAATATTTTGAAAGACTGTCTCAGCTTAAACCATAATTGTTTCCAAACTCTACTGTGGACGTTTTGTACCAAGTACAGTAGTTTCGGTGCCTAAACTTGGGGCACAAATGAGAATCAATCCCCAGAATCCAGGTCAACAGTCATGCCTTTGTGAAACCACACTTACTGTATGACCTCCCTCTTAATGCAGAACATTTTAATTTATAAAACACTCCTCTTTGTTGGTGCAGGGATGCCTGCTTGGGGGACTTGATGGTAATTAACATTTACATCAAGTGTACATACATGGTTGTAGTTCAACTCAAAGAAGATGAACAAAAACAAAACAAAACAAAAAAATAGCTTGTTTATGTATTTCTGGAGAAGCACTAAAAAGTTTTGTCATGAGAGGGGAAATGGAAGGAAATGTAAATTGATCTTTGGTATCTTTCACAGCAAGGACAACACCGGAGGGGTAAACTGCAGCTAAACTGAGAGCTTATTGCTTTGCAAAATAAAACTACATTACACAGTAAAACAATATTTTGGATTTTACAGGCGTTGATGTCTTTTTACACAAGTTCAACATGTAATTATATATTGAAAGCAAAACGCCTTCTTTAAAACACAACTTAGCTAATGCATCAAGATTGCTCCTTTTATAAACTGTGGGAAATTGATCAAACCATTGTCTTACAAATTTGGACCCCAGGTCATTAATAAAATAATCATCAGCAACAACTATCACTATCCCTGTAAGATTATAAACTGTCTAATTAATAATGCATACGATGATAACAGTAGGGATTAAAAAGAATTTGTTCTCCGCCGTAAGCTACAGCTGTAGACACATCCAACATCAATGACTTTATCTCTGCACAAAAACACACACATTCTGTAACCTTGCCACTTTACTGACAGTGTGCTGAAATATCACTTTATCTGTCTACCTTGATTAAATAATCATCACCCGGTACGATAAAGCGCTCACCTTGTCTGAATCACACATCAGGTCTCCCTGAGTCTCCTCTAAAGTAAAGAGGAAGAAAAAAGCAATATGGTGGTGGGGGAGGGGGAGGGGGTAGAAATAGACAGAATTTGGTTTCGAGTGCTCGTACTAGCATCCCAAATTGAAACATGAGAAAACTTAAGAGAGTGAAGTAAAAATAAGAAAGGACCCTTGGTGATTTTGTCTTAAACACTTCATATCCACCATTCCACATCACTGTGATATAAATCAGGTGTTTATTATGCAGTCTAGGCCAAATGAAGCACTCATGGGAAAGAAAAACCACAGTACAATTATGGAGATTAACATAGTGAACAGTCGGTAAAATCTATTTTTTTTTAATAATCACACCAGAGAATTCAATTTTGAAAATATGCTGCTTTACCAATAATAATAATGATAAAAAAAAGATCACCAGTTGCTGCAGTCTATCTAGTATTGCTACACTCACCTCGCAAAATGCTGTCTGCTGTAGCAGGAGCTAGCACAACGGTGAGTACTTTGCCAGATGCTGTGTGCCTGTCAATCTGCACTTTACATAAACTGGAAGACAGCATTCACACAATATATCAGAGCAATGTGCTACAATACAGTCATAAAAGTTTAATGGTGTGTCGTTCTGATTAAAAGAGTTTGGTCCAATCCACAAGTACTGTGTAATCATTTAATAAAGTAGTAATAATTACACCTTAACAGGATTCTTAGCTGGTGTGATCCCATGACAATAAGACTTCTGATTCAACTTCTAAATATGAAAAAGATACAGTTTCAACATGAAAGTGAAACTGCTTGAAAAGGTCCTGCTGTGAAGAACAGATGGGAAATATTACATGTATCTAACCCTTATAAAAAAAAAAAAAACCATATCTGTCACAACCTTTCATCTGTTGGAGCACTGTATGCCTCCATCCATTATGTATCCCCAACCCAATTAAACTGTTAACTGAAAAGGACACGCAATGTGGGAAAAGGGTTTCTGTTGTGTACACTGTAAACCTAGATTTTGATTCCACTTAAAAATATTGAGTTCATATTACTTAAAATTGCCTAGAATGTGAACATTACTTGTTAATGCTGAGTAGACTGTACTTTTTGATGGTCTATCTTATTGTAATTATGTGTTTGAGTTCAAACAACTAAATATCATCAAGTTTTGCACCTGCTAAAAATCTAGTTTATACCAGTTTTAACAGACTGGAATAATGCGCAGCTGCATGGTGGCATGATGGTTAGCAGTGCTACCTCACAGGTATAATGTCATCTAGAAGGTCTGGGTTCAATTCTGGCTTGGTCCAGGCCTCTCAATGTTTGGAATAGTTGACATTTGGTGTTTTTGTTCACAACGCTCTCTCGTATAGTTTTTTTTATTGTTCCATGGACAAACGTTATTTGTAAATGTTAATGTACCAGCATTCAGCAGGGCTGAGTTTTATCATGTTTATTTACCAAATTTAAACAGACACAGTTCAACACTGTAAAAAATATTTGTGTTACTGAGCAGCATGGTGGCGTGGTGCTTAGCACTGCTGCCTAATAGCTATCTGATAGTCTGGGTTCAATTCCACCTTAGCCTGGGAGTTTGTATGTTCTCCCTGTGTCTGTATGGGTTTTTTCCCACAATCTGAAGACATGCAGTTACTGGGGTTAGGTTAATTGGTCTCTCTAAATTGGCCACAGGTGTGAATGGTTGTCTGTGTCAGCCCTGTAACAGGCTGGTGACCTGTACGGGGTGTACCCTGCATCTTACTGCCTTGTCAGCTGGGATAGGCTCCAGCCCCCACCACCCCCACACAACCATGAAAAGTATTGATCAAAAGACATTTTATTTTTTCATGAACTATAAAAGATACGTTTGGTCAATTATAACATACAATTTAGTTCAATTGGAAATGGAGTAGTGCTTACTTAACAGGCTGAGTTAAATGAACTGTTTCATTACCTAAAAAATTTAAGGCAACGAGTTACCTTGGTTTTTTTTTAAGTAGATTTAACTTATCCGGGTTTACAGTGTATCGACACCTCATTTAACTGCAAACCCAAGTTACCCAATTTCACTGGGTGGGAAAAAAATAAATAAAGAGGAAGGAAGCTTGGTTCAAAGTGATAATAATTTCCTGTGATCATTTAATGGGGACTGGAATCAGAGAAAAGCCACCATAAAGAAGATTTCATACACACAGTTTCTGTGATCTTGAGCAGTGCAGCTTATGTCCATGAATTTTATTACTCAAAGCTCCAAGACACATCAGGCAGCATGGAGTGTCAACTTTTCTGTTTAGTTAAAAATACATGTTCTCAGCTAAACATTGCTCTATTTGGAAACAATTGCTGAACCAGTGTGAGAAAGCAGAATTCAATCTGGGGTTGCACTTTCATCTCGAGTCTTTTTTTGACCATTTGACAAAAAAACCTGCGCTCATCATTTGTCCCCTCACTACATATCTGAAGGATTATTTAATTAACCATTCTTTGGTATAGATAATTCCAGATTAAGCCGGTCTGTTATAATCCTTAAGATTTTCTTTATAACAGACACTGTTTTTTGTTACGATTGATTGACATTATGTCAGCAGTGGCTTTTCAGTGGATTTGGATTCTAATTACCTCACTATGCTACGGTTCTACTTCAAATTGCTCACTCAAAGGAATTCATACCACAAATGCATCTATCGGACATGATGCCAAAGACAAATTATGCTGTATGTGGATCAATCTGCTTTGGCAATGCAATGGGAAAAGAAAAACATGGCTCTTGTAATCTTATACTAGACATGAACCTCTCTCTAATTTAATGCTGATATCTTTTTTGTCAATCACAAATATAGTTTAACTGCACACACAGACTATTCTTTTTACATACATTTCATAGCACAAATGGTTGGCACTAACAAGTCAGGAAGTAGTATTAATTTTTACAAAACTAAAAGAAAAAACAACTGGAAAAGAAGCGATAGAAGCCTTTTTCACACAAGAACAAATAGAAAATCTCATATTATTTGCATCCCTAACAAATGTCTCAACTATGTAAATTGTACAAGCCTTTAAATGTAAAACTAAAACAAACCCTCTGAAACTAAAAGTCACATCTTAACGAACATAGAAGTTCAACATAAAATTTAATTATCAGTAAAAACATTGTAGTATTCACCACTGTCTTAAGAAAATTTTCACAAGTCACCACTGTAAATCTATTGATCTGTGCTCAGGTCCTTGAAATTAATATTTTCCACTTTTAAAGGGGTTGATGAATTTTTAAAAGGTGAAATAAATCCACACTGGGAGGCTGGAGAGGGTAACAGTGACATGAAACAGTTTGCTGCTCGCACCAGAGACTTAGGACACCACACTTTTTTAATTATCATTACAAATCATTACTGTGTATGTATGTATGTATATATATATATATATATATATATATATATATATACAGAGAGAGAGAGAGAGAGAGAGAGAGAGAGAGAGAGAGAGAAAATCATCAGATTCAAATGGCTCATAGAATTTCATCTGACTTAAAAAAAAATCTGACTTATGTGTAAGTCTATAAAATCAGATTCTTCAAAATTCTTCAAAATATCAGACAGTTTGGGGTCTAATATCGAATTTCGTGGCAATGGTTTACTGCTTCATCCCTGAATCTCATATTTTTTTTCCTGTAAGTGCGAATTTGTAGCTTGACTCCTGCACTTGCCATGATTGTCTCCGGTGAAATGAACTGATTTACCCTGTGCAGCCAATCCAGACATCATTTGACTGTATAGACACTCAAGCGATCTCCAGGTGTTGTTAATGCGTTTAGTTGTTCATGAACAAGGTGATTTTGTGTAGATCGTAGATATTTTAATTGATCATAGCGGAAACTGAGTAGGGCTTTAGCTCTAAACTCTTCCGACTTATGCGATCACGTTTAATTGGAAATGCATTACAGTGGGACCAGATTGTTCATCCGAGGTAGTCGAAAATCTGATTTATATGATCTGATTTAGATGATGATTTTTTATTGAAATTACTGTTAGAAAAAAACTGGAACCTGCAGAAGCTATCATTTAAAGAGCTCTTCTTGTAAAAACAAATATGTTTGGCACAACAGTGCATTCAGATCATGATTCTGATTGTGAAAACTGCCAGACATGACAGGCTTAAAAAAAGGAATAAGAAATCATTGGGTTAGGTTTAGATGATAAAATTTACTTCTTCAGGTTTAGGCTACGGATGCACCAACTTGATATCTGGATGAGACAGACCGATTCTGGCTCAAAAACCTGGATCGGGTATTGGTGGGAACGTGCCAATCAATGGTCCAATCTACTCACTTCACTTCTATGTTCTGTGTTCATTTTCCCTAGGGTAAGCAGCAGCTAGAAGGACAGCTAACATGGTAGGAGCTAACAGCAAAGCAGCAGCAGTTTGCAGGTATTTCACGCTAGCTAACTTTTTGTTATATATTTACAAGTTTTTATTTAACCACAAACTGTGTTCAGCTGAGTTGACAGGACAGAAAAACTATCGACAACCTAATGACTCTCCCTTTGAGTGGAAATGAAACCAGTGTAAATATATCAATAACTTTTTTTTTTAATCTTTCACTGTTTTTTTTTAGCCCCATTATCATATATTATTTAACTAATAAATACCAGTTGAGTAAATTTATATTCTTGGATGTAATTCTTCATTACATTTTAGTTTACAAAGTTAAGAAAGCAATGTTTACATCAAGCCTGATGTTGCCTCACACAGAGGAACGCAGTTTATCAGTTTAACCCCGGTTTCAGATTGTTAGTCAGAAATGGGAAAAGTTGGATCGGTGCATCCCTGTGTTTGGCAATAAAAAGCACTTGGTTAGATTTGAGAAAAGATCACACTTTTGGTTAAAAAAAAAATGCTCAGTTTTCTTGTTTGCAAGGCTGACTGATTTATGTTTTGCAACCTCATTGATCCTCATCGAATTCTTGATAAAGCCAAAGTAACGAAATTAAAATTTTATCAGTAAGGACTGAATATGAGTGGCAAAAAAAACCAAAAACAAACAACAAAAAGCAAAACAAATATTGACATTAATATCATCTGATCCAACTAGCTCTTGGGTAAAATTGCACCCAGGATAAATTCACACATTTTAACTTATTTACCTTACATATGCATTTGTTTATTAACTGATCCATTCAACATATGCAATACAGTAGAAATATGGTTTCTATAGAGGACATGAGGAGATGCAGTTTAAATCTATACACTCACACTGCCTCTTATTGAGATGAATGTATACCTTGTGTTGAAACATCAGCTGAAGCACCTTGGCCCTTTGAAAGTCTCTAATATTACTGTGTCCTCCAGATGTTATCTTTCTAGGATAGAGAGACTCTGGTGTTGGTTAGAAACATTTGCAGAAAGAATGTGTTTGCATACTCAAAACAACAAGAACTAAAGAAGAACGAAAAGTTCTAACAGGCAATTGTGACATGATTTTTTTGATGGGGGCTATTCTTGAAATGCTTTCTCCCACCTTTGGTGTTGTGCCTGTGTCTTGGCCTTTTGCATGCGAACAATCCAGAAACCTATCCAAGATCAGAAAATTTAACCAAGTGGAAAGCCTGATATTATTTTTCCAAAACCTCTTTGTTTTTAAATTTGTCACCTATCTATTAGTTAAATAATGGCTTAGTTCATTATGCATGCTATTGTGGAGAAGGAAGTCAACTGAGTCATTATTTGTGAATGGGACAAAATACTAACATGAGAGCAAGTTTCTCCTCTAATATAGTTTCTTCTAGACTGACATCAAATATCCCTAAAACTCTAAAAAGTCTTCCCCATCATTTTGACTTTCCAGGTTATCCGTTTCATGACTATTTGTGGTGACTCTTCTAAAAAATTTGGCATGACCTGATGTTAACTAGTCTGAAGTACAGAAATTCGGAGAGCAAAATGATAGTGCATGCAGCAGGGGATAGCAAATCAGAGTTACATAACTGAACTGACATTAAGATTTAATATCAATAGTGAATTTAATAAATAAATAGTTTTTGCTTTCTACTATTAAGTCTTGATATGCACGCAGTCTAGACAATAGAGTGGGCTGACGAGGTGTACAAGAAACAGTAATACCAAATAAGATTGATGAATCTGGAGTTGAATAATCCAGATTTTTCCACAACATTATCACAGGAAAGAATGGAGACAACACCCTATAACTTTATTGTAACAGCTGCCATCTCAACGAGTTGGCTGCAAAGCAGAACAGCTGGGACAAGGACATCTACAGCTGTCACACACTCAACTCACACACACAGACTCACACAGAGTGTCAAACCTGTAAAGCCTTGCACCATTAAATTGAAGCTACAAATGTCCTCTGAGCACTGATGATACTCAGCCTCCACTAGAACACTTAATGTTAGGAAATCTGCCTATATCAGACCAATCAGGGCTTGTTTGGAAAATGCTGTTCATAAACACCAGCATCTTGCCTTAACAATCCTTCCCTTTGGCTGCTGCTGAAGAATCTGTAATTCACTACAAAGTGATTTATGGAGTACATAGCACATCAGCAGCAAATAGCTCCCAGTTGAAGAGAGGGGCATCTTTATTGCTTAGGCTGAGAGAGGGCAGACTGAGTAGAAGGCCTTGTCCAGATGTTTGGCCACATGCTGGTCTAGTGAACCAGTTGCTGATCATGGGCATCATCCATCTGAACCAAGTTCTCTGTCAGAGGCAAAAATTAAAGTTATGTCCCTGCCAAAATATTTATGGAGACGATGATTTATTTGGATGGTAGAATCATCATGAAAGGACCTCTTTCTTTAAATTGAATACATTCTGCCACTAAGAAAACTTTAAAAATTTAATTAAACAGAATGTGGCTATGCTGGTCCACCATCAAGCAGGTAGTGATGGATTAATACAAACAAAAAACAACAACAAAAATAATCTCAATCAAAACATGAGTCACTAATGTTGACTCATCAATAGATTACAAAAAAACCTACAGAAAATATTACATTTGTATTTTTAGAGAAAAATATGTTACTTTTTTTAGTGTTTTTTCTAGCTTCCATCAGTGGTTCCCTACCTCATGATACAGTGTCAGATGTTTACCATATTAGCTGCTGCTTATTCTCTCTCTCTCACACACACACACACGCACCAACACAAGCCACTGTCAATCAAACCATCATCCAGTATGCATCAGAAGCTTCACAGGCACCTTTAAAGTAGGGAAATAAGGAATGGTAAGCTTAAACTGAATGTGAGAGAACCGTGCGTGTGTGTGTGTGTGTGTGCGTGTGTGTGTGTGTGTGTGTGTGTGTGTGTGTGTGCGCTTGTTACATTACATGTCGTTATGTAAAGACTCCGATCTTCATGCTAACCTGCATCTGCTGACAGGTTCTGCTGTCCACACATACATATTTGAAAGAACAACAAATGTGGGTTGACAACCATTGAAACTATGGGTCACTGCCACCTCACAACAAGAGGGTCCCAGATTCAAACCTACCAGCAGGCTATACTGTAGTTTGCATGTTCTTCTTGTGTCTCTGTGGGTTTTTTCTTGGTACTCCAGCTTCCTCCTATAGTCCCTAGCGGGGTTGTCACAATAGTAAAATTTCAAACTTGTTGCCAATACTCAGGAAAACGCTCAATACCATTTTCAATACCATGTCAGCTACTATTCACATATTCAGCTGCTAATGAGGAGAAGGGCTGCATGCTTGCCTATCTGCAGCGGTGCTGTGTGAAATTGTGTGTCCGCTGGGGGAAATGAGGACAGTGTTGCTTGTATCAATACTGCTGCAAATGAATATATGAGTATAAATTTCTCTAACCACTATACTCCAAATATAGGATAGGTTAATTTTTGTTTTCAAATGGGCCATACGTGTACACAGCTGTCTGTCTCTCTGTTTTAGTCCTGCAGCCTCCCTAGGGTGTACCTTGCCCCTTGCCCTATTATAGCTAGGATATCATGCCCCCATCCCCACCCACTAAAACTGGATAAGCAGTTAAGCAAAATGGATGGATGGAAGTAGTCTCAGTAACATATTTTGGTGTCCCTCCCCATCTGCCTGCTAATGGTTCTGGTTTCTTGGTTCAGGAGCCAGTAAACAGTGAACAGAAGGACTAAAACGTTAGAATTAGCATACTGAAATGTAATTTGGGCCTCACCCCATTTATGCAGCTTGATCACCGACCTCTCCTTTCTTCTTCTAAGGTCACCTTGTACATTGTTTTGTACTCTTGGTTGAAAATTTCATTATCTTATAAGTTATTTAAGTTTATAATAAACTTGTTTACTTTTTCTCATATGCAATACTCTGACCTTAGCCCAGTTTCTAACACTATGCATAAATGAAATGTCATATTACCAGGTTCTTGAGTTATCTGATGCTTTACTGATCAAAGGAACTTCAGCAGTGTTCGTTTCACTCTATTTATAATGTGCACATACAAATACATTGAGAATACACTTACAAAGTACTCTGCCTTTCAGAGGGAGCTAAAAATGCAATTTCTGATTAGCACTGCCAAGCTTACCAGAAAGCAACAGTGAGATAATTCCCTCAGTGTGTCATGAGGGAATTGTAACTAGCTAAGTATACAAGACAGTGACTGTACAGTCAATACTGCAATGTGAAGTTAGAGCGCAACAGTGTTGTACAGACATTCAAAATGCAGTGCAAGGACATTTTGATCAGACTAAAAGCAATATTATACGGTGGTCTGGATTAGAATTAAAGCTATGCTGCCAACACTGCTAAACAATCATTTCTTTTAAGTTTCTTAGTTCATTATCATACTCTGTACAAGCTGGAACTATTGCTGAGCTTTATAAACTTCCTGTCCTTAAGAGTGCCATTATATACAGGAAATTGCCCTCTAAAGTCTCTAATTATTCCTCCAACTATCTTGCAGACTATTGGGCTCATGGTGCGCCAAGTGAACCATTTCAACCCAGCAGAGTCTGTCCTTTTAGCCTGCGTTAATAAACACTCTGTTAACTGCTGAGTGGGCTGCATCAACTGGGATAGTTTTTAGCTGCTGCTTAGAAAACCAATGACAAGGTGTTTCTCCTGTGTTCAGGTGTAGCTAAAAATTACTTAAGAGTATCAAACTGTTTATCTGTTGTTTGCAGCACATAACACAACAACAACAATCCCACATTCACTGTCATTAAGATCAACAAGCATGAGAAGCTCACAATATTTTCTTTTGCACCTACATATTCATACATTTTCATCTTTAAACAATCATAATCAGGGGACTGTCTGTGAAATAATATTTGTGTTTGATTTAAAAGACTGCCTGTTTTTATTTTAGTTATAATCACCATGCCTTCCAAATCTATAACAGACTTCAGCAAGTATGAAACTTTAGACAGACACACAGGAAGACTCAAGCACATCAAAACATGTAAGAATAATTACGCCTCGTGTATGACTGGTAGGAATAACCCTTCAAACTGGGAGGTTAATTAATTTCCCTCAGCCTCTCATTTTTCTAACAAGAAAAATGAAGTAACCATCAGCAAACTCAAATTTGGACAAAGAACACTTTGTTTTGTTTTGTTTGTTTGTTTGTTTGTTTTTGCAGTACATGCAGCATTTGTTTGTCATGGTCTGGGTAGTGTGATTGCTGCTACTGGTGTTGAACCATTCTTATCTTCTTTCCGTTAACAATTGCACACTAAGATATAAATGTCTGATTTTTTTTAATTATTATTAATTTATTGTCCAGTGTCAAGGATTTGCTTGACGCAAACAATAAGTTTTACAATGTGTGAATCTCAGAGTGGAAACAAAAAATAAAAACCATGAAACAATACAAAACCTTTTTTTTTTTTTTTAGCTTAGGCACCCCCTCTGCGAATCACCACTTTATCGTGGTGGAGGGGTTTGTGTGTCCCCGGGATCCCAGCAGCTATGTGTCTGGGGGCTTTTGCCCCCTGGAGGGGGCAATTAAGCTGTTCCTGGGTGAGAGGCATCATAGGGGTTGATGCAGTATGTGTCAGGCAGTGGCCAAGGGCAGCAGTCCTGGCGGACTGATCCCCGGCTATTGAGACTGGTGATTTGGACATGGAACGTCACATCTCTGGTGGGGAGGAGCCTGATGGTAATAATCCCACTGAAGGTGAAGGGAGCCATCAAGTGGGTATCAGCAGGCTGAGCGGAATGCCGCTCGGGCAGTGGCTGAAGCAAAATCTCGGGTGTGAGAGGAGTTTAGTGAGTCATTGGAAAAAGGCTTTTGAACTTCAAGTGTGCATGGGAGTTTGCTCATCCAGTCTAAATGTCTTTTGTGGAACTGGAGAAGGAATTCAGCTGTGTCCCTTGGGGTATCCTGTGGGGATCCTGTCTGGGAATCTGGGGTGTCTGGCCCATTTGTACAAGCCATTCAGTCCTTGAATTGCCAGCAATAAGATGGACTTGTTTCTGATGGGTGTTGAACTCCACCAGGGCTGTCCTTTGTCACTGATTCTGTTCATAATTTTTTATGGACAGAATTTCTAGGTATGGCCAAGTACCAGAAGGCTTCCACCTCGGTGGCCTCAGAATCGCAACTCTGCTTTTTGCAGATGATGTGGTCCTGTTGACTTTATCAGGTGGTAGCCTCTAGTTCGCACTGGAGTGGTTTGCAGCACCTCCCCAAGTGTGAAGTGGCAGGTATGAAAATAAGCATGTTGGCCGACTGAGGCCATGATCCTCAATCGGAAAGTGTGGAGTGCCCACGCCGGATCAGCGATGAGTTGCTGCCCGAAGTGGAGGAGTGAAGGAAGAGGAGAGGGGAGGATTGACAGACAGATTGGGGCCACGTCTGCAGTGATATGGACGCTGTAGTGGTGCATTGTGGCGAAGAGAGAGCTGAGTATAAAAGCAAAGCTGTCAATTTACCAGGTGATCTATGTCTCTACCCTCATCATCCATCTCAAGCTTTTGGTAGTGACCGAAAGAACAAGATCATGCCTCTTGGGTGAGGTCTTCGGGGTATGTCCTACCGGGAGGAGGTCCCAGGACAGACCCAGGACACGTTACTCAGCTGGCCTGGGAACACTTCTGTGTCCCCCTGGATGAGCTGAAGGAGGTGGCTGGGGAGAGAGAGGTCTGGACTTTTCTGTTTAGGCTGCTGCCCCTGTGACCCGGCCCTGGATAAGCAGAAGAAAATGGAAGGATGGAGTGTATAACATCTGCAAGTACTAATAAACTGTCAAGATAACTTATAGCCTGATCACGCCTGATCTCCTTTGAGCTCAGACGCTAAGCAGGGTCAGACCTAGATAGTATTGGATAGTATTAGATGAGAGACCAATGGGGTATAACAGGTGCCGTTTCACCTGACTTTTATCTCAGGGGGTAGAGCACATCACCTGTTGGTCGGAAAGTTGGTAGTTCAAACTCTACGGGCAAGATTATTATAATTTTTTTTTAATGGAACAGAAAATTTCCTTTTTTTTAATTGAATTTTTTTTCCCGGAATAATTCTGTGATTTCATGACACAGGAAATTTCAGCTTCTTTAAGGCATTTTTTTTTTTTTTGGCACCGCAGCTGCTGGAATATTTTTGTGATTTGACAAGATTTTTTGGGTGCACTTTGGGTGAAGACCCTTAAGTGATCACTGTGTACAAACTGCACAAAAATCTGTGATAGAATGGATGCCGCCATCACATAGCCTCATCTGTCTTTCAGCCAAGGAGCTAAAAAAACATTGTAAGAGCCATTTAAAAAAAAAAAAAGCTATCTTACAGACTATATTTTATACTCCAAACAATCAAACATTGCTTTCAGACTGCATCAGGTTTACTGTTTCTAGTTTCTGTGCCCTTTACTGTTTTGTGTTCATTTACTATGAAAAAGTGCCTACAGCCCTGAATTTAGAGAAATTAATATAGAAACAACTGATAAACAGCAACAAAGTGATAGATCATGCTGCCACAGTAATTTGAAACTCCAGCTACAGATATCTACATTATCACTTCAATACTTGCCCATAAACAATCACAGACTACCACAACCATGCCCATGCTGTCAACAAAAGTAAAGAAAGCTGATCATCAAGGAAGAGAAATATATATCGCAAGAAAGATAAATTACAAAAAAATGGAGCCTGCAAGTGACAGGTAGATGAAGAAAATCCAAGTGGTGAAAAATGTGTAAGTGAGAGGGAAACAGCGAATGGAGTGAGAAGTGGAAAGAGTGGAGCATCCATCCATCATACAGTGCTGCTTCTGTCAGACACAAGTAATAGATGTAGAGAGATAGAGGAGAGAGCTGACACTCTTCCTTCAATCTATCTCCCCTCAATATCTGGGTTAGCTTGTCAGGTCTGCACTGTCACCCTGTCCAGGAGGTACAGTTACGCACACACATGGTTCCAGACAGAAAGACCCACCTTCAAACAGAGAACGGTTGAAAAAAATGAAGTGACATGGGGAAATTTTTTTCTGAATCAATAATCAATGCTGTTACACTGATTTAAAAAAGTCCAGTTTCTAAATAATTCAGTACACAATATGATACTTACAGTAATATTATGACAGACCATATGAGATATTACAAGAGGTTTTAATAAAGTTTTAATGTTTTAAAGAAGGGCAGCACAGTGGTGTGGTAGTTAGTACTGGTGTCTCATGGCAATAAGGTCCTGGGTTTGACTCCACCATCTGGCTGGGGTCTTTCTGTCTGTCTGGAGAGTGGGGAGTCTTCTATACACACTAAGATTAATTATGGAGTTCCACAGGGTTCTGTGCTAGGATCAATTTTATTTACACTATAATATATATATAGATATATATACAGGGGTTGGACAATGAAACTGAAACACCTGGTTTTAGACCACAATAATTTATTAGTATGGTACAGGGCCTCCTTTTGCAGCCAATACAGCGTCAATTCGTCTTGGGAATGACACATACAAGTCCTGCACAGTGGTCAGAGGGATTTTAAGCCATTCTTCTTGCAGGATAGTGGCCAGGTCACAACGTGATGCTGGTGGAGGAAAACGTTTCCTGACTCGCTTCTCCAAAACACCCCAAAGTGGCTCAATAATATTTAGATCTGGTGACTGTACAGGCCATGGGAGATGTTCAACTTCACTTTCATGTTCATCAAACCAATCTTTCACCAGTCTTGCTGTGTGTATTGGTGCATTGTCATCCTGATACACGGTACTGCCTTCAGGATACAATGTTTGAACCATTGGATGCACATGGTCCTCCAGAATGGTTCAGTAGTCCTTGGCAGTGATGTGCCCATCTAGCACAAGTATTGGGCCAAGGGAATGCCATGATATGGCAGCCCAAACCATCACTGATCCACCCCCATGCTTCACTCTGGGCATGCAACAGTCTGGGTGGTACGCTTCTTTAGGGCTTCTCCACACCGTAACTCTCCCGGATGTAGGTAAAACAGTAAAGGTGGACTCATCAGAGAACAATACATGTTTCACATTGTCCACAGCCCAAGATTTGCACTCCTTGCACCATTGAAACCGATGTTTGGCATTGGCACGGGTGACCAAAGGTTTGGCTATAGCAGCCCGGCCCTGTATATTGACCCTGTGGAGCTCCCGACAGACAGTTTTGGTGGAAACAGGAGACTTGAGGTGCACATTTAATTCTGCCGTGATTTGGGCAGCTGTGGTTTTATGTTTTTTGGATACAATCCGGATTAGCACCTGAACATCCCTTTCAGATAGCTATTTCTTGTGTCCACAGTTAATCCTGTTGGATGTGGTTCGTCCATCTTGGTGGTATGCTGACATTACCCTGGATACCGTGGCTCTTGATACATCACAAAGACTTGCTGTCTTGGTCACAGATGTGGCAGCAAGACGTGCTCCAACAATTTGTCCTCTTTTGAACTCTGGTATGTCACCCATAATGTTGTGTGCATTGCAATATTTTGAGTAAAACTGTGCTCTTACCCTGCTAATTGAACCTTCACACTTTGCTCTTACTGGTGCAATGTGCAATTAATGAAGATTGGCCACCAGGCTGGTCCAATTTAGCCATGAAACCTCCCACAATAAAATGACAGATGTTTCAGTTTCATTGTCTAATCCCTGTGTATATATATATATATATATATATATATATTAGGGATGCGCCGATCCGATATTCAGTATCGGTATCGGTCCGATACTGGCCTAAATTACTGGATCGGATATCGGAAAGAAATAAAAAATGTAATCCGATACATTGAATAACGTTTCGCTCACATTAGCTGCATTACAGTGCTCCGTCGCCTTCTTCTTGTGGATTTGCAGTTGACCAAACCAGCTTAGAGCTGCATTACCACCACCTACTGGAATGGAGTGGATCAGCAAATAACCCCCTCAGGTTACCCCCGACGGATTCCCTTTGACACTGAGTGATCATCGCTGACATGTTTTTCCGCCTTCACTGCTCTCTGCCTTGTTTGTGTGTTGTGCTCGCTGTGCTGAGAATCAGCTGTTATTTTTTTCTCTACTTCAGCTCCCGGACATACTGCTAACGAGCGCAGCTATTAGCACTAGTGACCGTCCGGTACCGGAAGGACCCCTTCCACATCAAAATATTTTTGATACTTTAATCCCTGATTTGTGAATAAATATAGACCTGCAGTAGAAACATATTTAGGAGAATGCTTGTGAATATAAAGCATTACAAGATTACGCTCACACAGCTCCTAGTTTTTTAACATAAACACTGATGACGCAACAGCAGCAATCAGCTGATTTACGTGCAGTCTGTCTGCACAAGCGGAAAGAGGCGGAGCCGGCGCGCTCAGATGGAGCAGAAGGAAATGTTTTTCTAGTGTCCAAAAAAAGCCTTTTCGTCCCTGTAACCTCCATTAAACCTTTACTGGAAAACAGCTGGAGGTCCTTCATCAACCACCTGATCAGTAAGTGAAGAAAAGAGAACTTTGTAGCTGCATCCACCCTGTTTGTTTCACACAGAGAAAAACTGCACTACGGAAGTTAAAATATGCAGATGAACTGTTAATATGAAAAAAGTATTTCTTATGCAGTTACTTAGGTAATCAATATAAATAGAATATGCAATTGTTAAAATAATTGATAGTTGCAGCCCTAATGAAATTTGCCACATGCCATAGGCCAATGCATCACCTTCTCACACAGAAGCAACAGGATTCAGGTGATAGTTATTGTTGCAAGTAAGTAAAGTTTATTTATATAGTATTTTTCACAGACAGAAAGACGCTGTACAATATTTAAAACACAATATCACCCCCCCCCCCCCCCCCCCCCCCCAGGAAAACACTATGTTAAAAACATAATAACATTACCATATTAAAAAGAAAAAGAATAAAAATAAACTTAGAAACCAGAAAGCCTGGTTAAGACTGGTTAACAGAAAACTATTTTTTAAATGATGCCACAGAGTCAGCTAAATGGAGCTGGAGTGGTAAACAGTTCCAGAGCTTTGGTGCCAGTGCCTAAAAAAGCTCTGTCCACCCTGGTCCTTAGTCTTGTATGTGGGACAACTAAAAGACTTTGATTTTGTTGTGTGGGAGACTGTTGACTTCTTTTTTTTAAATTATTTTAATGTTTTTAAATGCTTGGATCAATTTTAAATATCGGATTTATATCGGTATTGGCTGCTATCCAAATGTAAAATATCGGTATCGGTATCGGACATAAAAAAGTGGTATCATGCCATCCCTAATATATATATATATATATATATATATATATATATATATATATATATATATATATATATATATATATATATATATATACTTCCCTTAGGCAGTATTATTAGAAAGCATTGCATTTATTTATTCATGAAGCCAGATGACACACATCAATTAGTTAAACTGCAGGAATGTCTTAATGACATAAAAGATTGGATGACCTCTAATTTCCTGCTTCTAAATTCAGATAAAACTGAAGTTAATGTACTCAGCCCTACAAATCTTAGAAACATGGTGTCTAACCAGATACTTACTCTGGATGGCATTTCCTTGGCCTCCACTGACACTGTGAGATATCTTGGTCATTTTTTTTTTTTTATTTGCGTTTTTAGCCACAGCAGCTTTTTGTGACAGTGGAGAGAGACAGGAAATGGTGGAAAGATACAGGGGAAGACACGCGGGCAAATTGGCAACAGCCCGTGGCATGCGTATGTGGTCGCCGGCTTCACCACTAAGCCACCCAGGCGCCCATCTTGGTCATTTTTGACCAGCATATGTCATTCAATGCACATATTAACCAAATATGTAGGACTGCTTTTTTGCATTTGTGAAATATTTCTAAAATTAGAAACATCCTGTCTCAGAATGATGCTGAAAAGCTAATTCATGCATTTATTATTTCTAGGTTGGACTATTGTAATACATTACTATCAGGCTGTCCTAAAAGCATTTGGATGTCCTCCCCATGTCTGCATGGGATTTTGCCGGGTACTCCGGCTTTTTCCCACAGTCCAAAGACACACAGTTAGTGTAGTTAGGTTAACTGGTGATTCTAAATTGTCCAAAAGTGTGAATGTGAGTGTGAATGCTTGTCTGTCTCTCTGTGTTAGACCTGCGACAGACTGCTGATCTGTCCAGGGTGTTCCCTGCCTCTCACCCTATGGCAGCTGTGATAGGCTCCAGCCTCCCCATGACCCTGAATTGCATAAGCAGAAGAAAATGGATGGATGTTTTAAAGAAACTGGTACTCATGTTTATGTAATGTAAAAAGAAAATCACTATAGCATCAGTTATTTTAATAATGCACTATGAATTTTGTCAGTATGCATTGCTAAGGAATTATTTGTACATTTATCATTACACCAATGAAATTAAACTGTCAGTTCATATGCTTCTTTAATTGCTTTATATTTGTAATGTATTTATTATTTAATATTCAAACTACTCCAGTGCATTTTGCATGCTGTTAAATGTTAAACACACAGAAGATGCACACATAATAAAAGCCTTTCATTATAAATAACTGATCAATCAGTGAGTACCAACAGATGTCTTTAGTAATGACAACTGTGTTTAGCTGCAGTTTGCAACTGATTTCAAAATTTTGGCTTTTCAATCCATGGGAAAAAAAAAAAAGATAATATAAATAATCTTACACTGTCAATTAGAGGAGCTGGTTCTTAAATTATTTTGAGAGAGCTAGCTATCTCCACCACAGTAATGGCCATAAGCAAGATTTGTCCAATGTCATTTCATCAAACACCGTGTTACACACATAATTAATGGAAGCACCAGTGGGACACACGGAATATGCTAATACTTTATTGCAATATGTTGTTCACATATCTAAATATAGCCAGATGCATCAACAGAGCTGTCATATTTGAGCTGATTTTTATTTATTTATTTTACTAGCTGTGGCCAAACAAATCCACTCTTTTTCTCAATTTCCATCTTCTTTCAGAGCAAATTTATTGCTCATACAGGAATTCAGATGATTAAATTACTTTGGTACTGAGTATCTGCAGATACGCAAAGCAAACATATTGTATGGGAAGTGGAAAAAACTGGACTAATAAATTCATAGGCAGAAAACTGCTGATGCACTCCAGTATATATCCAAGAAACAAAGGCAGGACCCAAAGGCGGGTCAAAGGATGATAAAAATAGACCCCCATATTATTCCTGACAAATGTGGTATTCACAACTGCTAGTAAAACCTATTTAGGCCAGTGTTCTGTACATTATGTTGTATGGAAGGTATAAAAGAAGATTAAGATTTTATACACTGACATACTTGAGTTACATAGTTGCATTAAATCTGCAAAATGGCCCATGCTGTACCTGCTGCAGATAAAGTTAGAAAAGTTAGTGTGGCTTACAGGATACTGTGGTTTAGCTCAGCAATATTGTATCCCACTGCCTGCCTGCTCAACACAGCACCATTCTAATACCATGCTGCTTGGCATGCAGCACACAGCTCCCTCTTGCTCTCCCTCTCTTTCTCCTGGCACCATCCCTCCCTCCTTCTCTTCACCTCTCTCTCCTTTCAGCACCATCTCTCTCCTGTTCCGCCCTGGTGAGGTGGGATGGCGCCACTGAACCAGCATCTGTTGCCATGCACGTGTACAGGCGTGCATGCACAAAGACACAAGCACACATATACAGATTGTGTAGACATTTAAACCCCTGCCGTAGTGGACAGCATGTCACTGTGTTGAATACATCACAAAGACATAAAACTATAAAACAGCATGATGCCATATCACAGTGTTAACACCTACAGCTTTATTGCAAAATATTCATTCATTTTTTTCATCTTCCCTCCAAGTTACCATCATTCTTTTTCTTTTTCTTCCTTTTTTTTTCTGCCTTCTTTGTCTAATCACTGTTTTTGCTCTTAATGCAGCCACATTATCCCATTGCAGTGCATCCCTTTTTTCAAGTATCCATACAGCAATGTAAACCTTACAAAAGCCCCTACATGTGTTTCCCTTGTACACTATAGATCTATACATTGCTTCCCTACAGGTTTTTTGCAGTCTCTAAACCTCAGTTTCTCTGTGTGAGTTCCATTTCTTTTCTGCTGACTCTTATACACAGAGGCATCAATCAGTTGGTATTTCACTCCTCCAGAATTTACACTTCTCTTCAGCATCATTTTTCAATCTGACATTGACAGAGTGAGAGGTATTTTATATGATGCCAAAAATAAATGGCTTTATTGTTTGAAGTTACCGTATTTCAAACTGGGTTTTGATTGCTTTTCTAGCTAATCATAAATTGACGAATTATAAGTGTGAAAAGTCGGAATCACACTAATAGCAGGCTATTGTCATTCAGTATTCATCACTGCTGTAATGCATTATATGATTTTATTAATAGAGACAGTACCTGATTGTGCTGCTGTAAAAATGCACTAGAGTGAAAAACATTCTAGTCTGTGCTTCTAAAAACCTCAGTCCACTCCTTCCTCTCCAAATCAAGCTTTCCACTTTCTAGCTTCGACTCAACATGGTTCAATAAACTGTAAACATGATCAAGAACACTGCATTGTCAGCTGGCAGAAGCAGCAGTGTTAAGGGATTTTTTTATAGTCGCATGTCATCTCCCATCAATCAACCACCTCCACTGCGCTCAGTTTGAAAGGAGAAAATGACCCACCTGTTTGATTATCTGAATTATAATCATTCGAATTGCAATGTAGTATATATTTGACTACTGTGTTCAAAGTGAGGGTATAAAAGACACACACACACACACACACACACACACACACACACACACACACACACACACACACACACACACACTCGTGTTTCAGAACTGCTTCCATACAACCTGAAAATCCAGTTTATCCTTATTTAAGCCATTACAAAATTTACATTTTCAGAAATATGCTTAATGGCTAGCTTGCAGAGATATAGATGAGATGAAATGCAAAAAGAGAACAGCTACATGCAGCAGCTACTTTCCCAAGTTTAGCATTTCAGTTTCAAAAAGCGGCACACGGATAGGTTAGCTGTGTTCAAACGTAACAACCAGCACTTCTCAAGTTCATGTATGTACACAATATATCAAATTTATTTGTTTTGCTGTAATTCCTTTCCAAAAACTACAATTTGAAAACAGTATTTATTATTTTTTAATGAGTGTGATTTTATAGTTGCTTATGTACCAGACAGCTCAGGCTGGATGCATTTACAGCAGGAGAAAATGTTGGTGTCAGAAGTTAAAGCGAAGCCTTATTAGTGAAGTAATGTTTCCTGAAAAATAGATGCATAACTAAATGAGAAGCATTCCGAGAGTGCAAACCTCCACCAATGCAGCCCACTCTATTGTATTTTGTATATAATCATTTTGTTTTCCTTGTTCTTTTTATACTTACTTTAATACGTTTGTAGTGTGGTAAAAATAATGCATTTTGATGTCAACTTGAAAGAAAGACAGATGTGAAATGTAAACGTGAGGTCAGAAGTCAAATGTGACATATTTGGATGCAAACTATAATGTGATATTTAGAATCCTCATATACCTCTATCATGTCCTAAATGTTGCAATACAAACAAAGGCAGTAGAATTTTAAGTATAGTTTTAAAGATAAGACATTTTATGCACGTTTGACTTATTTGACCTTGAAGAAGAGGTCAGAGGTCCAAAGTAATGTGATATTTGAATCCCAATATATCATTCTCATCCATCCATCCATCCATCCATCTATCCATTTTCTTCCACTTATCCTTTCCAGGGTTGCAGGGGGGGCTGGCACCAGTTTCAGCTGTCATAGGGGGAGAGGCAGGGTACACCCTGGATAGGTGGCCAGCCTGTTGCAGGACTAACACAGAGATACATTCACACCTTTGGGCAATTTAGAATCACCAGTTAACCTAACCACACTAACTGTGTGTCTTTGGACTGTGGGAGGAAACCGGAGCACCCAGAGAAAACCCACGGAAACACAGGGAGAACATGAAAACTTCACACACAATGGTCCCAGCCAAGGTGGATTTGAACACAGGACCGTCTTGCTGTGAGGTAACAGTGCTAACCACCATGCTGCCTGTTTGTATCATTCCCTATATACCTGTATGTTGTCAATACAAACAATGGCAGTAAGAAACAGTTTTATATAGCTCTGTATAGCATTATTATCACTTTGACCTTCTGATCAATCTATTGACCTTAAAGGAGAGGTCTCAGGGAAAATGTGACACAATTTAAATCTTTATATGGTGCTTTCTATATGTTGACAATACACATCACACTTGTAAGAATCATAGTTTCTAAGTTATAAGTTTTTTTGTCCATTTTTGACCAATAAATCATAAGTTGACCTTGAAGACCCTGGTGGGTGTAAGGCAAATTTTAATGGATTGTTAACATGACTCCACTCTACACCCCTAAAAAGTTTTATCAGTATGCATTGAAAACTTTTTGACTTATTGTATTTACAGACAGAATGACACACACATGCAAACACTACCAAAAACATAACCTCATTGGCATAGGTAATAAAATAGCATATAATGGATTTTTTTGTTCTAAAAAGCATTTAATCAATATGTTGTATGCATGCACGATCATCAGAGAGCTGAACGCTGTTTATGCATCAGACCGTGGAGCCAACCATGCAACACAAAGAGAAACTAGAGCAAGATTTCATTCAAATTACATTAAAGAACATGATATATTAGGCTCACAGCATGACAAATAAAATATATAGTATTATTAATTCAAAATCATTCAGTCATCTACTACTCCCTACTCCCTTTGTGGAGTTCTATGCAGAGGACTATATAGTGAGTTGCTGGCAAAACTGTACAATTAAAACTTGTCAGATGATTATCAGGTAAACAAATTAATACTGACAATCATTTTACTGGTAAAACCATCAAATACCAAATTGGTAAATGTTGCAATATAGTGCTATGTTTTGCTAGTGACTTGGATAGTGATTATCCTTATCAGTTGTATGCTACGAGACAGCACTAGAAAAAGCAAACTCAATATACAGTGTTTGACGCTATATATTGAGTAGGGAATGATTCTGAACTAGTCCATGTGTGGCCAAGACTTTTTATTGATTCCTTACACACATGAATGATTGTCATGCTTCCCAAATGTTCTGACACCACATGGATCCGGTTTTCGGACACAAAAAGAGTCATTTGTGAAGCTCTGAAAAATACATTCAGCTACTCCTTTACCAAAGACGTTTGTGTAAGAAACACCTCTTTTTGCCAGTGTGCATCGCATAATAAAGTGGTAAATTGTAATCTAGTTGTTCACTATGCCAAAAATCCCTGCACAGCCACCGCATGTCCCTGGGGCTTGGTTGACAGTCTTGTTGTTGTATGGGTGGTGGACAACCAGCTGAGACTCAGTTATATAAAAATACACATTTTTCAATATGTAGGACCAATTTAGGGACATTGGCTACCTTATGATAAAGCTAGCCAGCATGTATTCCTCTGTCTTTGACTTCAGCTAACTATATTCATTTTAATTCAGTTAAATTCAGGTTTCTTTATATAGCACCAATTCACAAGAACAGTCACCTTAACATGCTTTATACTGTAAGGTACAGACTCTATAGTATTCTGGAGACAAACCCAACAATCTAGCGACCCACTATTGTAAGTGGTAAGTGACCAAGCCCCTTTTGCAAAATATTTAATAATTCCTTAAATATAAAGTCAATACAATGTGGCCAGCCTTAATTCATGCACACAGAGAAAGCCTGAGACTGCCAAGAAACAGATATTATAGAAAAACACAGTATTGACCAATAAAAAATTACTTTTACTTTATGAAATTAAATCAGATTAACCTGCGGTCTGGCATTTATTTCTCAATTTTAGCAATCAGTGCAGTATGCGCTGGACTTAACGAATGCATTCAGATTTACTGACTCACAAATGGGTAAAGGTGTTTTTCAAAATACCCAAACCAAAACAGTTAAATTAACAGAAAAAGCTTTTCTCACATGAATAAAAATATTAATATTCAGAGTAGTGTCATCGAGTTTCTGACTTCAGAGCGCAAATTGGTCTGTTTATGATCATTAAACAGTTAAAAAAAAATGGTTTTTTTTGTTGTTTTACCAAACAGCAACATCATCCATGCACTCTGAGCAATTGCATTTGAGAAGATTACTGATATTATTAAACCTATATGCATGAACATACAATATATACAATATGTCATTTTGGGGGGGCACAAAGCATTTTTAATTTGTAGCTGCTTCCTGTGAATGTCACATATTTTCATCAACCTTTGCTTCTTGCCATTAGAAAATGAAAATAAAACAGATGAATTTGATCCATTTTTTTCCTTACTGTCTGTGTGAAGTCCCCTGTTTCCATGGCAGTGTGAGAACTGTCTGTTTTTCCATGTATAGTGATATTCACAAGTGGGATCTGATGTTACATTAATAGTGCATCTCATATGAGAGCTTAGCCAGAATATGAGTTATAACTTCAACCCAAGATGCGGTGTGCTCACTGTGACATGCGATGATAATGTAGAGAATCAGGACGTAGCAAATTACCGTACATTTTAGGCCTACATCAGCTTGACTTCTTACCACACAAAAGCATGACTGAGATGTATGTTTGTGACAGTTTGTAGAATAAGTCAGCTGGAAATCTTCTTTGGGCATACTTACCAAGTTTGAGGCTTAAAAGTTTAATCTTAACAAAATCTTCGTTCACTACTGGAATTTTCCTGATGCAGTCTAAAGTGGGTCATGATCAGTGGTACAGTATACTGACAGCAATTGCTCTTCATGATTCCATTAACTTCCAACATGTCCCACTCTGTTCCAGCATACTGATTAATACCAATCACATGCATAAAGAATTTCACTGTGATGTGAAAGGCTTCAAAGTATCATCATCATTCTCCGTAGACAGCAATTGAAGCTATATTCAAACACACCGCCTTAACACAAACCAGAAAGAATGACAAAACATAGGCAGGAAATATTGAATTATCAAAACACCAAAAAAAAAAAAGCCTTCAGCTAAGCCACAGGTATACACATTCCGATGAAGAAATGGGAAAACCAGTAAAGCTTCCCTGCAAAGCTTGTATATTCTTGCATGTGTGTTTACATGTGTTTTAACGTGGCTTAGAGCCATTGCAAAACTCAATCAAAATGCAAATGAGGCAGTTAGGGACAGGAAAAATTTACCAGGTAAAGAGGAGCTGATGAGCTGACACAGCAACTTAAATTGTTGGCTGCCTAAATCTATCCTTCCAGCCCTTCTTTTCCTGGTTTCTCCTCCTGTCTTTATATCTTTCTGTCTCCATGGTGCAGCAATGGCACTTGCGCAGCAATTCATGCTATAATACTATATAGTGTCTACAGCATAGATTGACAGTGTTCTACACTTGGCCTCCATATTTTTTAGAGCTTTCTTAAGCTCTCTCTATTCTCACTCCTCTTGTCCAGTCCCTTGGTCCGTCTCCCCACCTGCACCCAGCCCCCACCTCACCAACTTTCCCTCAGTCTATTGGTTTCCATTACCTTCACCCTTCCTCTTATATTTTCTCCACTCACCTTTCCAGCAGAACTCCCTCTCTCTGGCCATTATGCCCTGCCTTCTCTCCCTCCCTTATCACCCAGCCCATCTCCTCTTCCTGCTCCTTCTCTGTATTCTATCTCAGCACCCTCTCTTCTGCCCTCTTCCTTTATCAACTCCTTTTAAGCCCCTCCTGTCTCACTTCACTCCCTGTCTGTTTTAGTCTCCACAACGGTTTGGTTATTCAGTTATGTTTGTCTTTCATAACCAATTTATCTTTTACCCCTTTAAACTCTCACAGTTCTCATTTAACCCCATGTCCTGCCACGGTCTCTTAAAATATCTCCCTATCTGCTTAACACATGTTACTTCATACTTCCCATGCTTTACAAGCCCCTGAGCAACATCACCCCCCTCTCTTCTTCCCTTCTCTCTTTTCCTCCTATCTTTAATCTGGAGAGAGGATATCACCATCTCTGAATCGTAGGGGAGAAAAAACAGCAGCGCCATTATCTTCCCATCTGCCATCTCTGTCTCTGTGTCTATGTACTCAACTCTCTTCTAAAATTACAAACCAACCTCCAAAAAGCGATGCGGCATTCAAAAAGAGGCGAGAACATGCAGACGGGAGAAGGTGGTGGAGGGAAGAGGAAATTGTGCGATAATCGGACAGAGGAGAAAAGTACATAAAGACACTAACATACCTGCGCGTCTCCCTCTCCTCCTCTTCTGTTGTTGAGGCTATTTCTCCTCTGGTTATTTGCTCCCGTTTAAAGCCAGATGAAGAACTCGAAAGAAAATACTAAATAATCCCCTTGTTGATCAGAACAATTTTCAAAACAAATAAGAAAATATATCCACTTTTTTTGGTTACCTCGCACAGCGCAAGGCTAACCGCGCTGCGGGGCTCCTCGAGGGGAGACGGGGCAAGCCAAGCGTTTCAATTTAGTTCCCGTTGAGTTTGCATCAAAAGCCCTGTACGGGTGCACGACCGGTCGCAGTCTATAACCTACAGCTATCGACTGTCCGCTAGTGATCCGCTGGGACAGGACCGTAACAGAGGGGGGGGGAAACGCCGTTAAACCGGCGCACCGCCACGTTCAGTGCGCATTTGGACTCCATACGAGCTCCGGTGTTTCTGTTTAGACTCCGTTAATCGGTTATTTGAAGGAAAATACACAGGCGCTGAAGGTTAGTATCGCTGGGTTCCAGTGTCTAAAGAGTGGAGGGAAAGCTATGTATAGTAAGGAAATGACTCTGGACTCCTTTGCCGGTCTCCCCTATGGGTGCTCTCCGTTTTTCCCATTCAGCAGCCGTCTCTGCTGTCCTAAGGTCCAATTTTACTCCTTCACAGCTCTTTGTATTTCATCTGCACATGCTTAAAACAAAAAAATCCTTTCTGCTCGACGGTGGGTAGGTGCTATCCGTCCCAAGGTCTTCCACAGGTAAGAAATAGGTGTATGAATTCGCAACAAAAAAAAAAAGAAAAGAAAAGAAAAAGAAAAGAAACTGTAAAATCACATAGCTTGGTTAACCGCTGTCCTCCTCTTCAGCTACACAAGTGACTTTGTCTTGACCTCTCTCCTCCCCGCGTTGTTATCTCAGAGGAAAGACAGGACACCAGTGCGGGCTGCCCGGCGGATGGTGGACGAGGCGTTATAGGTCAGAGAAAAAAGGCAAGCTTATGATGGAAAGAGCGATAAATCTCGCAGCGAAAACATTTATGTCCTTTTCCTCGTATTAAAATGCGCTCTGATCCGCCGGGATGAGCGTCCCCCTCCTGCAGTTACTTTCACACTGTGCGGCGGTTTTTCCCGGGAGGCGATACGCCCACCAGCCCCGCTCCTGTCTGTCTCCTTGCCTTTGTATCTGCCTCCTGCTCCGTCTATTGACGAAGTCGCTGCTCCCGGATTACAAGCTGGTAATAACAGATGGATGCCTTATGACGACGGTGGGTAATGCCATTCACTGGACCTTAGCCTGCAGTAGCTGAAGTTTAGGGTCTGTCAGGAGATACAGTGGACAGCGACACGGTCAGAGGTTTTCAAAGTGCGGAGCGGGGACTTGAAGAGGGCCGCGTGAATGCAGTTACAACTGCAAGAAAAAAAAAAAAGTTAATTTTTTTTAAATCTATGTTTTAAATGTATTTATATAAAGGGACCAGGAGTAAGCTGTTATTATAGGTAGACTATCTGTTCATGTTCTGGAATTCGATACTGTTGAAAAAGAGCATTGCAATACGGCAAGGTTCAAATCTAGAAATACAACAATATAATAACATAAAAATCAATAGATGCATATCTTACCACATTCATTCTGAGTAAATATGAACAAAACACGGCACACTTCTTTTATCTTATTATTGACACTATTTAACCCTATGTTAACCATTCCTCAACTTGTCAGTGGAGGAAAGAGATCAGATGCACATCTCTTGTTTTTAGTCAGGTACCTCCATGTGATGTGAAAGACCAGCGAGGCACTGTGCTTGTCCCTGATGACCAGCATGTAAGCCCTCATAAATCCATAAAGATAGTGTTTTTATGTACTGCCCATAGTTTTATATTGGTAGTTACAAGCACAGAACATCCTGCCATCACTTGTCTCATCCATCAACAAGAAAGCACATAAGCATACTTTCCAAAATGTATTTAAAAGTAAGTATAGACAGTGCTTAAGGGGAAGGGTTGTTTGCTCAGTAGCCTAATACCAAGGGAGTGTTTTTAGCTCATTTTAAATGTGTACTATCTTCCTCACTGCAATCTTTTTCTTCTTCTAATTATTATTATTGACTGTTCCAGGTAGCCTATTTTGAAACACTTTCATCATCTCTGATGTCAAAGGAATTATCCCTGAAAAAATACTTGTAATTACCACTAGGAGGGAGAGAGGAGCATAAACTGAATGCATGAACTGTAAATAATATTAAATGGGTTACGTTAATATAATTAAATATAACATTCATTAAACTTTCTGTTTGGTGTCCTGGATACTGTAGATGCAGAGCTGCAGTGATGAATGCTACCATTAGAAATGGCTGAAACGGCCAGTGCAGAGGCAGATTAGTGAGCTCACTTTCCAGATTCTGCAGGATTTCATAGATTATAAAATGTGAGTGTTCTACAATTATCTGATTAGCAAGCGGGATAAATTATATGGTGCAGTGTTGGCAGTACACCAAACAGTTCAAGGTTGTGGCTGGTAGTGGTGGTGGGGGCAGAAGGACAGGCGGATAATAAAGAGAATAACAGAGAAAGGCAGAAATAAACAGACAAACAGATTTAGAGAATGGGCAGAGATCAGACAGGGGTCAGGAAAAATGAAAACTTTTAACAGTTTGTTTCATCTTTAATCTCAGCTGAAATACTGAGAAATATAGGCTAAAGGCTAGTGTATTAAAAAGCAAAAAAAATAAGTGCACATCACGTCTGAATGCGATGGACCATGAGGAAGTAAAAGGGGAGGTATAGAGAGTTTGTGTATTTTAGGGAACTGTATACTGTAATAAAAGTCACTGCTGGTGGCATTTGAAGGCAAAATGTGATGAGAATTTAATAAGCCTGCAGCAGCATTTCTTTAGCTACTGGTTCAAGTCTCTCTTTTTTTTTTCCTGATGATTCTTTTTTTTAGCAATGTTTTAATTAGACTGGGTGTCCCCAGGGCTAAACAACATTAGCAAATTTTGGAATCCTCAAGTGAAGAATTATCACTGACCTAAAGGATCCTGTCAAGTTGCATTGGAGAGTTGTATAAATATTGGTGAATAAACTAGTAAACCAAAAAACTTTTCACATACAAATCAAGTCATGACGCTGAGTGAGAGTGACCTAAAAGCAAGAAAGAAAGAGTGGGCAGAGGGTGAAAAAGATAAAAGAGGCAAAAGAGTGTAGAATTCTGTGAATCATTGCTGCCTTCAGAAAAGCCCCCAGAACTTTATATGCAGGACATCATTTGGTCAGTGTCCTCCAATAACTAACCTCCAATTATTTTATCAAATTCTGCACAAAGTAAGAAAAAAATAAATAACCTTTATGTGTCACTACTGCACAAAACCCTGAAATGTCAAAGCAGCTGGTTGTAGACCCTCATTGAGTCAAGCCACACTGTTACCAAAGCATCTGCCCAGACCAGATTTTGACAAAGGAAAGGACAAATATGGAGAGAATAACACAATCCTGACGCAAACTCTGGCAGCATGTTCATCCTTAAATAGAGAGTAGGCCTACATGATGGCAAGCCACCAGAGGAGTGTGACTAACAAACCCTAAGGAAGGAATCTGTTGGAAAAATTCAGACTCAAGGAACAAAGAGCAGGAGAGCAGGCTGTGAGTAGACTTCTCCCCCCAAAAATACGTAATTAACTTTACTTTGCAAGGAAATTTGTAGACAAAAATCACAGCTAGTTTAAATCATTACATTTTTTTTTCTAAAACACAAAAATGCATTACAGGAGTTAGATTCTGTCCTACTCTGTTGCAACAAATTAAATATATCTGGAGTGGAGATAAATTTAACAAGTTCAGTTTGATTCTTTTCTCTTTTTAATATTATTGTAAATGGCAGAGTTTTGGGTCTGGGGCTCCTTGGATAAAAAACAGTCATTTAACACCAAGTGTCTCTGGGAAATTGAAGTGGGCATGTTTATGATAAGAGGTAGGTGCAATCAAAATGTTTTGCAACTCCAGCTATAAAAAGCATGAAAAGCTAGCAACATAAAAAGCCAATACCTGATTTAAATTCCGCCAATCTCCTCTTCAAAGTAATCTCCTTGTGCACCTTTGCTAATTTGAGATTGCCCCCTGGAAGTCCTGTTCTGATAACTTCCATGTGTGTATCTCCAATGAAACTGGATCTCCTCCATTTTATCAAAACAACAGCCCTGCAACTTGAATTTTACTTTGGGGTAGAGGAAAAAGTCTAATTGTGGTACCATATGAGGAACTCAGGAGTGGCAGAGAAGTATGTGAGGGTGGTGGAGGACATGTATGAGGAAAGCAAGACAGTGGTGAGATATCCAGTAGGAGTGACAGATGGGTTCAAAGTGAGGGTGGTTATTACATCAGAGATCAGCATTGAGTCCCTTCTTGTTTGCAGTGCTGATGGACAGATTGACTGATGAGGTCAGGCAGGAATCTACGTGAAGTATGATGTTTGCAGGTGACATTGTGACCCAAAGGGGGCAGTTCAAATAATGCATTTTCATTGCCCTGTGCAAGTTAATAGCAGGCTGGCATGCACCATAGTCAATGTTTCCTGCATTAAATGTTCAACCTCAGGAGGACATTGTAGACATTTACCAAGTTTGGTTGCCATGTCCTAAATCATATATAAATGTGTGTAAATGGTCACAATTGGACTTTTAAGATGTGATCTAAAAATAGCAGCAGATCTGGGAAAACGTCCAGAGGTGTACAGGGAGAAAACCCTGAAGGTGAGTGCATCTTAACCAAGTAAGGTTTTCTTTCTTTTTTTTTTTTGCTTTTTATGGGCAGAGTTGCAATACTTTTTGATTGCACCTGATATTTTATTTACTAAAGGACAAACTGGCAAATGTTGTGGTTGCTAAGTATTGTTTTGTTCAGCCTATGTGTTGCAACAGAGAGGCACTGAATTGTTTTAACAATACTGTTATTATTAGTGTTATAATAACAGTATTCATTAAACAGTAATTAATATTACTGTTATTACACACATTTTATTAAATTCATTTTTGCATAGTTGTACTATCTGTTGCTGCTTTGTGGGGAATTCTACTGTGTGTTTACACTACTGTGGCAACTTACTCTGTTTCACAACAATAAAGCCTGTGAAATTGAGATGGAGTTGAGATGAACACAATAAGAAGTACAGAAAGTGTACGAGAGGAAGGAGGAAGGGAGGGAAGGAGATAAAGAGAGACGGAAAAGCCTCCAGCCAATTCAGCACCATGGACAGTGCTGTAGTGGGATTCAGCTGCACAAGGCCGGAACAAGCTTTATCCTCAGAGAGAAAAGCCAAAAGCTCCACTCAACATGGTCTGATCTCTCTCACTCCAACTCTCCTGCTCTCTTACACACACACACGCACACATACACACACTTATCTCTCATCCATGTATTTCTCTTGGACTGTCCTCTCTTCCACACACACTTATGTACATGTAGTCACAAACACGCACATACAGTGTGTCTTCACTCTTTCTGGATCAACATGCCAAAGTAGTTGACAATAAGTCAAGCACGTGTGTGTGTGTGTGTGTGTGTGTGTGTGTGTGTGTGTGTGTGTGTGTGTGTGTGTGTGTGTGTGTGTGTGTGTGTGTGTGTGTGTGCGCATGCGTGTGCGTGTGCGTGTGTGTGTGTGGTGCTCAGCCTGGTAAGCATTTTTTCCCTCCTTAGTCACCTCTTTTAGGAAAGAGGCACAAGTAGAGGATGGGTTCAAAAGGACACTGCACACTAAACCAGTTGAGTGATTTATAAATGGGATAAGTTTGTTTGGACTTAGCGATAGTGGGAAGAGGAAGGAGAGAAAATGAAGTTTAGGAATAAAAAAGTAAAGAAATATAGAGTGAGCTACAGTAAATAGAGACTGAGGTAGCAAAGAACAAAACAACAGGGCATGCAACCCCTTTGAACTTAGTTACTGTTGGTATGTCAGATGAACATATTCTCACTCCCAGCCCTTCCCATACTGATACTTTGTTGCATACTCCCCCATTGCATACAGAGTATGAATCCAGAATGAGAAAGTATGTCAAATTTCAGCGTCACATTATGAGGCAGGTAGAATACTGAGCTGGTTTCAGTTCAAATCTAGCCTTTTGCAATGTTAACTAAACATTAGAAGACAAATTCTCCCATCTGCAACAAGTGTTTCCTTCATTTCCTACAAGAGTTTGGTGACATTAATCACAGTAGCTGAGAACATTTAGCTATGATGTCATGACATCTGTTTCAGACATTAAGGAATTTCCACTGAATTGTGTTGGACAACACTGCATGCTAAAAACTGACACCAAAAAGGTACTGACAAAGGTCACAGTGTATCAAGCTGGGAGTGAGAGTTCCCTGATCTGCCCCCTAGCCCTGTTTTTGGTATGGCCTCGTTTTAGAAACAGCTTATCTGAGAGGAGCCTCGTGGCACTTTCTAAAATTCATATAGTTACAGACTACATTTGGATTAGCTTTACTGCCGTGTCTGCTGGGTAGTCACACATTTTTTTTAATCCCCTTAACTCTGTAGGTCCCTGTACAATGATCAAGCATCAATCAACATCCTGTCTCTTTCCTACAGCCTCTCAGTTCAGCACTGACCAACCAGTTACCTACAAGTCTGTTTCACAGAGACTTAGGTATGACAATTGCAACTGTTCGCTGACTTTTCTGGTGAATTACGTGTTTATTAAGTATACTCATGTTAAACACACTCCCACTGATAAATTAAGAATGGGCTTGAAACTGGGGTTGCTCTTTTTAATAAAGTCAGACCAATAATAGATAAATAAATAAATAGGAGTTTAGTGGCACTTGGAGTAACACATTTCTCTCTGCTAAAGCTCAATATTTCACTTCTTTGTGTCCCTGAAATAGACTATTTTCATGGACTGCAGGTAAGCTGAAACGTTAGGTGAGTATTTGATTTTTGCTGATTTTTTTCAAGCCTTATTTCAAACATGCAAAAAAAACATGTTAGATGTGAAGAAACAGAAGTACATTGGGCTGACAAACCACTTCATGTAGCCCTTCATCCAAGAGTGTCACACTACTAAATTAAGGTATAATGAAATTGGAAGAAAGGGTCTGTCTAAAAGAGACAGACAACTGGCAACCCAAAGGGGAACTACTTATGCTTCAAACCTGCAAATTAAAGACATACCTCAAAGGAACTAGGAAAGGTTTCAGCTCAGTGCCATCCTGGGTGGCAGTAGAGAATGCATTGCTTAAAACATGCATTTTTTAAAATCTAAGTACATAATGCATGTAGTGTGAATATGTTTCAAAATAATGAAAATTTTAGGTATTATTACAAATGTGGACACACTTACACACATATCAGTACAAGAACAAGCTTCTTAAAATGAATTTCTCTAATTTTATACCATTTTCTTTGGTTGGATGTATCTGTTGTTGCTATGTCCCACACGCTGGTCTGCTCCTTTCAAGCAGTGTAATAAGGTATTAAATGGCACAAAATGAAAACACTTTTTAAACATTCTTATTACTCTTACAAATTCTTGGGTAAAACAAACCATCTCTATTTTTATTATTTTATTTAACATTTTGTGCACGTCCCTAAAACTATGGTCCACCCTGTCGTCATGGAGTAATTGCCCCTTTAAGAGACCAACTAATGAAATCAGTAACATCAACACCCTGAATCTGTCTTTATTCAATGGAGGTTGAAACAGCTGCCGCAGCTACAGTGAGCGGCTAAACTTATATTTCCTAATTTTCATGTCATTATGTTGGTAGTTAGGTGTGGTCAACCTTAACGTGTCCACCCTGTCAGAGGAAAAGCTGATTAATAGAAAAAGTTTTCAGAAAGTTTAAATATATTTTGAAAACATCATGTGGTCTCCTTCAATAACCAATAACTTTGCTGGCTGATGGGCCACCATGTGCTTCTTAGATACTAAATTAATCCAAAAATGTCCACCCTGTCACCAAACCCTGCATGACAGGGTGGGCTTTATATTGTATAGTTGGGATTTTCTTTGATTTTTTTTTTTTACATATTTTGATGAGATGGTGATCATTTAATAGTTTTTTGAACTTTTTTTTCTCACATAAGGCTCATACTGCTAAAAAGGGTCAATCATTGGTGAGTTTTGTATTGTCTTTATAGAGCAATGAGTCCTGGTGGAGCAGAGAAAGCAAGGCAATATTGGGAACACCAAGATGCTGCCCCAGACAGAGGAAGAGATGGCATAAAGACAGAAACAATGGAAAGAAGAGGGGTATCCCTGAGCTCAGTGAGACAGAGAAGGGGGCAAAATGGAAAAAAACAAAAAGAGAGGAGTATCCTGCTGCCTTAACTTGCTGTGGGAGAAATTCATCAGTACAATTGAGATTTTTTTTTTTTTTTTTAAGTGACATCCTTGTTGCTACAAGATTCCATCCATCCATCCATCCATTCTCTTCCACTTATCCTGTTCAGGGTTGCAGGGGGGCTGGAGCCTATCCCAGCTGACATAGGGCGAGAGGCAGGGTACACCCTGTACAGGTTGCCAGCCTGTTGCAGGGCTAACACAGAGAGACAGACAATCATTCACACCTATGGGCAATTTAGAGTGACTAACCTAACCCCAGTAAGTGCATGTCTTTGGACTCTGGGAGGAAATCCACGCAGACACGGGGAGAACATGCAAACTCCACAGAGAGAGAGAGAGGCCCGGGCCAAGGTGGAATCAAACCCGGACCTTCTAGATGTCATTCTAACTGTGAGGCAGTGCTAACCACCATGCCACCATGCTGCCCTCTGAAAGATTATGTTAGTCAAATGGCAACTGGACACAGTCACACAAGACAAAAACAGTTACACAAGACAAAAATGCAGAGAGTTTGTGTACGATACAATGAAAAATTTAGGAAGTGACTCCCAGAGAAGTAATTTGTCATACACTTCCTTTTGCCACCTCAGATCCTATTATATCATTGTACATCCTGTATAATGACAATAAAGGCATTCTATTCTATATATCTTAACTGTGATGCAAAAAGCTTATGAATGTTCATAATTATTTTTTGTCATGATCACCTTTGTTGAGAAAGCTTTTAATAAATCTACTCATGTCAGCAGTTAACACATTTTTGTCCACCCTGTAGTTTTTCAGTTTTTTGAAAATAATCAAGTTATCGTCACAAGTTAGTAAAAGCTTTTCACATTTTCTTAATAAACTAATCACTGCCAAATAATATTGGTTGAAAAACTGTTAAGATCACGGTTTTTAGAGATTTTATTTAAAAAGGAAAACACAACTATCACAGATTCTTTGAAGACACAAGCAATTTGCAATTATTTCACTATTTTCAAAAGCCTTATTTTAACAAATAAATATTATTATGGAGCAAGGGACAAACTAGCTATCTGAAAATGTGCATTGTATAATCACGTTGGTATGAAAATGTATTTATTTTCATTTGACTTTGCCCATGACAGGGTGGACATATTTTACAATGTGCTCATTCTTTATCTGCTTGCAATAAATCCATAAAAAGTTTGGGAGCTTGACCAACATTCATTTACAACAGCCTAAGGTCAACTTGATACACTGGATATGAAATTAGTTGGGAAATTGGAGCTTTTTTTGGATGATTTACCAAGTCCCAAAAGCACTTTTTGGTGATACTGAGCCTAAGACTTGAGCGGTCCTTTTGTGGACTGTATTTCTGTGGTCCCCAGCTTCGCAATCTCAGTTGTGGGCCATGCTGCCAACGTGAGTAGGCATTTAAAATGGATCTACCTTTGCATATATATTTAATTTCTTCTTCTTCCATTAAAGATTTTGGCAGTCCGATGAACACTATGTGGTGCACTGATTGTGGACAGAGGGCTGTTTATGCATGCAAGTTTTGAACTTTCAAACCTTTTTAGCATGTAGTATCATTGTTTTTTCCTCATCATCTGTTTCAAGTATGAAGAACCAAATTGGTGCATTGACTGCCACTCTGTTAGGTTTCAGTATTTTGGGACTCAGAAGCAAAATGCAAAAACTCTGGACAAACTGAGAGGCTGGCAGTTTATGAGTGTCCTGGCTGGACTGGCTGAAAGGGAGTGAAACAGGTGATAATGGAGTGAGGCAGTATTGTGGCGTGCCAGAGGCTGGCAGAGAGTTGACAAGCAGGTTGAAGGTGATGCAGAGCTGGTGAGTAGGTTGATGAGCAGAGATTTGCCCTGAAGCACAGAAAGATGACTGTTACTTGAATGTACACATGAGCAGCTACCACATAGTTAAAAGAGCGATGACTTTTTGAAGCACCAGGGTAGACATACTGCCAATAGCATAATGATAAGCAGGTGTACCTGTTGCCTTCAGTTAAGGAGCAGAAGGAGGTACTGTATCCATGATGCAAACAGGGACAGAGATGATGGGAAACAGAAACACACAGAAGAGACTGTAACACCTCTGTGGCCTTGTCAAAAAAAAAAAAAAAAGGCATCATTTGACCGCAGGAGGGAGGGCACTGCAATTGGCAAAAACATGTTTTTCCTATCAGTGCTTAAGGCTATGCTTTTAACATGATCAGCACATGTTGCCATGGCAACTGTGCCCTGCTCACCTTATTGCTGTTTAGAGTTATTAAAAAAAACTCCAATTAATTTTGATGTGTGTCGTTATTAAAGTTATTGTATAGTGAGAAAGATATTAAGTAATTACATTTTAGTGGAAAGGGAAAGTTTACAAAAACTATATATTGTAACAGCAGGAGCATGAAACAATTTCTTAAGCCACCTGTTTATTTCCAGAGAATTAGAGTAAAGGAAGGAGAGAAAGAGATGTTACAGCACTGTCCTTCGGACTAGCAAGGTTACAGTTTAATGGAGCCGGCATGAATGCCTCTCCTGACACATCCACCCCACCATGACCATCAGACAGAAACAGATGACTGGACAGAGAGAGAGAGAGAGAGAGAGAGAGAGAAATAAGGACAGAGTCAGACTGAGCATCCTAGATAGATAGACAAATAGCTAGCTGGGTAGGTAGCTAGAGAGAGACAGAGAGAGACTGCCAGGTCATGGCCTTGTGTAGTGATGGAGAGAGTGCAGAGAGGAAGAGAGAGGTAGAGACCCTGACATTGCCACTATATGGTCATTTATCATATTTGAAAGAAGAGAGTGATGGAGCAGACACACGAGGAGAGAGAAAGAGAGATGTGTGTAACATGTACAGTAATAGTAATAGAAATGTATTATTGGAAACATACAGAAATATTTCACTTAAATTGCAAACATGATATAACAATTTTGAAGATACTGACATTAAAGTTGAATTTGTTTTTGGATTTTTTTTTTCTTTGAAGCAGAAGAGATATTTTGTAAGTGTAATGGTGTGAGTTGGACGTAGAAATTGACTGGAGGAGATCAATAAATTGAGGACAAGGGGGTTTAGAGAAGTGCGAGAGAGAAAACAGCGAATGTCTATCTAGAAAGTTGGTAAGAAGATAAGGAGGAGAGGAAAGGTCAGTAGAGAGTGCACAGAGAGAACCAGGTGAAGAAAGGCTACCAGTAAGGAGGAGACATCCTGAACACTGGGCTTTCAGTTAATGCAGGTTCTGTTATTGTATTCTGTATTTCATATACAAAACAAAAATGATGCAGGAATTTCTGTGAATAGATTTTTCTCTTCGTATATGGAAAACTTTACAGATTTTTCTTACTTTGACAACTGTGCTACATTTACAAACTCATTTCCAAGATTTTGAATCCTGCTGCTGGCATTTAAATAAAAAATAAATATATAATTTAATTCTAACCGCTTATACTTCAGCAGAAAACAAAATGTATTGTTTACAACATTTGATATGTTGTCTTTGAAATATTTGGGTTTTGTAAATTAAATTACAAAAGTAAAAATTCTGAAGATATGCTTCAGTTCCAACAAAGTACATCTCCGTGAAAAAAAAATTTATATATAAATTTATGAAAATATAACTTTGATTGACATGCTCTTCAGGAACTCTAAAAGTATATATTAATAAAAACAGAATCAATATAAAAAACAATCCAATCCAAAATACAGTTAAACATTTGGTTGCAGTGTCCCTGTACAGTATATAATCAATTGATTTAATTTTGATTAATATTTGACCTTTTCCTCTGGTTTAACACACAAGTATGAAAATGTATTTCCACCACTGAAAATGGTGTGACAGGTAAGTGACAGCAAACACGAAGAATGTGAAATTACTATTATGTTATTACTATGTTCTAACAATATTTATTTCCACACTCTTCTTCTATGTCTTTATTTAATACAGATTCTGCTGCACACTAGACTCAGCAATTGTCCTTGATATGCTGGCTGAAAGATGTCAGAAAGTTTGTCAACTTCAGGTCTGTTAACAGTCTTCAAAAAATAATTCTAACTAGTACTTGAGGGCCTGATCAGTGGAAAGCAAGAGGATGAATATACAGATTTGCAGGTACTCAGTGTGTTTTGGATCTGGATTATGATTGATAGATATTAGTCACACTTCATAGTGAATGTAAACCAAACACTATCATATACTTCAGGAAGAATTGCAGTTGTACATGCTTTTGTATTTTTTACTCTATTACCTTTTATGTCCTGAACCTGTAAAGAGTTTCTTCTATTGAATCAACTCTATTTTCTGATTCTCTTAATGCAGGAAAACTCCAGATTTAAAAGCTATTCACAACCACATTTTCTCATATCATATCATATCTTCTTACTGCACTAGATTAAAATCAAGAAAAACACTGACCAGCAGCACTTTCCTGTGATGGATGGTCACAAGACAAAAGTAACAACAGAAATGGTTTCATTAGCTCATAGGTTGCTGTCTTATCCTGAGTATTTGATTTGAGCGTGCCGTGCATAAAAGAAGCAAGAAGTGTGATGAGACTAGTGCCCACTGAAAAATGAAAGTAGAATGATTAATTAAATTGCATTATATAATACAATTTGACCACTTTTGCTCACTAGTCAGAAAGAAAAAAGATCTTAATTAGTAATTAGAACAGATTCCTCTTGTAAATAATAATAAGGAGGTGGAGAAGAAGAAGAAGAAGAAATCACGCATATAAATACTGTGGCAGTAGTGCTCTCTTTCTAGGTTGCTATTCATGTCCCTGCAGTGGTTGCATGTGTAACTGGGAAAATTCTACTGTGCAGGATGGTTGAAGCAGGGCTTTCATCAGAAAATGTCAGTAAACAGAACATCACACAGGGCCTTATTACTGTGATCTTGAAAAGGAGCTGGTTACCTTAAGGGGACAGGGTCTGAACATGTAAAAAAGACCGCTTTCACAGGGATCTATGTAGTCCTGTAAAAAACTAAGTACAGCCCATGATTCAACAGCTTGTAAAACCATCTTAATTGCAATAACTGGAAGTAATCACTTTCTTTATGACTTTATGAGACTCACTGACTTTATGAGTATCATTGTGGAAAAATTTTGGCCCATCTTTCTTTACAGTGTTGCATCAGTTCATTGAGGTTTGCAGGTCACTGCAATACCTTGATCGCTTTGTAGATTTACTGAACTGCTTGGGATCATTGTCCTACTGCATGACTCAGTTTCAGCCAAGCTTTAGTTGTCAGACAGATGGCCTCACAATTGACTCTGCAATACTTTGGTATACAGAGAAGTTCATGGTCAACTCAGTGATGGCAAGCTCAGGTTGCAGTGTGAGTGGCTGCAAAACAAACCTAAGCAAATCATAAATACAGACTTTTCTTTTGTTCTCCCCTCCACCTCGACACCAGCCCTAGCTTTAATAACTTATTTGCATAAAACTGTATTTAAAATAGGTTGTTACTCAACATAAAATTACAGTTTTACTTACCTCTTCAGTGAAGGTCTTTGTTTAAACCAGGCTCTGAGGAAAACACAAAGTGATGAGGCATGGGATAATACCAGTGTAATACCATTTAGAAACACTAATCTATTGTCATGAATTGGCAACCTGAATCAAGCACTTAAAATACCTATTTGAAATCTTTGGCTATTTTGTTTGATTTTAGCTCTTTGCATAGAATGTGGTTTAGAGATGATTATAGCTTTATAAAAACTATGTATGTGTCATGTGGTTTGTAGAAATATATGTAAATATATTTCTTCCTCACTTGAAGAGTGGCAGAGGGTCATTCCTGATGTTGATTTTATTAAGTAATGTTTTTCCTTTTCTAGGATTCCAGGGTCAAGCCCAGGGAATTTTGCTCTGTACTGTAACTTGATGAGTGTGCTCTTTCAGTGGCCTAGAAGCCTTTCTTGTGTGCCTGTCGCTCTTGGATCTTGGTGGATCTAGGTGTCCTCAAAGACTTTTCTTAGCTTTCTCTCCCTCTCTCTCTCTCTCTGCCAAAAGGAACCAAATATATATATATATATATATGGAAAGCACCTTATCTGAATGATGGGATGAATGGCACATTTGTCTGAAGTATGTGCCATTCATCTAAGGTGATAGTAGGTCTTGTAAAGATGTGTCATTGCACTGGTCCTACTGGGTACCAAGTAAACACAGTAAATTCAAAAACCTGCACTGGAGTCTCCTGAAGCATTCTTTCAATGCGCTCTGGTAGGACTACATGTTTGATGGTACTACCCTGATCTGTGTAAATGTACAAGAGATTCATGTGATTTCACCTTCTGTATTAATGTAAAGTATACAGAACAGTAACCTCTGTCTACATTTGTTGGTAATTGTTATATATTTACAATGTAAAATAGTATGTATATCAGGTGAAGTTGTTAAAGCACTCAGACAGATAACAAATTGTAGATGAAGATGTTCTTTCCAGAGCGTCTGAGTCAAGATTAGGCAGTCAGCAAGCAAATAAATTATGTAAGAGAGTGTATGTTTGTGTGTGTGTGTGTCAGATAAGAAAAATATTTAACATGGAGACGAGCATACTCCAAACAGAGATAAAGATGGCAGTGGCTCAATATGCTTGAAATTGAAAGTTGCATTAAGTGCATTAAGTGAAGAGTAAGTTTCTGGAAGAGAAAGGTCAAATACCAAAATCTGCAGTGTCACAGAGGCAAAAAAACATATCAGTAAGTCAGGGAACAGAGTTTTTTGGTTATTCTAGACAAGATTTTTGTTGGGCTGCCTGAATTAAATTTTTGAAGGTCAAGTGTAATCTGTGATTAATTGAATGTTTTCAGTTTCCATGTGAATCTATACGTATCCTTCTCATTCCCAAACTCATGGATTATTGCAGTTCAGTACATTATTGTATACCGTATCAGTTCCTTTGATAAAATCACCACCGCAGACACTGTAATAGTCACGAGCCAGAATGACTATTTGCCTTCTGAAATGATCATTAGTCGGTGTGTATGTGTTTGTGCGTCTGTCTGAGCATGCATGCGTGTGCCTGTTAAAACCCAGATTCAATCAGTCTAGTTAATTAGCAGCAGATGTGTTGCTTCCCAAATTAGAAAGTGATGATTCAGTGAAAGCACGCCAGCAATCTGCAGTCTTACATTTGGTGAACAAAAAATAAATAAATAATAAAATCAACGGAAATCTATTGATTTCTTTGAATATATGTTTATAGGAAAGTGCTTAGTGCATTTTCTAAACGATTTAGCTAACTTTAAAATGATATATAAATATGAGGTATGCATTTTTTGGACTTTTAAGTCTTAATTATAACAAGAGTGCTAGGAGAGAGACCATGGGAAGACAAGAAGTAAAAGGCAGAGGTCATAGCCTTACAGCTTATGGGTCAGCTGCTCAACCTATACCAGCACCCAGGTATCCATTTAAAAAAATTTTTTTTTGTATGATAACGCTATGCAAGCAAAATATCAGGGGCATTAGTAGTGATGAGTGTCAAGCCGAGATATACAACTGAAAACTCTGGTGCTCATTAGATTGCACTACATTTATTTCTAACTGCTTAACATCTGGCACTAAAAGCAGAATGTAAAAAGGTATTATCATAATGTTTGCCCCAACAGCCACCTGTTTTCTATTCCTTCGCAGACCTGCATCTGGGATGAAGACAGTAATTATTGCTATTGTTACACATTTTCTACTGGGAAGATGGCAACGTTGGGCACAGCTCTTGCCTTACCCTAACAAATGCAATTATACAGCTTCTCAACCTTTTGTCACTGACTGCATATTTTCCAACACTGTCAGTGGTTCACTAAATCTGAGCTGGTGTTAAACACTTTTTAGTGTTCTGAAATGGTTGTGGCATGGCTCCAAACTGCTCATTAAATAATTTTATAGTTACAATCACCGAAGCGTGCAGACCTGAGCACTGCAGCATTGCCACTAGTATTAGAACTCCAGAAGAGAATGGCATGGGACAGCCTAACAGAGCAAAGGTATGGAACATCAAAGAAAATTACATTTTAGTACAGCATTACCTTATACTGCACAATGCAGAATGAAAACCACAGCACAGCAAAGAATAGCAAGACATACCATAGGATATACTGTAGGTGTTCTTGATGAGATTAAGACAGCAGAAAATGCAATAATCTACTGTAGGTCAATGGCCCTTGCTGCATGTCACAGCTTAGCATGCCATATTGAAGCACTGAATTTCAGAGAGGATACTGCAGCGAACAATGAAAATGTTACAGTATGGGTTTGAATGTTACCCACGTCCTCTGTTTCTTCCACCAAAGACGAGCAGATGAAGCAAGACAAAAACTCTCACTGTGCATGGCAATACCATTTATTAGAAGTAGCTTTACAACAGACTGCCACTGCATGACCCTGTGCATGCTGGGGTAGTCTTCAGGCTCCCCTAGATCCTGATCAAATGAGCAGAAACTTTATTAATTATTAACACCTATTTTAATAGTCACTATTGAGACCAGTTTATACCGGACTCAGAGCCAGTTACATTAACTGCTCTGTGAGGGTGCACTTACGCTCAGGACTACCTTGAGCTAAATGCTAGCATCAGCACGCAAAAATGCTGATGAGGAGCAAGGATGATATTAGCCATGGTCACTGTCTTAGTTTAGGATGTTAGCATGCTAAGATTTGCTAGGACAGTTAAGGGATGAAATTATTTCAATTCATCATCAGTTTAGCAATGCAGAAATTTCTAGACATCCAAAAGCAGTTGAGATGTTTCCTCTAAAACACCAGATGCTAAACCAAGTAGATGAAAAGTCAGTCATCATACTCAGCTGGCTTTATGCTGCAGGGAATGTGAATGCCTGCATAAAATTTCAAGGCCATCCATCCAAAAGCTGTTAAGATATTTGTAGGTTCTTAGTATAGCACTTCTCCTCTTACATATGCTGCATCTGTGTGAATAATTTTCTGTAAGAACATAAAACAAAACAGGTGTGTGTCTGTGTGTGTGAGACAGAGAGAGAGAGAGAGGTAACAATGTAAAGCAATAGGTTATGCTCTAGACTTGAACTCACAACATGTCAGGTACGTGTGATGCCCCTCCTGCTCCACAGCCCTGCTGTGCTCTGTTGTGTTCCGTGCTGAGGCGTTCTGTTTCATGCCAAGCAGGCTAACTACACTGTTATGCTTCGGTGGTGCAGAACGTCAACTGCATCTGCTACACTACTCTGTTTGTGTGTGAGAGAGGATGAATAAGTATGAGGATAAAATAAGCAACACAGAAAAAGACCGAAAGAAAGCTGAGAGCATAGTAAAATAATAAGAAAAAAGAATGAAGCATAAGGAAAGTGTAGAAGTCTCCATGGTGAAAAGGGCGAATACATATTTTGTGGGGGGAAAAAAAGGAGAAATAAAGCAAATGCAGTGAGATCAGATCACTGCACAAACCATTCATTCCAATCTGCTGTGGTTTTTCACTGGGTGAAACTAACAGTGTGATTTGGCATGGTGAGGTTGGAGAAATTTTCCAAATTTCTGTAACCATATCTCCATCACTGATATCTTTCTGTTATTTGACTTTCAACAATACGTTGCTGCTTTCATTACTATTATTTTTTGTAAGTTAGCACGAGTTTGGTTCCTTTTGGTAATTTTGTCTTGTTTTGCTCTCAAACACTTCAAGACTATTGCTGTTGTGTCTCCTGACTCTAATATGAGCTCAATTCAACCCTGCACAATTGTTCCTGAGGGTTTTTTCTCATCTTAAATCCAGCACATAACAAGTACACAAAAAGACAGAAACAAAGAGTAGAGTCTTATGGGTAATTTTTGAAATCTCATAGTTACGCACTGGTGGGGAAAAAACCAACCAAACAAAAAAACAAAGATACCTTGCGGACAATGGCAATTACTTTTATCTTACCTTATCAAATGAGAAAGGAGACTGGTGGTAACATATGGCTAGATTAAAAAAAATCCACGTTAGGGATTTCTTATTAATAATGCTTTGCACTGAGTCAGGTGAGGTGAACCACAGTGCAGTCATACGAGGATGTGTTGACTCCTGCCCATGGGCGCTGTTTTTATGGGCTTTCCAAACAGCTATCTGAACACTTCTGGCAGAATATTTATCAAGAGCCTTGCAGGTTTCTTCCAATATAATATTTTAGAACTGCACAACAACTCAGAGAGGAAACAGGATGAAGAAAGAAAGAGGGAAGCCAAGAGAAAGATGGATGAACATAATGACAAATACAAAAAAGACAGAAAAAAACAACATAATTAAAGCTTTATTTAATAATTATAATATTAAGAACAGGTCAAAATATTATGTTATGATATGGAAGGATTTCCTAATCTCCTGCCTCTGCAGTCACCTCTGCTGTACAAATCACTTTAGCATTTTTCAGCTCAGTTTTTTGGTTTCCTGCAGCTTGTTTCTAGCTGCAGCAGACATGGTAGCCTGTGGCTTTTTAGAGATTAAGGAACATTTAGCAGCTAAAAAGCCAAGAATTTCCCTAAGGAACCGGACAGAGATGAGACCAGTGCTAAAGGGAAGGTGATTATTGGACCTAATGTTAATTAATGCTAATGTTGGTCTGCGTCAGCTGCATCTGTAAATAGGTGTGCAACCAGGGATATGCTGATCACTTCAATAAAATCAGTTTCATAAATGATTAAACATATTTTTTACATTTTAATTTGAAACTCAAACAAACAGGAAATCTAATTATTAGAATCTGGGCAGCACCTTCAATTTAATTAAAGAAAAAAATGATAAAGGAATTGAATGATTCTTGTGAATTAGTCTCAAAAACCATATTAAACTTTGATGAATAGTCAAATTAATATTGTCAATAATAGCCTTAATTATAAGGGCAATAAAAGCAGAAATGTGCAACTTAGACAAACATGTATTCAAATGCATTTATGCAAAAAGGTAATAAAAGTGAAACACTATATATACAATATATTTAATAAGCTAAACATACAATAGCATGCAAAACAGAGAGTTTGTCTTTGCATGTGTGTGCGTACGTGTGTGAGTGAGTGCATATATTGAGTCATGCTTACATGGCATGAACATACGTGCAGAGCAAAAGAACACGTGAAGCCAGAGCTTTGAATTCCCTTTCCGCATGTGCTGTTCGTTTTAAAACAATCCAATGCATGATCCCAGTGGGAAATTGTTCTCAAATTAGCAAAGTGGTTAGTTAGGATGCAAAGGCCTGTGTTTGTGTGAAGCCTGACTGTTATGATCATGGGTCAGTGTACCCAACATTTGAGTTTTTTAGGCTTTTGAGTTCTGTTTATTTATTCTTTGTGATCCCTGGTTTTCTTTAATGTTTATATTTACTTCATGTATTCTATAGTGTACTTAGTTTTGTTCCTAGTTCCCAGTTGCTTTAGTGTTTAGTTCCTTCCTCAGTGTCCCATCCTCTTGTGTCAAGTCTCCTATGTCAAGTTCTTTCATGTATCTGTGTTCTTCCCATTTAGTTTGCACTTTATTTTGAGTTTGTTTTCTTTGCGCTTTGCATTTAGTTTTCCTTTGTTTGTCTCATCTGCTGTTTGCTGTCTCCGCTTGTCCTTTGCCAGAGCCCTTAGTGTTTCCCAGCCCAGTTTGTTTCTCCTAGTAAACCCTCATGAGTTTCGCAGTGATTTAAAGTTTTCAGTTTTCCCCTTTTGGAGTCAAGTTTCACCTTTTGGATTACTGTTGCTTTTGTACTCTTCATCATCAGCCAAATAAATGGCTCATTTTTTGTTAACCTTTTGCTGCTTGCACAGATCTGCATTTGGGTCCTACTCAACATCATATCTGTACATCCTGCAAATTCCAACACTCACATCAGCTCAGCAAACCAATAATCATATAATCATATGTCAGTAAGCCAAGTCAGAAAATGTACATCAGTTGAAGCCCAGCTTAACTCTCCCAGTTATGTGTGTCCATGTTTAAAGATGAGGACATTCTGCTGCTAGCTGGCCCACCTGACTTTCTGTACATTGTTGTCCCAGGCTCTCAACAGTTGTTGTTTCTTCTGTCCTTGCTCGTTATTTAAAAAAGTTAGCTTGCTGGTGCTTAAATCATGTGCATCAGTAACTGCTAGGTTGTTTAGAGTGCACAAGTGCACTCATGCTAACAAATGTGCCTGCATGCAATGCATTGTGAGTACCTGATGTACTTATTACTGTCAAAAGTGTGGAGTGCATTTCATGTTCAGTGTTCACCAACATGGTTACGTGGTAGAAGGTGAATGGAGGGAGCAAGATACTTTGTCAACTGGACGTAATGTACACAATGCTCTACATGCAATTGTGCTAATAGAAGAGTTAAAAATGCAATCCGATCCAATCCCACCCGCATTAGCTGCGTTACAGTTCTCTGTCTTTTTCTTGTGGGTTTGCGGCTGACCAAAACAGCTTAGAGCTGCATGACCGCCATATACTGGAATTGAGAGGATCAGGAGTTTAAAAAAAGCCCCTTTAGATTCTAAAAAGTTCTCCGTCCCTTTAACACTCCCTTTAACACTGAGTGGATCATCGCTGACATGTTTTTCCACGCCTCTACCGCTCTCTACTGTGTTTGTGTGTTGTGCTCGTTGTGCTGAGAATTTCAGCTGTTATTTTTTTCTCTACTTCAGCTCCCAGTTTGTTAGCGAGTGCAGTTATTAGCACTAGCAATCGTTCAGCACCGAAAGGAGCCCTTTCCCGTCAAAAAATTTTTTATACAGTAATCCCTCACTTATAGCGGGTATTACGTTCCAGGACCACCTGCGATAAGTGAAAATCCGCGAAGTAGGGACGCTATATTTATTTTAATACTTATACATTATTTTAGTAGTTATATACTATTTTAAGTTTTTATAAACCCTCCCCACAACACTTGAATGAATGAATGAATGAATGAATGAATGAATGAATGAAGTTTATTGCCATGTGGGTGAACAAGTTCACACATTGGAAATTGCAGTTACAGAACACCATCCAAGAATACACAAAACACAACACACATGGGGGGATATGTGTCCTCGGGTCATGCAGCCGACTTGCAGCGCTACCTTTGGCAGGAGGAGAAAACAACACATCATGGGGAAGTTAGGTTAAAAAAAGTCATCTGGTACAGTGCTCAAAAAGAGCACTATACCAGGGTCCAAAAAACCACCTTAGCAAAGCATTTGCACATGTAAAGCTAGGACAGCGGCGGTAGGTGAGGTCAGGTCAGGAGGGGATGCAGACGGAGACGAGAGGTGGGGGCATTGTGGAGCCAGATGCCAGGTTCCAGCCAAAACAGTTCGCTGATAGTGGTGGAATTTCATCAGCGGCCGTGATACACCAGACCCAGCTTCACAAATCACAACGCGGAGTGGGGGGAAGAGCAGCCGCACACAGAGCCCTGGAGAGAGATATGGTTGCCAACCCAAGGCCGGCAGGGGAGCCGAATTCCTGATAACAAATGTTGTTTTGGAACAGGCTGCTTGTTTTTCCAACAGCCTTCAGTCTTACTGGGAATCCAATATTCCAAATTCGTTGATTGCCGTCCTCACTGTGCAGAACCGAACTATATCTCCTGATCTAACCCCCCTCGCCTGCGAGCTCGCTAATCTTGCGGCTCAGGTCCACCAGGCTTTGAGTCTGAGTTTGTACGGCTCTGCTCAGCCCTTCCACCTGGGTCGGCAGCCTCTGCAGATGTCGAACCTCCGTCCAGATTTTCTTAATTTGCCAGTAAAGCAGGTATCCACCGAGCCCAAACAGAAAAGATACCACTACCAAAAAGCCGAATATATATGCGTCTTCCACGTCTTCCACTCCAAGGGCTGAGAAGCACACCGGTCTCCACGAGCTCCAAGAGTCGATGACGTATCCAACCGGGTCTGTTCCACTCGGACACGCAGGCTCCCCTGTCCCGGATCTCATAGTAGAAAAAATTCGATCAATGATGGAGAATGCCCAGTTTGCCAGATCCATGTTTCAATCTTGTTCTTATTCGGACAGTGTGTAAAAGACGCTCTCACAGCAAGCAGCAAGCGGAGAGATGGGGAGGGCAGGGAGAGAGAGATAGTGCGACCGTCTCCGACAAGAGCAGGAAGGAGAAGTAAATATCAAATATATACATTACTGTACAACACGTACTAAGCATGTGAAGAACAGTACTGCAAAAATTCGCGAAACAGCGAAAATACCACAATAAATATTTTACACTAATATTGATTGAAAACCCGCAAAACACGGACGCAGACCCAGACCGATCGTGGCCAAATTTGAGCATTACAAACAAAAAGAGCTGGTGAAGAGCCGCGGCCGGGAGCTGAGAGGAACCGACTTCAGCGTCAATGATCAGTTTCCAAAAGAGATCCTGGAGCGACGCAAGGTCCTGTTCCTGATCCGAAAGAAATTCATGCCAGGAGGCTCCCGGGCTGTGATCGCGGTGGATAAACTTTATGTTAACGGTCAGCTTTACCGAGACCAGAGTACAACACCATGGCTCTACTGATCAACAGGTGATCTGTGTCCACACCTTTCTCTGAGGTTTTTGTTTTTACCAGTCTCTTCTCTACTAGTATTCGAAATGTATACTCATTTGTCTAAATAGCATCATTAACGCCGGATTAATCAGCATAGTGCCGTGATCTTTTGTTGCTGTTGTAGTTTTTCTTTCCCCTTTTGTAGTTTTAAAAATGTTATTTTGGTGTTTACAAAGTTCTGTTTCACTTAGATCACTTTTTTTTTAGCCTTTTTCCTTTTTCACGTCTTTCTGCACTCAACAATATGCTCACTTCACTGTCAATGCTGCAGTTTTCACATCAACATACAGTGTATACACACATGCACACCAACATACAGCGTATACACACACACACACACACCAATATACAATGTGCATACAGTCCCTGATTATCATCTCTGGGGACTTCAACCATGCCTCACCTTCTTCCACTCTCCCTAACTTCACCCAATATGTTGACTGCCACACAAGGGACAATAAAACTATAGACCTGCTGTTTGCCAACACAAAGGAGGCTTACAGCTCATCACCTCTACCCCCGCTTGGCCACTCAGACCACAACCTGGTCATTCTTCACCCCACCTACACCCCCATTGTGAAGAGGAAACCCCCCACCAAGAAGACAATAAGACTGTTGTCTGAGGACTGCAGTGAGGCCCTGAGAGACTGTTTTGAATGTACAGACTGGCAGGAACTCTGCAGGCCTCACGGTGAGGACATCGACGCCCTCACCCACTGCATCACAGACTACATGAACTTCTGTGTGGAGAACACTGTGCCAACCAAGAAGGTACGGTGCTTCTCCAACAATAAACCGTGGGTGACCCCAGAGCTGAAGGCCCTGCTGAACGAGAAGAAGAGGGCCTTCAGATCTGGAGACGAGGAGGAACTGAGGAGAGTGCAAAAGGATGTAAAATACAAGATCCGGAGAGGCAAAGAGACCTTCAGGAGGAAGGTGGAGGAACAGCTCCAACACAACAAAGTCCGAGAAGTCTGGAGAAACATGAAAAAAATCTCTGGCCACTTTGAGGACAATGGAGGAGCCACAGTGTCTGCTGACCGGGGGTGGGCTAACAACTTGAATCTGTTTTTCAATAGATTTGACTCTGGGTTGTTGACCACCTCCCCCACCCCTCAGCTCCCATCTGCCCCCTTCCCTATGCTGACCCCCCTCTCTCCTGGTGCAATGCCATCATTGCCTGCGCTCTCCTCACCCTCACCCACAGCGGAGCCAGCCCCATCACCCACCCAAACCCAGCTTAACATCCACCTCACATCTGATCAGGTGAGAAGTCAGCTCAGGAAGACGAAGATCAGGAAGGCAGCGGGTCCAGATGGAATCAGCTCCAGACTGCTCAGGGATTGTGCAGACCAGCTCTGTCAGGTGGTCCTGCACATCTTCAACCTGAGCCTGAATCTGGAGAGGGTTCCTGAACTGTGGAAGACTTCCTGCATAGTTCCAGTGCCAAAGATCGCACATCCCAGGGAGTCCAACCACTACAGACCTGTGGCCCTGACTTCTCACCTGATGAAGACCATGGAGAGGCTCATCCTGCACCACCTCCGCCCACTGGTGAGCTCTGCGCTGGACCCCCTGCAGTTCACCTACCAGCCTGGCATCGGGGTGGACGATGCCGTCATCTACCTGCTGCACAGATCCCTCTCTCACCTAGAGCAGGCAGGGAACACTGTGAGGGTCATGTTCTTTGACTTCTCCAGTGCTTTCAACACCATCCAGCCTGCACTGTTGAGAGGGAAGATGGAGGGAGCCGGAGTGGACAGGCAGCTGACGGCATGGATCATCAACTACCTCACCAACAGACCACAGTATGTGAGGTGCCATGACTGTGTGTCTGATGTAGTAGTCTGCAGCACGGGGGCGCCACAGGGCACTGTCTTCTCACCCTTCCTGTTCAGTCTGTATACCTCAGATTTCAGGTACAATTCAGACCATTGCCACCTACAGAAGTTCTCAGATGATACGGCCATCATCGGATGCGTATCAGATGGGAACGACCAGGAATACAGGGGGGGTCATCAGTGACTTTGTCGGCTGGTGTGAGAACAACGCACTCTAAATCAACGCCAGCAAGACGAAGGAGATGATCATAGACTTCAGGAGGAAGCCACCCCCTACAGCACTGGTGAACATCCAGGGAAAGGACATTGAGACAGTGGTCTCCTACAAGTACCTGGGTGTTCATTTCAATAACAAGCTGGACTGGACTACAAACACAGACATCCTGTATAAGAAGGGCCAGAGTCGACTACACCTGCTGAGAAGACTGAGGTCCTTTGGTGTCTGCAGGACTCTGTTAAAGACTTTTTATGACTCAGTCGTAGCATCTGCCCTTTTCTACGCAGTGGCCTGCTGGGGGGGTGGATGCACCGAAAGGGACAGGAGCAGGATCGACAAACTGGTGCGGAGGTCTAGCTCTGTGTTGGGATGTCCTCTAGAGTCTGTGATGGTGGTGGGTGAGAGGAGGATGTTAGCAAAGCTGACATCCATCATGGACAACCCCCATCACCCTCTTCATGAGACCGTGGGTGAACTGAGCAGCTCCTTTAGTCAGAGACTGAAACATCCTCGCTGCAGGAAGGAGCGCTTTCGCAGGTCATTCATCCCAACAGCAGTTAGACTGTATAACACATCATAATGTCTTGAGTCACTTGGACACTTTACCTCCACTGCCATCACTTTATCCATATAGTCAGATACATTTTATTTATTACAGTCACCCATATAATGCATACCGTGTATGCTGTGTACCTTACCGGCTACAAATGTATATAATATTTTGATATCTGTATATAGTGTTTTGACGTGTGTGTATATGTAAATGTGGGTATTGACACTGATATATATACTTATGTATATAGTGCTTATGTATATGTGTATAGATTTTTGCTATTTTATTTTATTCTATTCTATTTTAGTTTTTAGTTTAGTTATTTGTTCTTACTCATCCTTTTCATTTTTTCTCTGTATTGGGCTGCTGTAATGCACAAATTTCCCCGTCGTGGGATCATTAAAGTTTTATCTTATCTTATCTTATCTTATACACACACATACCCATCTTTAGTAAACGCACAACAGTCCATCAGTTAGTTTAAACATGAGCACACTGAGGTTTGTCTCATGGAATGTACACGGCGCTGGTTCGAGGGAAAGAGACTAAACATTTGTAATCAGTTAAAAGACTTAAAAGCAGATGTTGTGTTTCTACAGGAGACACACGTGTCCAAAACATCTGCACAGACTCTCTCCTCTCCACAGTTCCCTCATGTGTACTCAGCCTGCTACAATTCCAAACAAAGAGGTGTAGCTATATTGATTAACAGGAAGGTAAACTTTAACATTAACAACACTACAATTGACCCAGATGGTAGATTTATAATACTCAATTTATCCATCCAGAATATAGATTTATGTATTGCTAGTATATATGGGCCAAATGTTGATGACCCCTCCTTCTTCCATGCTTTCTTCACCTCACTCTCTGATCACTCTGACGCCACACTTATAATAGGAGGAGACTTCAACCTGGTACTTAATCCAGATACTGACAGGCTCAGTACAGCAGTGAATCAGAGGAACTGGCAGTCTGCAGACATTCTTAAACAGTACATGAAGGATTTTGGTCTTTGCGATGCTTGGCGTTCACATCACCCCACTCTGAGAGATTTTACTTTTTTCTCACCAGTGCACAAGTCTCACTCTCGCATAGACTATCATCTAGTTAGCAGCTCCATGATGACAGATATCACAGACACCCAGATTCACCCTATCACTATCAGTGATCATGCACCGGTGTCTATGTCTCTGACACAGAAAAGAGTCACACCACCAATCAGGAACTGGAGATTTAATACATCATTACTTAAAGAACAAGACTTCATTAATTATTTCAAAAAAGAGTGGGCAACATATTTAGAACATAATGATATGCCAGGAATATCAACATGTGTTCTTTGGGAAGCAGGAAAGGCAGTAATGCGGGGCAAAATAATCTCTTACTGCTCGCATAGGAAAAATAATGAAAAAACACTTGTGTTAGAATTAGAACAGAAAATTAAATCTTTAGAAACAGCCTAAGCTGCTTCACCACAAGAACATATAATTAACAACCTGAGGAAACTGAAACTGGAGTTAAATGAAATAATTGATAAAAGGACACAATTTATGTTGCAGATACTGCATTTGGAAAACTTCAAGCATTGAAATAAATCTGGAAAATTTCTGGCCAACCAGTTAAAACTAAACAAAGAAAAAAATAGCTATTTATTCCATTAAAGATTCAACTGGTAACATTACTCATGACTCACAACAAATAAATAACTCTTTTAAAGATTTTTATGAAGCTTTATACTCATCACAGATTAATCCATCTGATGCTACCATTGAAGAATTTCTTAACAATATAAATCTACCTAAACTAAATGAGGAACAGGTTGCAGCTCTGGATTCACCACTTTCAATGTCTGAATTCCAGAAAGCCTTAAAGCATCTCCCAAATAATAAAGCCCCAGGCCCAGATGGTTTTCCAGCTGAGTTTTATAAAGAATTTTGGTCTGAGCTAGCACCCATTTTTTTCAGAATGGTGACTCAGATTCAGAATGATCAAACACTATCTCCAAATATAAACTCGGCTAACATTAGCCTGCTTCTTAAACCAGGCAAAGACCCCACACTCCCATATAGCTACCGCCCAATCTCTCTTATTAATGTAGATCTTAAATTAATTTGCAAGGTCCTGGCCAGAAGATTAGAAAATATTACTCCACTTATTATACATCCAGACCAAACAGGCTTTATCAAGGGTCGACATTCAGCCAATAATACATGCTGACTAATTAACGTAATAGACTATTGTTCTATTAACAAATTAGAAACCACAATTATATCTTTAGATGCAGAGAAAGCATTTGACAGGGTAAACTGGAAATTTTTATTAGCGGTCCTACACAAATTTGGATTTGGTTCATCCTTTATAAACTGGATCAGAACACTATACAGCTCTCCAAATGCACGTGTTAGGACAAATGATATTATTTCCCAAAGCTTTAATCTGCAGAGGGGTACCAGGCAGGGCTGCCCACTCTCTCCCTCACTTTTTATCATTTTCATTAAGCCACTAGCAGCAGCAATCCATCAACATGCAAATATTAAAGGGATTCAAACTGAAAACACAGATCATAAAATAAGCCTTTATGCTGATGATGTATTATTTTTCCTTGGGAGTTCACAATCCTCTCTTCTGAAGACAATCTCACTAATAGATAAGTTTTCATCTATATAGATTACTCTATCAATTGGGCTAAATCAACAGTTTTGCCTTTGAATTGTAATTTTCAGAATACCTCCAGGACTCCACTAAAATCAGGTAATATTAGATATTTAGGCATCAATTTTTCCGCCAGGCTCTCAGACTTGGTACGATTAAATCATATCCCCCTGTTAAAAACAATAGAGGATGACTTATCACGTTGGAATAGTTTACCTATATCACTCATGGGGAGAGTTACCGCCATTAAAATGATGGTTTTACCAAAAATTAATTATCTATTCTCAATGATCCCTAATAAACCTTCTGTTGCTTGGTTTAAGTCACTAGACTCAAACATTCCTATGGAAAAACAAATCATCGCAAATTAGTTTGAAAACTTTACAAAAGCCAAAACACTATGGCGGTCTAGAACTACCAAAGTTTTATTTCTATTTCTTAGGCAGTAGATTGCAGTACATTTCAAAGTGGATCAAATCAAATTCATTAGACAACCCATGGTTGGATTTAGAGCAGGCACTCTGCGGAAAAGTAAAAATCTCAGATCTACCTTTCATTAGCCCCAGTATTAAGCATCATAACAGCTTTAAAAGTCTTAGCATTAACACCTCTCTGTCAGCCTGGTGGGAATTTTAAAAAATAACTAAGTCTTCACTTATCCCCTGTAAATTAACGCCCTTTTGGAACAATCCAGATATTTGTCAGAAAAAGAAAATGCTGAATTTTACATTATGGCGTGATAAGGGAATAAATAAGTTAGAACATATTATCCAAGATGGAAACCTTATGACATTCCATGAACTTATATTAAAATATGGAATTGGCAACAGTAGATTTCTCGAATATCAACAACTGAAATCTATCCTGCAGGGAAGATTTAATCTCAGTCAACTGAATTTAGAAATACCTACATGGGTATCTGAACTTCTAAACCTCTGTACCCCCAAATTGTTATCAAAATTATATAAATTATTATTAAAAACTGATGATTCAGTCTCCCTCCCGATTACAAAATGGGAATGTGATCTTTCTATCAGCCTGGACCAAAACTTCTGGACAGAAATATGCTTAAATATCTTCAAAATGACTAACAATCCCCAATTACAACTTATACAATATAAAATTCTGCATAGAATGCACTATACTGGACAAAGGATGTTCCAAATGGGCCTTACACACTCAAACATATGCACCCACTGCACAAGCAATTCAGAGGAGAACTATATGCATGCTCTGTGGTCTTGTATTCCTGTTCAGAAGTTCTGGCAGAGGATATGCGAAGATCTATCTACATGGTTTAGCTGTCGTGTTCCAACTTCCCCCAGACTGTGTATTTTAGGTGACGTCAGTGGATTAGTGATGGAGTCATATATATCACACATAGTTCTTACCGCCTTGTGCATCGCTAAGAAAACTATCCTCATGAATTGGAAATCAAAAAATAAACTGTGTATTACTCATTACAGAAATCTACTATTAGATCATGTTAACCCGTGTGTGTCCGATAGCCCCTGGGACTGGAATCCTGCGGCTGCCTTCTTGTGGCGTCCGTGTGCTTGTCCTGGTTGATGGTGGTGGGGGGCTTGGGTGGGTGCTGCCTTACGGTCTTGGGGTGTGGCCGGGGTGCTTGGGGTGATGGCTGCTGGCCTTGGCCGGATTGGCCGGTCTTCTCTGTGGGGCTCGGGGCTTGGGGTCTGGGGCCTGGGGCTCTGGGATCGCGCCAGCTGCTGGTGGGTCCCCCCTGGTGCTGGGGGGGGTCTCTGCTGTCCCGGTGCTCCACCGGGTGGGGTGGGTTGGCCCGGCCTGCATTGGGATGTTTGGTCCGCGCTTCTGGGGCTCTGGGGTGCCTGCATCGTGGGGTGGTGGGGGTGGCCGTCGTGGAGTGGCTGGGGTGTACGGGGCACTGTTTTCCCAATTCAGGCCAGTTTGTCTTGTCTCTTGTTTGTGTCCCTCGTTGAGTGAATGAGTATCTGGAGTGGAGCATGCTGCCCTCTGAGCATGCCCACATAGGACCTTGGGGGGCAGGCATGGGGATGATGAGAGGGGGGCCACTGAGATGGCCCCACTCTGGTCCAGTCTACCATCAGCCCCCCAATTTTAATGGCACTTTAGACATTAAGGGCTTTGAGGGGGTGGTGTGGTCGAGCACCGATGAATGCTTGAGGCACAGCTGTCCCCTCAATTTTAACTGCATCTTAGACACTTCATGCATTCACAAACATGAAGCCATACACTTCAACATTTATAATTTGGGTGGGGGGTGGGGTGGGCCATCCCACACCCGGATTTCCTGCACCTTGCCCGGGGTGGGAGTCGGTTGGTGCTTCGGGTGCCAGGCTGGCAGCATCGTGGGGTCGCTGTTGGCCCGGGTGGGGTGTCTACTTGCCCTGGCCTCAGACAGTGGATAGATGTGGATGAATGTGTATCTTTGTGCACTTGTCACAGTCCTCGTGGGTGTATTTGGGTGGGTGAATGCGTGTGGGTAGGGTTGTGTGTGTGTGTGTGTGTGTGTGTGTGTGTGTGTGTGTGTGTGTGTGTGTGTGTGTGTGTGTGTGTGTGTGAGCGTGTGTGTGTGGGTTGGTGGGTGTGTGTGAGAATGAACATATGTGTGTGAGTGTGTGTGCGTATGAGCATATGTGGATGCGTGTGTGTGCATACGTGTGTGCATGGCTGGACCTGAATCTGGGCCTTCTTGTGCCTTGCCTCCCGGCTGCTTCTTGGTGGCCGCTCCTGCATCCCCCGCTTCCCCGGGGTGTGGGTGCCTTGGGGTTCCTGGGCCGGGCTGGATGTTCTGGCGTGGGTGTCGACCTGCTCTCCTGGGGTCTGTGAGCCGGGGCGGCTTGGGCTTCTCTGGCGTAGGGGGGGCTCTGCGGTATGTCGGGCGGTTCTTGGGCACCTGGGCCCTGGGGCCCTGCCGCCGGCCTGCATGGGGGGCTGGCCTCTGGGGGGGCCGGTTTCCTGATGCCTCGAATTCCCTGGGGCCCTTGCCCCTCGACTGGGGGGGCTCCATCTGGGACCTCCCTCTCCCCTCTGCTGGGGTGGGTATGCGGTTGTCGCTGGAATGTGCGGGCGCAGGTTTTCGTGGCTCTTGATGGGCTGCGGATGGCTTGGATTTCCTGGGTCCTTCTCTGCCTGCCTCTGGCTCCTTGTGGGCGGAGCGGCGGCTTTCTGCCCTCGTTGGTAAGTGCATTCCATGACACAGACACTAACGCAATCACAGCATAACAAAATTGTTGTTCTTATACAATCATGCTTCATTTTGTTGTGCCTTTTCCACATAGTTATTTTTCCAGGTATTGCTTGTTCTGTTTTGGTATGTTGTCTTTTTTCTGTTTTTTTTTTCAGTTGCATTTGAATTGTTTTGGTTAGTTTAGTGGTGCTCTGTCCTCTTTTTCTGTTTTCTCCCCTTTCTCTCTCTCTTTGTTTTTTTCTTTTCCCCAGCCTGTCAACTGGAATTAAATGTATATGTACACAAATAAATAAATAAATAAATAAAATAAAACAAACAAACAAACCAAACAAACAAAACAAAAACACAAAAAACATTAACAAGAAAAGCTTATAGAGACTCTATAGAGCTTATCTTGAAAGAATAAATATGTTTGGCACAACAATGTATTCAGATCACAATTCTGCTTGCAAACAGTGCCAGACATGACAGGCTTTAAAAAAAAAGAAAAGAAAGAAAACCCGTGAAACAGCGAGTCCGCGAAGTAGCGAGGGAGTACTGCACTTCAGTCCCTGATTAGTGACTAAATCTTGACCTGCAGTAGAAACATATTTAGGAGAATGCTTGTGAATACAAAGCATTACAACATTAAGCTCACACAGCCCCAGTTTTTCAACATAAACACTGATGACGCAACAGCAGCAGTCAGCTGTTTTACCTGCAGTCAGTCTGCACAAGCTCAAAGGGGCGGAGCCGGTGAGCTCAGATGGAGCAGAAGGAAGCTTTTCTCCCAGTAAGCACCATTAAACCTTTACTGGGAAACAGTTGGAGGTCCTTCATCAACCACCTGATCAGTAAGTGAAGGAAAGAGAACTTTGTAGTTGCTCCAACCACCCTGTTTGTTTCACACAGGGAAAAACTGCAGTATGGAAGTCAAAATATGCAGATGAACTGTTAATATGAAAAAAGTATTTCTTAACCAGTTACTTGGGTAATCGATGGAATAATTGATAGAATACTCGATTACTAAAATAATCAATAGTTGTAGCCCTAATGAAATTTGCAACATGCCATAAGCCAATGCATCACCTTCTCACATAGGAGCAGCAGGCTTCAGGTGATAGAGTCATTGTTGTAAGTAAAGTTTTATATAGTGCTTTACACAGACAAAAAGTCACAAAGTGCTGTACAATAATTAAAACCCAATATCAAAAAAACAAAAACAAAACAAAATATATAAAACACCATGTTAAAAACATATTAACATTACCATATTTAAAGAATAAAAATCAAGTCAACAGAAAGCCTGGTTAAACAGAAAAGTTTTCTAACTGCTTTTTAAAAGATGCCACAGAGTCAGCTAAACTGATCTGGAGTGGTAAACAGTTCCAGAGCTTTGGCGCCACTGCCTGAAAAGTTCGTTTCCCCCTGGTCCTTAGTCTTGTATGTGGGACAACTAAAAGATTTTGATTTTATTGTGTGAGGGACGTTTGACTTGCATCCAGGCATTTAAAAACAATTTTTATTTATTTATTTATTTTTTTTGTGTCTGTGTTTTTTTTTTTTTTTTAAAGATCAGATTTGTATCGGTATCAGCAGATATCCAAATGTAAAATATTGGTATCGGACATAAAAAAGTGGTATCGTGCCATCCCTAATTTAAACCTTTGTGGGGGTTGTCCCTTTGGAGGTGGTCATTGACCCACTATTAATCATGTGCGGCATCACATGAACCAAGGTGTGAAAAAAGGAGTGGGTCATTTTCATCAGGGGTTTCAGGTGAAACCACTGTGAGACTTTGCCCCACACTATCATTTGACCTCCTGAGGTCACCTGAAGTTAGATGTGAGTGGGGGCTGAGGCACCTGGCAAGGGATCTCAAGACAGCATTGTAGAAGGCTGACAGCTGGTGTGGTAAGCCACCACTTATGTTCAATGATGGTCATTCACAGTGGACACAGTGGACAGAAGTTTACTCCTCTTTCAAACCGTCTGTCTTCCTGCTCCAAAATGTGAAAATTGGCATCCTTGAAAGAGTGTCGTTTATCCTTCAGGTGCTGATGTACAGCTGAGTCTTGTCCTTTTGAGGTGGCACTTCTGTGTTGTGACATCCATTTGTTGAGTGGCTGTTTAGTTTCTCCAATGTAGAGGTCCAAGCATTCCTCACTGCACTGCACAGCATACACTATGTTGCTTACCTTGGGTTTGGGAATTTTGTCCTTGGGATGAATCAGTTTTTTCCTTATGGTGTGTCTAGGTCTGAAGTACACTGGGATTTGTGCTTGGAGAAATGTGGCCAGGTGTCATCCACATATTTGTACAAGTGGTTAGTGCTATCCCTTTGAAAGAGCCCATTGTAGCCAGGTTGGCTACAATGGGCCGAAACCTTCATCCTTATTTGCTCTGCTTCAGCTTATTAATCCTCATCGCTGTTTCTGTGACTGTGACAGGATCCACTATGGGCAGCTGTTGTGGAGAAGTCTTTGTCCACTGTGAAAAACCATCACTGAGCAGAGGTAGTGGCTTACAACACCAGCTGTTCGCCACCTTCTAAGCATTTGTGAGATCCTGTCCCAGGTGCCTCAACTACCCACTCACACCTAACTTCAGGTGCAACTCAAGGAACTGGCCGTGGTGCCGGCGGTGCAGACGGATGAACTCGGGAGGCTGGCAGCAAGGCCAGCGCCAAAGACAAATCAATTTAGAGGGTTGGCCGCAGAACCAGTGGTGAAGATGGGTGATGTCTGGTGGACAGCTGGCCGTGGGACCAGCTATGAAGGCCCTCCGGAGCCTCAGCAGGTGGCTGCTGAGACACCTCTGTTGACATCTTGACAATTTGGCAGGACTCACAGGCTGGGACCCTCAGATGCTGGCTCAGACAGAGCAGGGCCCTTAGACGCTGGCTCAGACAGAGTAGGACCCTTAGGCGCTGGCTCACAATGCTCAGACAAGGACGAGGACTCTGATGCAAGCGCCGCAGCAGACTAAGATGCCAGTGACTGCTCTGGTGGTGCAGGTGAGGATGACAGTGGCAGCAGAGGCTCTGAGGGCTGATGACACGGAGGCTTGGCTGCAGGTGCCGAAGACTCTGGTGGCTCCAGTGCAGATGCAGAAGCAGATGATGACAGCTGGCGAGGTGTAGGTGACAACACAGAGGACTCTGAAGGGTTTGGTGGGGATGAAGATTCTGGTTGTTGTTCTGGTGGCTTTGACAAGGGCGAAGATTGAGGTGGAGGTGACGGAGCTGCAGGTGATGAAACTGCTGCAGCTGAAGAAGATGCAGATGCTGAAGGCTGTGACGGAGGCATTATAGACACTGAGACTGACAGGATTTTGCTGATTTTGACAACTGACAAGGTGTTGCTTGTGGTTTTGATGACTGAAGAGGTGTTGCTGGTCATTTTGAAGACTGAAGAGAAGGCTCTGCAGGGCTCGCAGCCATCTCCACAGACGACTGGGGCTGCTTAAAAGACTTGGGCAGGTTGACTGAGAACCAACACATCTATTTTGTCATGGCGTCCTGAGGGACAATTCAACACATAGGGGAATGGCTTATAGAGCCTACTGGGAAAATATTGCTACTCCATCAGAGGTGCAGACTTTCACATGCATATCTAGGCTTGTTTCTGTCCCTGTTTAGGGATACACCCCCCCCCCAAAAAAAAAAAAAAAAAAAAAAAATTCAGGACAGAAAAGTATTATGTAATTATCTCTGCTCAGTTCTTTGATTTCCTCTCTCCATAAACACTGTGCTAAACACCTATTTACATCAAATTAAAATTGTTGCATGACTGGCGTAGCATGGCACATGCAGACTTTCAACTCTTATCACTGAAAACTTTCACATTTGCTTGAAAGGCAGTTTGGTCTAAAATCAAAAGTTTGATTCCCTTCACTGTCAAATTTTATAGCACTTCCAACCTTAGTGAACCCATACCTTCAGTAATAACTGTATTTTAGTGCTGAATAAAATGACGCAACTTAGTACTGACACTAATGTGATATCAAGTGAAAATGAAAGCTCCACTGTGCCCTGAACTGCAATTCCACCTTCAAGATATGACACTAGTTTCTGAGTTAATTTATGAAACTATTCACCTTTAAACTCAGCGTTTACATGAGGTACATTGCTGTGCTTTCACATTTGCATAAATATCTTGTGCATCCTCGTCCACCCATAACAGATACAGCAGGCCTCTCTCAACCAGGAACAGCTCTCTACAGGGAACAGTTGGAAAGGTGAACCTTGATGCAAACACAACCCAAAATGTCTGAAATAAAACATGTCAGTTTATATTGTGTTAATTCCAAATTTTTAAACACATTGTTTTTCAGGTTTGGATTTGTTGGAAAAGAGAACCTGTATTCCCTCTCACCCAATAAATAGTTCAGTGTCTACCTGGTAAACAGTGGATCACAGTTCCCCAGATACTAAAGCATTAATTCAAGGACACAGCTGATACATACATAGCCATGTCCATGCCCACAAATACACACAAGTGCACACAAGCATTCAGAGACCTTTTGGCATGCCCAGACATTCATCCTCTCATGCCCACCCCCACATTACCCACATACTCTTAAACTAAGATCCACACCTGAGCACAACCTTACATGCTGAATGGATAGTTGAATCCTGTTGATATTATTATATTTACATGAAGGAAACAATTAATTAGATTGACTGGGAAATGTTGTACAAAGTGCAGTCTGCAAGGGTAGTGGTTTGTGTGAACACATTTCTGAGTTTGTTTCTTTGTTGTTTGTACGTGCAAACATGCGCACACATGCGCACACGTGCGTCATGTCAGCGCTGCTGTGTTTTATTTTGTATCTGTTTAGGAATGTGGACTCCCATAATCGAAGGTTGTTATACTTGCTAGAACAACTAAATAAAAGCGATAAACAATAAGCACAATGTAAACAGGCAGTATGCAAATTGCCAGTGGCTGCAACAAACCAGCTGCTGGCATAACAAACATGATATCTGGTTTAATTATAGCATCACAAGTAGGTGGACAACTTCATTCCATATAAACAGTAAATCCACAATATCATAAATACAGCATGCATTATTCTTCAGTTTGAATCTAGATGTTTATGAAAACTAGTGCTATTTAAAGCTATTGGTAAATGCCCAAAGGAAAGGAAGGGTCAAAATAAAATTTCTTCTTTGTCCGTCTCAATCCTCTCCAATATAAATAAGCTCAATTTAACATCAGCATGATTTTTTTCCCCCCCTTTTGCCTATACTTTGTAATTTAAGCTCCAGACAAATAGCCTAACATTGTACATTGTATTTTTCTTAATAATTTCTTTGGATATCATTAAGATTCGAAAGAATGCTCGATTGGCTTATAAATAAGCCACTGCAATATTTTCTCTGTGATCAAATTCACATCTGAACTCTGAAATCTTGTCTCCTGCTGTTCTTGTGGTTCTCTGGTTATTCTCAGACTGGACAGGATCATTTATCTAAGAATGATTTATTCTTTACTTCTTTTTTGTGCTAGAGGGGGGATCTCCAAATGGGAAGATGATTTATTTATGGTGAGACAAAGAAGCAACTATTGTGAGCAGCAAAATATTCCTCTGGGTAATGTCACTGGGTATCGCATTTAAATTGGATTTTGTCAGTTCTCAAACATAAACCAAGGTTATTTCTGAAGCTATGGGAACACATTTGAATTCACTTCTTTCTGAGAAGTATTTCATCATTAAAGCACAGCAGCTTGCATTAAAAAAAAATCAAAGCATAATAGAATAGATGCTTCAGGGCAGTATCCAACTTTAAACAAAGAAGTAGGTGGTTAATATTTTGTTTTCTCTCAAAATTTTCTGAACAGACCTTTTAACTCATTTGTAGACAAGAGCATAAATAAAACAAAGAAACAACAGAAAAATCTGACTACACTTTACAACTCTATGACAAGATATTCTAGGATAACAATGAAGTAAGAAGGCACTGCCTCTGAAGCCACTGAGTTGATTTGTTCAGTCTAAATAGTAGAGCACAAAAACTTTCTTCAGGGGATGACACAATTACATAACTAACCTAAAAAAATGTTATTCTGCTTCACACATTACTCCTTTCCTCTTGTTAGCCCTGTCACCTTTATAATGATAATACTCCAAATAATTAGAAAGGTTGGAAAATACACATCATTAGCATCCAGCCACATTCTAGAGCTAATAAATGAAATAATCAAGCTATATTTATTTGTGCTTAAGTATCCATTTTTGCATTGCTAAAGGGTATTTAAGTGTCTTGTGAGTGATGCTAATTTGGGCCTATATGCATCTTAAATGGGTTATAAATGGGTTATCACAATATGTTGTTACATACTATTATGTTTTAATAAGTAAGCGTGTTGCTGGGGAGAAATATAGAAAGGTAGAACCAGTGTTTGATAGCCTGATGAAGGTTAGTTAATGCTTAGAAGTCCTTATCCAGTAGAGGACAACTGACCACTTATTCTGCTCAAAATTCTGCTCTTGGGTGATGGAGGGTGCTAGTGGCCAAACTTAAATAGGGTTTTGTGCTACAAAACAAGTTCGACAAACCCAGGATATTTTTTTTATTTTATGTAGTTTTTAGTGCATTGAAGTTAGAGGTGTGGCATTAGCTGCATCTGACCAATCAGAGACATGGACAGGGACAGTGATTGGCGTTAAACATCAATGTACAGTACTTCTTAAAACTTTTAAAAATTTGTGAAAAAACAAAAAATTGAAAATCTGCCTGCAATATTTTGTTGACCATTGTCCAACAAATATTCATGATAAGGTTCAGAAGAATAAAACAATAAATAAGGAAGGTGTAAAAAAATAAAATAAATCAATGTACAGTATTTCTTGAAATTTTTTTATAATTTGCTAAAAAAAAAAAAAAAATTACAAAATTGAAAACCTATCTGGAGCATTCTGTAGACCTTTGCCTAATGAATGCTCATACCAAGTTTCAGAAGAATTAGCCAACAAAATAAGGGAGGAGTAACCAAATTTCCAAAATTCGTAAGAAGTCAAAAAACTGAAATTCAGCTGCAGCATTTTGTATAGTTTTGCCCAATGAATACTTGTAAGAAATTTCAAAACATTCAGCCAATAAATGAGTGCTCACTGAAGTTAATAAACATGTACAGTTTATCTTCAAAATTTTAAAAATTTGAAAACAATTAAAAATTATATATAAAAACTTGTGTGAAGCTTTGGTAGAGTTTTGCACACTGAATACTGAATACTGAATATCAAATTCAAAACAAATCTGCCTAGGAATAAGAGAGAAGTAGGGATTAAAGGTAAACGTCCATGTACAGCATTTGTCAAAGATTTTGAAAATTCGTAAAAAAATCGTAAATCCACCTCCCCTGTTTTGTAGAGCCTTACCCAGAATATTTTTGCCAAGTTTCAGAAGATTTCAAATATAAAAGACTTTAGGAGATGCTACTTTAGCAAAAAGTTGAATGTACTGTTGAAATTGATTGAAAAAATTTAAAAGAAAAAATTTCTGTGAAGCATCTTGTAGAGCATTGCACAATGAATATGCATACCAAGTTTCAAAAGAGTTGGCCTAGGAATAAGAGAGGCATAGGGATTAAAAAAAAAAAAAAAAATCAACGTAAACCTTAATGTGCAGTAAAATTCAGAGAAAAATAAATCCATCTCCCCTATTTTGTAGAACCTTACCCAAAGAGTATTTGTGCCAAATTTCAGAAGATATCAAATATAAATGACCAAGGAGTAGCGAATTTAGTAAAAGGTTGATGGACACCAGGCAGCTCGGTATCACATCATCATCGACAGTGGAGTTGAAAACTTAAGAAGCACATAATACAGGCTGAAAACAACACTGCAGCTGCAGACAAATCAGTAAGTATGAGTGCCTCTAACAGGAAATGCAGTGGACAGTAGTGTGGGATTAAAAGCAGTGTATGAATGTGTGTACGATTTAAGCACTTTGGTCCGTAAAACTGGAAAAAACGTACTACTACTAATAAAGTCTAGCTTATTTGAAGCCAGGATCTCTGGGTCTCTGCTTACCATGTATTGTAAGTTAACAGAGCATCAAGGCTCTGTCATTAAGACACAGAAGAAAGACTGACAGTTTCAGTTTTTATTCTTTCAATTGCAGCCCCAGTGGTGTTTAATGGATTGAAAGTAAATAAAGAATTCTTACTATAATGATCGCAGTGTATGTTTGTATGTCGCTTCCCCTACTCCTCCTAGACATGTTAATCAATCTGGATAAAGCTTATTATATAAGCTGCCTTGGATACCAGGATTATCAACATCTAAAGAGGCACTAGAGAAATGATTGGTCGAGTAGTAGGCAGTGATTTCATACCTGCTGATCTCTTACACTGAACATAACCTGCTCCAGACAGGTTAAGGGCTGCCCAGGTAAGAAGTGAAACAGCTTTGTAATTGTGAAAACACAGGGCTAACCCTGAAAAGACATTAACACAAAGTCTTTTATCCCATTTTGATTCATTTTATTACAAGCAGCATCCTCAAAAGGCTATAACATAATACAGTAATGGTGGTATTATGAGTAGTTATTTGCCATTTCTAACAAACCGCTTTTTGTGCATGGCATTTTGATTTGTTTGATAATGTATTACTGCTACGCCTGGGCTCTGTGAGGCTCAATGGATGTGGAGTACTAAACGGAATCCCAGCTCACAAGACAGAGGACACTTGAGGACACATCAGCTTCTTATCCAAACCAGTGTAGTGAAGAGAAGATCAAAGTAATGAATGTTCCTTTGGTGTCCAGAGTCCTTCCATCTAACCCTGAACTCTTCCGCTCTCTCAAGAATCGGCATCTTGAGAAATCTCTCATTAAGGTCACTAGTCCATTGTAAAGACTATTAGACTGAAATTAATAGTAAAGGGTAATGTCTTAAATTGAATTAATTGATATCATGCATGAGAAAATAAAGCTGTAAGGTTTCCCTTAATGCCATGTTTTACTGTATTTACTGTCTTTCATGTTTTTGTTATTATCAATTATTATCAGTTGATTTTATAAATAGCTTTCCTCCTTTACAAATGCACTTTCAAACTATGGTCTATTTTGTTTCCATTTTTCCCCCCTTTTTTGTCCCACAGGAATAGTTTAGGAAGATGAGCCAACAAATTCCCATTTGCAAGTTCATTTTTACCTCATTTTAGAATATTTCCATCATTGCACACTAACTGAACACTTACTGAACACCATCACTTCCATTTTTACTGTGTGACACCTATTTAACAAAACTCTGGTTGATTGGGTCTGTTTTTAACTCTGTCTCAGACTGTGCATATTCTTTGTCTTTTAAATGACTCTTAATATTAGGTAGACAGAGTGGCAGGGGCACAAACGCATCTGACATTTAATCGGGAGACTTGAATTTTCAATCTTATTGTATGGGATTATTCTCACATTCTCTGTTTGGGTAGGTGAAGAGAACAAACCTACTTGGCTAGGTTCAAGAAAAGATAATGGCATCTAAAGGTGATGACACCAGTGCACATTTTACATACACTTTCATACACTTTGAATTATGTGAAAGAGCAGAAAATTTTAACTAATGTAGCTTTTGCGAAGAAAAAGAAAACAATGATTGTAACTTTGAACCAGAAAGTAACAGGAAATAAAAGACAGTAGTTTCATCCAGATTTCATCCTCATGTTTTGCTAAGCAGAGTGCACAGTGGTGTGGTGAATAGCTGTAAACTATTTTTTTCTTAATGAAAAACATATGAGCGTGGTCTGGTGTCTGATGAAGAACGTGTGTTCTCAGAATGAATTTCTCTACAAATTATTTAGCTTTTTACTGAAAACATCACATGTGCGTTCTGCTGTATACTGTACAAATGTGATATATCTTAAAGTGCATACTGTATTATAGAACATTTCTTGATATGCTAGATTTCATATCTGCATGGTTGGTAAAGCTAATGCTGTATGACCTCCCTGAGCCCCGCCTCAATAGTGGCTCAGTGCTTAGCCTCCTTGCTGCAGGTGCTAGCCTTTTATACATGCAAAAGGCTGTTGCTGTGAAGCTATGCTATAGCTGTTAGGTGATGACAATAAGTGTTAAAGCTGCTAGTCTTTTAAATAACCTACACTGTAGAAGGCTTTTGTTACTTGAGCTTGGGGCTAGGTGTTAGCTGCTTAGTATGTAGGCTGGTGGCATTAAGGGGTACGGCTGCTGGCGCTGTCGTTAATATGCAGCATAAGGCTGGTGATGCCGAGTGCTAAAGCTGCTAGCTGTGATGCCCAGGGAAATCCCTGCTGCTGACCTTTCACTGACAGGATGAAACCTGACACAGACACACACATGGTAATGAGGGCTGGGAGGGAGAAGGGAAAGAGATGGGAGGGAGTGAAGGAGGGGATTTAGAGAGAAAGCTGATGGGATGCGCAAGCAACTAATAGGGGAATTAGGGAAATAAAGGAGATGGACTTGGGAAAATAAAGGAAGAACGCAGCAACAGTACGTGTGGTAGCTTTAGGAAGGAAAGAGAGAGAGTGGTGGGGGATGAAAGGAGCTGATTTGAACTGCAGGGAATGCCTATTGCAGCACATCTGTAAAATTAACAAAGAACATGTCAGCAAAGGAGACCAGAAAAGGAGATTTTAAAAGAAATGATGAGCGACCCAAGAGAACAAAACAGGTGAACAGAGGAACTAAAAGAGACAAAACATCAAATGATGAAAACACAAACAAAGCCAATAGTAAAGTGGAAAACAACAGGTGACCAGAGAACAGTTCTCAGAGTGAAGTGGAAGATCAGTAAAGCTGGAGAAGGATGGGGAAAATGAGGGAGGGTCAGAGGATAAGAGACAGCAAGCAGAGCACACAGTGATTCCCTCACAGCAGTGTTGTTGAGGCTGTAATTTAACGCTCCGCCAGGTCGCAATCAGAGCCTGTGTGTGCATGCAAGTGTGCGCGTGTCTGTGTGTTGGCAAGCAGGCTGAAATGAGGGACAGTTAGACCGACACTAAAGTTGGAGGGAGGGAAGGGAGCGGGAGGGAGAGAGGAACACAAACAAACGAAAAAATGAACAGACGGAAAGGACTGGCAGGCAGATCTCTAGGCTTTGTCAAGATTTTGTTTTCCACTGCTCCATTTAGAGATATGTCGCTTTGGGATAGGAAAGTGAGTTGGATGAGAGAAGCTGAGAAGTAAAAGGTCGAGGGGGAGGAAGTGAAGGGGAATGAGAAAGAAGAGGAAGTGCAAAAGGAGGTATGGCAAGAGGGTGAAAACCAGAAAATATTAACAGCTGTGGAGGTAACGGAAATAGTGGATAGAGCTGAATACAGCAGAGCCCGATAAGAGATGTAAGGAGAGTGAATGATGAGTTTGGAAGAAGAGTAAAGGAGGAGTGAAGACTGCAGAGGAAATAATAGGAGAGACTGTCAGAGGATCAAAGCAAAAATGGATGAGGGAAGCAATGAGGAGGGAGTCAAGGAGAAAAGGGGATAAGGGGGAGGTGAGGACTGGAGAAAAAAAGAGGATGAGATGGGACAGTAATGGAGGGGAGAAGAAAAGAAAAAGAGGAAAATTCAGAGAAGAAGAGAGGGAGAGAAGATGGGATTAGAGGAGGGCTGGAAAGAGAAGAGGAAAGCGAGAGCCATGAGGGAGGGGAAAGAGGACAAAAATGAGTTTCTTTTTCATCCAGAGAAGAATAATCCCCCAAAACTGTACAGATAAAGGGAGTTCAAAGGACTAGTTAAAATACAAAAAAGGAAAAGAGGCATTTCTTTGGATCTAAACTCAGAACACTGAAAAAAATAAAAACACCAATTCTTCATATGTAAAAGTGATATTAGATCTTAGATTGCAGATAGCAACAATTATTAGAAGGCAGGTAGTCGTGTTATCAAACAGCCTCTCTCTTGATTAATTACCAATCAATTTCCTATATAATTTCAACAATAAATGTGTACAGCATGATGTTTATCTTTTTTATTACTTACTTAGCTTTTGTAAATCAGCTTAAACTACAGCATTATTGGGTTTTGAAAAAATATAGCCATAAGAACTAACATGAAGAGCTAAATAGATGTGGAAATTATCCCTATTAAATCTGATACAGAGAAAATTAATTACCATTCCCAATTTACTTATTTCAGATCACATTTTTTTAAGGAAAAAATTTAAATTAAACACATTTGTTATTGTTATTGAAGATTATTGTCTGGAGGCAAAATGGTAAAAACACATTGCTGACCAGGAGATGATGATAACAGTGGAAAGCATTTAGGAATTCATTAACAACAATAACATATATACACTACATGAACAAAAGTACTGTGTAATCTACACATTACCCCTACAGGAGCTGCTCAGCCATGAAGCCCCTGGTACTGCTTTTGTGTTGATGTTAATCCCAGAGAAGGTTTGGAAAGCTGCAGTTATTGAGCCACCAGAGCATTGGTGACTTTTACACACTGTGCCGCAGCACTTGGCGACCCCACTTTCTATCCTTACATGGTCTGCCACTAGCAGAGTCACTGTGGTTCCTAAATGCTTCCACTTTGCAGCAATACCACTTACCATTGATTGTGGCATATCTAGAAGGGCAGTGGGACTGAAAACACCTACATTTGAAGATTAAGAGGTGTGGCTCAGTGCTTTTGTTCATATAGTGTAGCACACCAGCAAGGGAGAGAAACATGAATACACTAATTCAGATACTGGAGTATGCTGGAGATGATGAACCTCTTTTTGAATCCTCTTCATGATGGCCACAGATCTTTGAAGTATTTTTTTTTTTCTTTCTGAATTTGAAGTCTCATCAAACTCCATCTCCTCAAGATAGAGTAATTTGTTTTGCAGTTTCCCTGTCATCCAATCTGTATCAAGATGGTTTTAAAATGTTTGTCTACACCTACTATTTTCTTACTTTTATTAAACACACAGGCCCAGTTTCCCATACAGGGATTAAGTCTAATCCTGGACTAAATATTTTTTCCTATTGTGGTCTTCATTGACTTTTTCCTTTTAGTCTAGGACCATGCTTAATTCATGAACAGGAAACCAGCCAACACAGTTTAACACCTGAATATAAATGTGCAGGGGCATGCAAGGTATCCATTTTGCTTAACATATTCAAAAATAAATGATTCAAAGGATCCAAACATTTACCACTACTGAGACTGATAATCTTCTTTCAGCTGCTCCCTTTAGGTGTCACCATAGTGGATCATCTGCCTCCATCTCACCCTATCCCTAGCATCCTCTGTCACACCAACTCTCTGCGTGTCCTCCTACACTACATCTATGAATCTTTTTGAGGTCTTCCTCTTCTCCTCCTCCCTCCATATGAATCTCCATTTTCAACATCCTTTGTCCAAATACATCCACTATCCCCTCTCTGCATATGTCCAAACCATTTCAGCTTTGCCTCTCTAACTTTATCTCCAAAACACTCAACCTGAGCTGTCCCTGTCATTTGCTCATTTCTAATTCTGTCCCTGCTGGTTGCTCCCAATGAAAATCTTAAATTCTGCCACCTCCAGCTTAGCCTCCTGTCTTTTTGTCAGTGCCACAGTCTCCAAACCATACATCATAGCAGGTCTCACTACCATCTTGCAAACCTTCACTTTCACTCTTGCAGCTATCATTCTGTCACAAATCACCCTTGACACTCTTCTCCACCCACTCCATCCTGGCTGTGCTCTCTTCTTCACTTCTCTTGTGCACTGTCTGTTGCTTTGTATGGTTGACCCCAGGTACTTAAACTCATCCACCCTCACTATCGCTATTCCTTGCAGATTCATTGTTACACCTGTCTCCTTGTCATTCAAATACATATTCTGTCTTCCTTCTACTGACTTTTATTCCTCTTTTTTCCAGTGAATATCTCCACCTCACCAGGCTCTCTTCCACCTGCTCTCTAGTCTCACTGTAGATTACAATGTCATCTGCAAATACAGAGCATAGAACATGATACTGTTGACCATAACATTTTATTACAGAGATTAGAGCTTGCTATAGGTATTAAAGGTACTGCACTGCAGTGGTTTGAATCATATTTATCTCATAGACTCCAATTTGTTCATGTAAATGGGGAGTCTTCTTCACACACTAAGGTTAATTATGGAGTTCCACAGGGTTCTGTGCTAGGACCAATTTTATTTACATTATACATGCTTCCCTTAGGCAGTATTATTAGAAAGCACTGCATCAATTTTCATTGTTATGCAGATGATACTCAGCTTTACCTATCAATGAAGCCAGATGACACACATCAATTAGTTAAACTGCAGGAATGTCTTAAAGATATTAAGGCCTGGATGACCTCTAATTTCTTGCTTCTAAATTCAGATAAAACTGAAATTCTTGTTCTCGGCCCCACAAATCTTAGAAACATGGTGTCTAGATACTTACTCTGGATGGCATTACTTTGGCCTCCAGTAACACTGTGAGAAATCTTGGAGTCATTTTTGACCAGGATATGTCCTTCAATGCACATATTAAACAAATATGTAGGACCGCTTTTTTGCATTTGCGCAATATTTCTAAAATTAGAAACATCCTTTCTCAGAGTGATGCTGAAAAGCTCATTCATGCATTTATTACTTCTAGGCTGGATTATTGTAATTCATTATTATCAGGCTGTCCTAAAAGCTTCCTGAAAAGCCTTCAGCTGATCCAAAATGCTGCAGCTAGAGTACTGACAGGGACTACAAAGAGAGAGCATATTTCTCCCATATTGGCTTCTCTTCATTGGCTCCCTGTTAAATCTAGAATAGAATTTAAAATTCTTCTCCTCACATACAAGGTCTTGAATAATCAGGCACCATCTTATCTCAAAGACCTCATAGTACCATATCACCCCAACAGAGCACTTCGCTCTCAGACTGCTGGCTTACTTGTGGTTCCTAGGATACTTAAGAGTAGAATGGGAGGCAGAGCCTTCAGCTTTCAGGCGCCTCTTCTGTGGAACCAGCTTCCAGCTTGGATTCGGGAGACAGACACCCTCTATATTTTTAAGATTAGGCTTAAAACTTTCCTTTATGATAAAGCTTATAGTTAGGGCTGGATCAGGTGACCCTGAACCATCCCTTAGTTATGCTGCTATAGGCCTAGTCTGCTGGGGGGTTCACATAATGCACTGTTTCTCATTCACCTTATTTACTTTGTTTATACTCCACTCTGCATTTAATCATTAATTGATATTAATCTCTGGCTCTCTTCCACAGCATGTCTTTCTCTCCCCTCAGCCCAACCGGTCGCGGCAGATGACTGCCCCTCCCTGAGCCTGGTTCTGCTGGAGGTTTCTTCCTGTTAAAAGGGAGTTTTTCCTTTCCACTGTCGCCAAGTGCTGCTCATAGGGGGTCGTTTTGACTGTTGGGTTTTCTCTGTATTATTGTAGGGTCTTTATCCACAATACAAAGCGCCTTGAGGCGACAGTTTGTTGTGATTTGGCGCTATATAAATAAAATTGAATTGAATTGAATTGAATTGAATTGAACATAGTCCACAGAGACTCCTGCCTGACCTCATCTGTCAACCTGTCCATCGCCACTGCAAATAAGAAGGGCCAATCCCTGATGTAATATCAACTCTACCTTGAACCCATCTGTCACTCCTATTGCACACATAACCACTGTTTTTCTGTCTTCATACATGTCTTGCACCACCCTTGGCTATTTCTCTGCCACTACGGACTTCCTCATGGAGTACCACAGTTCCTCTCTTGGCACCTTATCATATGTTGTCTCTACATCTACATCTACATCTACAAAGTCAAAGGCAACTCACTCTGACCTTCTCCATACTTCTCCATGAACACTCTCAAAGCTAACATTGTATCTGTAGTGCTTTCTTGAAGAAATACTGCTATCTATTCTTTTTTTTTTTTTTTTTTTTTTTAGCCTGTCATGTCTGGTAGATCTTGCAAGCAGAACTGTGATCTGAATGCGTTGTTGTGCCAAACATATTTGCTATTTCAAGATGAGCTCTATAGGTTATCTATTCTTAACCTAGCATTAACAACTCTTTTGCAGAGCATCATGGTATAGATCATCAACTTTATCCCTCTGTAGTTACTACAGCTCTCTCCTAGACATCTCCATGTCCTCTGGTATGTCCTCTGGACCACCCACCTATCTAGTCTTCATTCTCTTCATAGCTGCCCTCATTTCCTCCTTAGTGCACTTCCAGATTCACTAACTTTCTTCCATCTGTCCCCTTCTCTCTGTATCATTTTCTTCATCTGCCAGCTCTTCAGAGTACTCCATCCATCTTCTCAACACACTCTTCACTTGAGTATATTTCCATCTCTGTCCTTAACCACCTTAACCTGTTGCACATCCTTTCCATCTTTCTGTCTAGCCAATCAATACAAGTCTTTTTGTCCTTCCTTGTCCAGCCTCACATACAAATTACTATAAGCCTTTTCCTTTGACACCTCTCTGTATGCTACTGAGAAGGTAGGCCATATGCCTACTATCCCAGTTCTCCCATGATACCACCTTGTAGCCTCCTATCTCTTTAAAATTGCATCTTTTACATCATCTCTCTTCCTTTCACCTGCATGTCCATTGAAGCCTGCTCCAATCACCAATCTCTCTGCAGGGACACTCTTTACCATTTCGTCCAGCTCACTCCAAAATTCCTCTTTTTCTTCTTACAGCCAATTTGTGGGGAATGTAAGGATAACTGTTAAGAAGCCATTTTTAAGCAAAAGGCTGAGGTATGCCAAATTACACAAGACTAGACTGAAAATCAATGGCAACAGGTCTTATGGACTGATAAATCCAGATTTGAAAGTTATGGTTCAAATCACGAGTATTCACAAGTTAGGGAAGAGGGGAGCAGGAGATTGACAGACCAATTGGGGCAGCAGCTGTACTGATGCGGATGCTGTATTGGTCTGTCATGGTGAAGAAATAGCTGAATGTAAAAACAAAGCTGTCAATTTTCTACACGATCTATGTTCCTACATTCACCTATGGTCACAAGTTTTGGGTAGTGACCAAAAGAACAAGACACAAGCGGTGGAAATGAGTTTTCTTTGAAGGGTGGCTGGCCTCTCCTTTAGAGCTATGGTGAAGAGTGCAGTCGTTTGAGAGGGGTTCAGAGTACAGCTGCTACTACTTGACATCAAAAGGAGCCAGTTGAGGTGGTTGAACCATCTGAATAGGACGTCTCCTGGGTGCCTCCTGGGTGAGATGTTCTGGGCATGTCCTACTGGGAGGAGCCCCAGGATAGACTGAGGACATGCTGGAGAGATTATTTCTAGGAATGCCTCAGTGTTCTTCTGGATAAGCTTCAGGAGGTGACTAGGGAGAAGGAGGTCTGGGTTTTTCTCCTTAGACCGCTGCCCCCACAACCCAGCTCTGGAAGAAAAACTGATGGATGGTTCAAATAATTGTTAATGTGTAGAGAGAAGGTAAGGAGAGCGTTAACCCTTTATTTACCTTAACTTCAATAGTGCCGCCATTCGCGGACTTCTGGCAACAATTACTATAATAACCCTGCGTTGGGTGTGAAGTGCAATGTCTCAGCTTTCAGAAACCATTTGAATTTTTCCAATAGGACAAAAGGTCAAGTAATCACGGTAATTCAAAATGTGTTTGATCATATGTCTCAGCAGTGATATGCTTGGCGTTAACCAGCTGTTCAAGGCAAGTAAGGGCAGGTAACAGGTGCATTAGCAGCAATCGCTGTTAATGGGTTAAAACAGCCTGCAGCCAACTATAAAACACAGTGGAGTCTCTGTCATGGTTTGGGACTGCATTTCTGCCAGTGATGTTAGCGATTTTGTCAAATATGATGGAATTATGAATTCATAAAAGTACTGTACTATCAAGTAATACCAAACATACTGTCATTGCAGGGAAAGAATACTTGTATAGAAAAACAAACAGTAGAACACTATCAATCATGGATTGGCCTCCCCAGAGCCCAAAACTCAACATTACTGAGGCAGTGTGGGATCATCTTGACAGAGAATAAAACAAAAGGCAGACAATATCCACACTATTTAAAAAACATGTATAATATAAAAAATATAAAAACTTGTGAATTTACATGTCTAGTGTGAAATAACATGAAAAACCTGTGTCTGTGAATAAATTAAAAATTTTATTATGGAATTTTCCACACAAAAAGACTGTAAAAATACAACTAGACATTTCTACCACAAAAATGACAGGAAAAATTGTGTAATGTTTTTATGAGTACATAAGTACATAATATCTGTAAGTATTAGTAAACTGCCAAAAGGTATAATTATCATAATTTTGCAGATGGTGTTTTTTAATATTACCAAAATTGAAAAATAGTTAGCAGTTAACAGAGGTGTCAGCTAAACTATTAAAGCAACTCTTTCCTCTCATGATGTTGAAAGGAGACTGGGTTTGCTAACAAAGCTAATGACTGCGGTGATGTTGGCGATTTTTATCTACCTGCGCACAATTGTTAGCATTCAGTAGAAAGGCTTCTTTGGATTTAGACAAATTCATCAGTTCTAGTGTCCCCTGCAATCACACAGACTTGCTTTTCTTTCTCTCTGTAGATTCATTATATGCCTTGATGTCAAGAGGTATTGTGAAAAGGTGAGTTTGAACAATAAGCACTTTAAGGATGTTCAGAAATTACACTTGTCATAGTTGTCATGTTTCTGTGAAAACCCTTAAAGTTTATCCATATGTCTACACAAAAATGAGGCACATTACCAGTAGGCATGTTGTATGGCAGGTTACAAGTCTCACTTCCAGAATAACTGCTTTTAAATTTCTAATTTACCCTCTGTATTGTACTTCAGTGTTAATTATTCTGTAAAATTCATGCATCATCTAAAGGTAAAGTCAATAATAGTCAAAAATGGCCAATTATACCCCAGACCCCAGAGGGTTAACCTTCACTTGTGTGCTCCCTGTTCTCCAAAGAAGCTTGGATTTTTCTGTTTATTTCTCTCTTTCTGTGGATGTCTGCATACAACCTAATTTAAGGTTAATTTTCAGGTCAACCTGCAGGTTTCTTAGTTTTGACTTTAAATTCCTCTCATTCCACACTTCATGACATATGCAAAAGCAAAGCGCTGTTACACAATGAAATACATAGTGTACTTATGTATTGTAATTATTAAAAATATAATAATTTAGAGTTACCACTTAACCTAACCTCTCTGAGCATACACTCTTCTCTGGTGCATAAATGACATGCAGGCTCCCACCACAGCCATTTGCAAATTCCCACTACTTTGTTGTTGTTAAAGGACCAGATACACTGTTCAAACACACACACATACATATATACATATATATATTAGGGGTGGGACTCGATTAAAAAAATTAATCGAATTAATTACAAGCTTTGTAATTAATTAATCGAAATTAATTGCATTTTAATCGCATTTCAATATTTGACATGAGAAATATTAATTTAAGTTTAGTTGATGAATGAATCAATATACATGAGCTTAAACTTCAAAATTTTGTTTATTTTCCCACCAGTCTACTACACAGACCAATGAAAGGTGGAAGTGCTCCTGTGATAAGCAAACTCCTGAAATTAAAGTTAAGCATCATAACTGGATAGTTTTATTCAACATTAATGTCTCACTTGTTATAGTTGGAAATTAATCATTCTCTCAGCTGTATTCCTTGATGTTGAAATGTGTTATGCTTGTTTTAACAGCTTATTTTGAATTAAAGACTTAAAATTAAACCACAAAAAGGAGAAAAAGTTCGTTCTCCGTTTAATCAGCTGCTTTTACACAGCTGTGCTTCGCACTCACGGTTGCTAGGCGACATGAGCTACGCAGAGGTGACGGCAGCTGATATGAAGGCTAGCCGCTCACTTCCGGCCTTTGTGGTGTTCGTGGGCTACGAAAGACGTGGGCCGGGTCCTTCGCAGGATGCGGCCCCTAATTTGGATATTGTGCGTCGATATAATCTGTATGCCGGGAACTCGTGCACTGAGAAACGTTCCACGGTGCAAAGTGCGATTAAAATGCGTTAAAATTTTTAACGCGTTAATTTCCCCATAATTAATTAATCGAAATTAACGCGTTAAAGTCCCACCCCTAATATATATATATATATATATATATATATATATATATATATACACACTGCTGAAAATAAATGGAACACTCAAATAACACATCCTAGATCTGAATGAATTAAATATTCTCATTGAATACTTAGTTCTGTACAAAGTTGAATGTGCTGATAACAAAATCACACAAAAATCATCAATGGAAATCAAATTTATTAACCAATGGAGGCCTGGATTTGGAGTCACACACAAAATTAAAGTGGAAAAACACACTACAGACTGATCCAACTTTGATGTAACAAGTCAAAATGAGGCTCATCATTGTGTGTGGCCTCCACGTGCCTGTATGACCTCCCTACAACGCCTGGGCATGCTTCTTATGAGGTGGTGGATGGTCTCCTGAGGGATCTCCTCCCAGACCTGGAATAAAGCATCCGCCAACTCCTGGACGGTGCAACGTGACGTTGGTGGATGGAGCGAGACATGATGTCCCAGATGTGCCCAATCGGATTCAGGTCTGGGGAACGGGCGGGCCAGTCCACAGCTTCAATGCCTTCATCTTGCAGAAACTGCTGACACACTCCAGCCACATGAGGTCTAGCATTGTCCTGCATTAGGAGGAACCCAGGGCCAACCGCACCAGCATATGTTCTCACAAGGGGTCTGAGGATCTCATCTCGGTACCTAACGACAGTCATGCTACCTCTGGCGAGCACATGGAGGGCTGTGCGGCCCTCCAAAGAAATGCCACCCCACACCATTACTGACCCACTGCCAAACCGGTCATGCTGAAGGATGTTGCAGGCAGCAGATCGCTCTCCACGGCGTCTCCAGACTCTGTCATGTCTGTCACATGTGCTCAGTGTGAACCTGCTTTCATCTGTGAAGAGCACAGGGCACCAGTGGCGAATCTGCCAATCCTGGTGTTCTCTGGCAAATTCCAAGCGTCCTGCATGGTGTTGGGCTGTGAGCACAACCCCCATCTGTGGACGTCGGGCCCTCATACCATCCTTACGGAGTCGGTTTCTAACCGTTTGTGCAGACACATGCACATTTGTGGCCTGCTGGAGGTCATTTTGTAGGGCTCTGGCAGTGCTCCTCCTGTTCCTCCTTGCACAAAGGCAGAGGTAGTGGTCCTGCTGCTGGGTTGTTGCCCTCCTACGGCCTCCTCCACGTCTCCTGGTGTACTGGCCTGTCTGCTTGTAGCGCCTCCAGCCTCTGGACACTACACTGACAGACACAGCAAACCTTCTTTCCACAGCTCGCATTGATGTGCCATCCTGGATGAGCTATACTACCTGAGCCACTTGTGTGGGTTGTAAAGTCCGTCTCATGCTGCTACCACGAGTGTGAAAGCACCACCAACATTCAAAAGTGACCAAAACATCAGCCAGAAAGCATAGGTACTGAGAAGTGGTCTGTGGTTTCCACCTGCAGAACCACTCCTTTATTGAGTGTGCCTTGCTAATTGCCAATAATTTCCACCTGTTGTCTATTCCATTTGCACAACAGCATGTGAAATTGATTGCCAATCAGTGTTGCTTCCTAAGTGGACAGTTTGATTTCACAGAAGTTTGATTTACTTGGAGTTATATTGTGTTGTTTAAGTGACCCTTTTTTTTTTTGAGCAGTGTATATATGCATCTATGGACGTGCCATCCTAGTTGAGCTGGACTTCCTGTAGGAGAGAACACTGGTCTTTGGCCAACTTTCCTTGAGAGTGGGCAATTGTTTCATTGTGTTTTACAGTGAACCTGAGCTAAACCTGTTGTCAGCTGCACCTTGATAGAAGCATAACTGTCCACATCTGTCCAAATATCTTTAGGTATCCGCAGCATGAGGGTAATGTTCTGTGTGATTCTAAATTTAGGGTACCCTTGTTTAGTTGGTAGATGTTTTTAGCTCAGCTGTTTTGAAGAAACATTCAACCTTGGCGTCTGCTCAACAAAAACTTTAATGTTGGTCATTGTTCTGTCCTGAGTGATTGGAGGGATGTTTCGTTCTGTGGCCACTAGGTGGCCTTATTCTGTGCTTATTCTGTTTGTGTATTATTGCCATTTCTACTTACCCCCTGTAACCCATAGGCAGCCATATTTGTTTTACCCTTGCACTTTGATAAAAGAGAACATTGTGGATTCAGGTAGCCAAAGTATCTACTATCATCCTCATCTGGGAATCACTATAGGGAGCACAGTCTGTGAGTATAGTTGTATTAAGATGCCTATGTTTGTTTGACATGTATATTTTGTACGGTTAACCAGGTTAAGTTGTGTTTTTGTTTCATCTGGCTATTCGTATGTAATGTGTTATGTTGATAGCTTTCAGCTAGCCAAGCTAGTAGCCATGTATGTGAGATAGGCTTTAAGAAACTGGAAATACATATGGAGAATGTATGTTAAAGGGGGGTTCACTGTGTTCATTATTGCCATTATTTGCTTCTTTCATTTCAGTTTTACCCCATTCTCATGCTGTTAGTCTAAACGTGCTTAATAAATCCATCATCCAGAGACTACACTGTGTGGAAGGAGTTGTCTGTCTGCCTAGTGAAGAAAGAGGACTCTTTAACGAGGGCAGAACAGTCATAACTCAAGAACAATGTAACCAAGGATGTTCAAATTCACACCACAGATGCAGTGACTAAAAATCTTGGCAACCTTGACCTCAAGCTAAAGGTCAGAGGTCAAGTTTTCTGAAAATCTTGTGAATATGATTACTGGTGTCCCAGCTGCTGGAATTATTTTATTTGTATTTTTTTTTTGGCAGGGGGTGCAAAGAAGAGCTTTGAATGCCCTTCAAGAAGCTTGGACAACTATTCCTATTGAAGACCACTTAAAGAAATTCAAAGAAAGCTACCTAAGAGAGTTCAGGCTATGTTTAGCAATAAAGGTGGTCATACCAAATATTGACTTTTAACGTAATAGAATTGTACAAACTTGGTTTTTACCTTATGTAGTGTATTTCAATTTATGTTTCCACATTTCAATAAATTTCTGCATGTATTTTCTATATTCCTAGCAAAATATAAGGGGGGGGGGGGGGGGGGGGGGGGAGTTATGCACGGCACTCCAAATAGTCATGTTTAGATGTATGAATTTTTCACTTTCATCTGTAGAACACCTTCTGAGGTATGAATAGCATTCAAAAGTTCAGCTGCACTAAAGTTGTTGAACAGAAATGAACACACTCATACACACACAATTTCATATGAATGATTTATTTATAACCACATCTTGACCAGAATTTGAGGATCACATTAATATTACAGATGCAATAATAAGTGTTGTAAACCTACAGTTGCAGATGTATTCACAAAATGAGCCAAAAGGAGTACATTATGAGTTTGGAGTTTAAAAAGATAGGCACAAAAATGCATGACAGATAAGTTGCTGACAGATAAGTTTATTAGTAGTAGTAGATGGTGAGTTTGGCCAGCTGGTTTTACAGAAAGATGGCCAGATGCACATTTAGGAAGGCAAACAAACAAACCTCACAGTAATGCATCATTTTTGGGCCTTGTTGGGTATAAGTACTGGAAGCTACAGATCATTGTAGTATGTAAACACCATGATTAATCCTCTATCCCCAATAGAACGCTGTTAGAAACTTCCAGATTTCTGAGATTTCTGAAAGAAAGGGGAAATCTGATGAACATTCTGAACACCTAAATATAGCTAAAAACTGCTGTAAGTTGTCAGTTATAAGTTTGTTTTAATTTAAAGATCACAAGTAGCTTTTATAGATCATATATGACCATTTAAGATTTGTACATATTGATTTCTCATCATCTCTTTCTCATCCATTTTCATCTGCCTCCTCTAACCACTGATCTCTCACCTTCCTCTCCACCTTATCCTCATCCAGGTCACCTCAAGTCTCATCTCCTGAATTGAAGTCAGCCTCTAACAAAGGAAAACATGCAGAAAGGTGCTTATTTATTTTTGATATTGTTGCAATTACTGATTTTCAGCAGATTAGACATGAAACCCTTCTGTCTCCAGACAACTGACAAGAGTTGGCTAAATAACAGCAATAGCTGTTATAAGTGAACATTAACACAATAAAACTGCCAGTGAGATTATGTAAAAAGGAACCTTGTTTTTCTCTCTCCACTAAATTAGTCACTGGGTGCTAATTGATTATTGATTATTAAAGATGATGTATTTTAAGTTTGTGACATATGACATTATGAAAACAGATCAGATCTCAATGGGGAAAAAAATAATGCAGGATCTCTATACTGATATGGACTGGGTAATGTGTTAGGAATGAAAAGTTGCCACATTGTTTAATGAAAATAAAAATGATCAAGTTGGTCAAACGTATTTGAATCGTATCTATCCAATAGACTCAAATTTGTTCATGTAAATGGGAGTCTTCTTCACACACTAAGGTTAATTATGGAGTTCCACAGGGTTCTGTGCTGGGACCAATTATATTTACACTATAGAGTACATGCTTCCCTTAGGCAGTATCATTAAAAAGTATTACATACATTTTCAGTGCTATGCAGATGATACCCAGCTTTATCCATCCATGAAGCCAGATGATGCACCAGTTAGTTAAACTGCAGAAATTTCTTAAAGACATTACCTTGGCCTCCACACTGTGAGGAATCTTGGAAGAATTTTTGACCAGGATGTGTTCTTCAAGTCACATATTCACCTATTCATATAAATGGCTGAGTGTGTCCAAACTTTTGACTGGTACTGTATGTAGAACTGCTTTCTTGAATTTGTGCAATATCTCTAAAATTAGAAACATCTTGTCCCAGAGTGATGCTGAAAAGGTAATTCATGCATTCATTACTTTTAGGCTGGACTATTGTAATTCATATCAGGCTGTCATAAAAGCTCCCTGAAAAGCCTTCAGCTCATCCAAAATGCTGCAGCTGGAGTACTGACGGACTATTGGCTTCTATTCATTAACTCCCTGTGAAATTCAGAATTTAATTTAAAATCCTTCTTATCACATACAAGGTCTTGTATAATCAGGCCCCATCTTATCTTAAAGAACTCATAGTATCATATCACCCCAATAGAGCACTTTGGGCCAGAGCAGAGGAGTGGTCCTCAGGTGTCTCAAAGCGAGCAAAGAAACAGTTAAGTTCCTTGGCTAGCCACACACTCAGGTCTCCTGCTGTCACATCACAGCCTCTGTAGTTTGTGATGTTCTGTATGCCCTGCCACAACTCCGGTGTGTTATTGTTGGACAGATGGGACTCTATTCTCCTCCTGTAGTCCACCTTGGCTTTTTTAATTCCTCTTTTCAGGTCTGCTCAAGCAGCACTGTATAGAGCTCTGTCACCTGAGCTGAAGGCAGCATCGCGGGTTTTGAGGAGTGAACGGACCTAGCTGTTCATCCAAGGTTTCTGGTTAGGGAAAACCCGGATGTTAGAATGGGAGGCAGAGCCTTCAGCTTTCAGGCCCCTTCCATGGAACCAGATCCCAGTTTGGATTCGGGAGACACATCTTGACTTCTGTTGCTGGGGGGGGGGTTCCCAGCAACAGAAGTGAAAATGATCATTTCTTTTTCACTCATCTCTTTTCACTCTGTTTATACACCACTCTGCATTTAATCATTAGTTATAAGCATGTCTTCTGTCCCGTTTCCTTTCTCTCACCCCCAGTCGGTTGTGGCAGTGGGTCCACAGTGCCAGGCAGTGAACACAGGGCCCACTAAAAGATGTTGGGCTCTCAGGCCACCATCATGAAGTCTGTTTCTGATTGTTTAGTAAGAAACATTCACACCAGTGGCCTGCTGGATGTCACTTTGTGACAGTGTTCATCCTGTTCCTCCTTGCACAAAGGAGAAGATACCGGTCCTGCTGATGCATTAAGGACCTTCTACAGTAACTGCCTGTCTCCTGGAGTCTCCTCCATGCTCTTGAGACTGCTGGGAGACACATCAAACATTCTGGCAAAGGAACATATTGATGTGTCATCATAGAGGAGTTGGACTACCTCTTTAAGGTCCAGGTATCACCTCATACTACCAGTAGTGACATTGACCCTAGCCAAATGCAAAACTAGTGAAAAAACAGTCACCTGACTTAATGATATGCTCTAATTAAAAAGTGTTCATTTAAATGTTTGAGCAGTGTGTATAGGTTTCCTTTTTCCCATGTTTTGACAATATTGATTTCAGCTGATTTCTCTTATACTCTTTTCTTGTCAGCTCTGGGTGTGTTCTGCTATTTTAACCCCGGGGTTCACGTTGTGTTTGGTGATGCTGTCATTGTTGTATTAATAAATTAGAAAACCTGAAGACTGGTTTCCCACTGTGCATCAACACATCATGCAGACACACCCACATATATAGAATTGTCAACACCAGGCTCAAATGCAAATGATCAAATGGTGAAAGAGAAATCTTCAAAAAGGAAACGCTCAACAGCTATGCATGTAGAGTGTGTGTAACTATTTCTGTTTTGAAAATATTCATATTTATGCAAACAATATGATAAATGAATGACAAAATGTGTCCTTGTTCTCAGGAAGCTTCAGGATTTGACTAAAACTGTTACATGTGGTTTCTTATGTCAAGGACAGGCTTCAAGAATAGATAGGTATAGTCTTGTTTCATACATAATAAACTGAAGCTTTCAAATGTGTTCCCAGAAGAAGAGAAGGAGTGTATAAGTACTAGAAAACAACAAGAAGGGACACATAGATTTTGTATTGTTTTCACAAGTTTATCTATTGAAACTTTCTAAGAGAACCTAGTTCTATAAATTCCTACCATGTTTGCTGGCTTCTTCTTCCTTATTACTGATCAGCCACTTTGTTCCTGTAAGTACACCTTGCTAGTATAAGGTTGGACCCATTTTTGTCTTCACAACTTAATTCCTCATGATATAAATTCAACAAGGCTGGAAACATTCATCAGAGTCCACATGGACATGATAACATTGCACAGCTGTTGCAGATTTGTCAGCTGCATGTCCATGATGCCAATCTCATGTCCCACAACACCCCTCTATTGGATTGAGCTCTGGTGTGTGGTGGCCATTTGCATATAATGAAGTCATTGTCATTGAGATTTTTTTTAAACCAAATTCTGACCCTACCATCCAAATGCCACAGCAGAAATCAAGACTCATCAGACCAGACAGCATTTTTTCCAATTTTTTGTCCAATTGTGGTGAGCAAATTATAGCCTATATTGTATTCTTAGCTGACAGGAGTGGCACACAATGTGCCCTTCTGCTACTGTGACCCATCTACATTTAGAGATGCTCTTCTGCATGGTTGTGCTTGGTTGTGGTTATTTAAGTTACTGTTGTCTTCCGATCAGTGCAAAGCAATCTGGCATTCAGCATCAACAAGGCATTTTTGCCCACAGAACTCATTGAATATTTTCTCTTTAAACCCAAGAGCTGGTTGTAGTTCAGCAGTTTCTCAACAACCATTCTATGTTCAAAGCTACTCAAATCACCTTTTTCCCCCCATTCTGATGCTCGGTTTGAACTTAACTAGATCTTCACCATGTCTACATGCCTAAATGCATTATGTTGCTGTTATATAACTGGCTGATTCTATATTTTCATTAACAAGCAGTTGAACAAATGTACCTAACAAAGTGGCCGTTGAGTGTTGCTATACATAAGCGCGCGCACACACACACACACACACACACACACACACACTTACAAAAACAAATGCATGAAGAATCTTGCCGAAAATTAATCATCATGGCATATAGCTGTTGTGTACACAGACTGCCCTGTCCCAGCTTAAAAAAAAAAAAGTGACTTTTCATATGGCTCATTTTTCATGGTAAAGAGAGACTCAGCAGTGAGATATGAAGTCCAAATAAACAGCATGTGCAAAGAATAGAGGAAGGATAGACTGAGGAAGTCTCCAAGAAAACCATTATAAAAACAATGATGTGATTTATTCTGTGGGATTTTGCAGACAGAGTTTCGGTTTAGTTCTTCAAGGGCTTTTACCTTTTTTTATGCATCCATCTGATTTTTTTTTTGTTTGTTTGTTTTGCTTTTTTGGTTATTGGATGAGCAATGCAAACACTTTTTGTTTATGGTTATGGGATGGATCTCATAAGTAAGAGATATATAAACCTTTGAAAGATGGTCTTGGTCGATTTGTTTATATGTATTTAAGAAATCTGGTTGCTGAAAATAACTAGATCATGCATTTATCGCCAAAACATAGGCCTTATTTAAATTCTGCTTATAGAAGTATATGCATTATTGGGGAGGTAATGGTCTTCATTAATGCTGAAAAAGCATGCTTCCTAATTTCCTAAAATATTTAGCTATAAAACACAACATTCAGAGTTATACAGGATATACAGGATCTCAGTTTCTCTTTATTCAGAATGAATAGAATCATTTTGTTGTTTTGTGGTGTAAAATAAATGAACAGAGCCTTGTCAGATGTTACCAGCTCACGTTGGCTGACTTTTAATGCACACAGGCGATTGAGACATGCTAAAATGAAGTGTTTAATTACTCTTTAAACTGCCTCAGTGAACATCAAAGTAATCTCTGAAGAGCTGCTTTTCCATCAGGTACTTGTTGATGCATTAGCAGGTCAAGGTCAAGGGGTCTTTATTAGTACTGCTAGAGCACACAAGTAATGAGAACACAAACATCCAGAAAAGGAGGGATGAAGAGGAAAGAGGAGAAACAAAATTTTGTTGGCTTTCCAGCAAACAATGTAAAATTATGTCCAGTAGCAATGACATACTGAACAAACTTTCTAAAATGGAACAGAGGCCAAAACTCAACAGGACCCTAGCCTGTCAACATACCTTACCGCTGAAATACTTCTCGACATCACACTGCTCTGTTGAGGGTCAGGAAAGGGGTGTGGGCTTTTCAGACAGACAGAGCAGAGCATGCAGACTCCCTGGAGGTTGGAAGAAAAATGTATGACTGACTGCACTTGTGTGCGCACACACACATAAAAGACACACTGGAGAAAACAACAGAAAAGTAGTGACAAAGAAAGTTAACGAGCACAGCAGGAAACATTCATTTGGGTAGAAGTTTTTAATCAAAAGGGTAATAAATTAGTGCAATTTTAAAATACACTACAAAATGTTTCCCAGCTAGCTGTTCAGCGCTGGTTAATAAGAGTTTTTAATGGTGGTAAATCAAATTGATCAGAAGGAAAATTGTCATAGCTTGTCGGATGCCTTCAGTATTTTCAGTATATCCAGCATCTCTAGCCGAGACCCTATCGTAGGTCATCGTTTAACAATCATCAGTTGCATTGGGAGATAAGAACCAAGCTAAAGTTAGGGGATCTTTGTATGTAGTTAATTTGTGAGCTTTGAGTGGAGTGTATTCAAGCTGCAGATTAGCAGTTTGTGAGTGCACAAATACATATGAAAAATATGTATAGATACAGATTCTATCAAGAAAAATTGTGGTCACCTTGTGTGCACATATACTCAATTTTAAGCATATAAATGTACACTTTCTGTGATGCTCTTTCTCCATTACATATTGAATGACTTTCCTATTTTCTTAAAAACTGGAAGTTACTGGAAACCATGTCATACAAGTTCTTCAATATTATTTTTGTGATTTGTAAAGATACATTAAAATGTTTGGAACACACTATTTATTTTAAAGGAATCAGGTAAACAAAGGGCACAGAACATAGTGGACGCCTGTGCATCATCCCATACACTGCTACCTCTCGGCCAGTCATGGGACGTTGTTTTTGTTATTTTTATTTATTTGAATGTAATTAACTGGATCAGGATTAGTCAATGCTAGAGGTTTTGAAGTTAAACGTAGGGTGTCCAGCTGAGTGGACATTCAATTAGTTCAGTTTTATTCATATAGCGCCAAATCACAACAGTCACCTCAAGGCATGTCTGTAACTCAGTGAAAAATACTGTAAGTTCATAAAATTGCAATTTCATTGTTTTTTTCATGGCTAAAGAGGAATAAAAACACTCAAGAAAAAAAAATCTTGACTAAGGTTCTCATAATTCATGCATGAAAGGGATATTGCCAAAAGTACTCCCTAACCCATCCAAATCATTGAATTCAGGTGTTCCAAACACTTCCATGCCCACAGGTGTATAAAATCAAGCACTTAAGCATGCAGACTGCTTCTACAAACATTTTTGAAGGAATGGGTCACTTTCAGGAGCTCAGTGAATTCCAGAATGGTACAGTGATAGGATGCCACCTGTGCAACAAGTCCAATTGTGGAATTTCCTCACTACTAAATAATCCACAGTCAGCTGTTAGTAGTATTATAACAAAGTGGAAATGACTGGGAACAGCAGCAACCCAGCCACAAGTGGTAGGCCACATAAAATCACAGAGCAGGGTCAGTGGGTGCTGAAGTGCATAGTGTGCAGAGGCTGCTGACTTTCTCCAGAGTCAATTGCTACAGACCTCCAAATTTTTTTTATGTGGCCTTCACATTAGCTCAAGAACAATGCATAGAGAGCTTTATGGAAGGCGTTTCCATGGCTGAGCAGCTGTATCCAAGCTTCACATCAGTGTTAATTTTGTTGACGAAATATTTTTGTCATAGTTTTCGTCAATGATCCTTTTTTCATGACGAAAACGAGACGATAACTAAATTAAAACTACCTAAAATGATTACAAACGATGACGAAATTAATTGACACTTTCGTCAATGAATGAAAATGATTGGCGATGATGACATCCAATCAGAATTTACTTAATTTTGTGACAGGGCGGGACAAGTGAGGAAAACATCCAATCAAACACACAGTTGTGCAAATATGCTCTAAACCCAGGAAGACCAAACTGGCCTGTGATTTGTCTTTACTTCCAATAGAACCAAGTTATGTAAACAATGTCAGCAGGGAGAAACAGAAGAGCCGATGTATGGACACATTTGTCCTTTGACGTTGTGACAAACAAAACGATGTGTAAACCATGTAGGGCGACTATCTCGGGTAGAAACACGCAAATCTTAAACGACATCTGCAAACTAGTGATGGTGAGATGAAGCTTCATGAAGCTTTGAAGCTTTCCATCCAATCAGCAAACCCATGGGTCGAAGTTTCATGGTGCTTCATTTGCTCTATTGCGCCATCAAGTGGACAGTCAATGTAAAACAGACAGAGTGAGTGTAATCTAGTGACAGTAAAATGAAGCTCCAGTCAATCGGTAAACCCATGGGTCGAAACTGCGCCATCAAGAGGACAGTCAATGTAAAACAGACAGACTGATTATAATCGCAAAGTGGCTTTGGTGTGTGAAGCTTTGAGCAGAATAAACGATTTTTGTGATGACAATAAATAAATCCTGAGCTAACTAATATGATGTCTGTCTTTATGACACAATATTGGGGTCAAGAGGGAAAGTAGAAATAAATTTGGGAAGGAGTTGTGATGTGAATGTGATTGTGTTACTTGGTTGGTAAGTGTGCTCACTAGGGCCATTTTACTTATTCGTTTTTATTTAGAAATAACAGCCACATTGCTGAGCTTCAGGCGTTTTCTTTTGTTTGAAACGATTTCAGAAAATACCCCTTCACAGGGCACAGATGATGCTAGGGTAAAAATTTTATTACTATTCGCACACATTATTAGGAAAGATCAGCTGAAAATGTTCCCAAACAGGAAAAATCTCCTCTTTCTGGCTGGTTCCATCACAAAAAAAGAAGCAGCTCAAATAGGTTGCAAACCAACGCGCAACAGTCGCCAATACCACAGTGAGGGGGGTCTATTGCGTTTTGCTGCCCGTTATATTTCGAATCGCACACCAAACCCATGAATCGTTTCCTGAATCACTCACGTGGTACGGCCGGCTTGCGAGGCTTCGCACGTCACGACACAAACCTCGATACGCGCTTCACAAAAGTCTCCCTCAATTACTCGATACACGCTTCGAAGCCTCGACACAGAACGACACATCACTACTGCCAACCAGTCACCCAGAGCTCCATGCAAAGGTAAGCATTTTAATGTCATGCAGGGTAAAGTGTTTTTCCCAGTTTAGCGTTTGTGTTTAGAGAAAATCACCACACCACACGTCTTTCCTAATCTTAGTCCTGAACACTGCCCTGTACCTTTCAGAGCGTGTCCTGCTGTAAAACGCTCGTATTACCTCAGTAAGGTGGTGTTAATGATCAGGTGTGTGGGAAGCAGGTGAAACACTGTTAATATTAATAATATTGCATAACTTTTAATAAATGTTTAATTTTGTGTAAGTGTGTATAATGACTAATTCAAGGGAACTGAAGAAAAAGCATTTACATTTTACACATTTTACATATTTTAGTTGACTAAATCGACTGTAGATTTAGTCGACTATATTCTTACGATAATTTCGTCGACTGAAACTAGACTAAAACTATTCAAAAATTATGACTAAAACTAAATTACATTTTTGTCAAAAGACTATGACTAAAACTAAATCAAAATTTGCTGTCAAAATTAACACTGCCTCACATCACCGAGTGCAATGCAAAGTGTCAGATGCAGTCTGGGGATGGCCCTGCCCTGTTCCAACATGACTGCGCACCAGTGCACAAAGCAAGGTAATGAGCAAGTTTGGTGTAGAAGAACTTGACTGGCTTGTCCAGAGTCCTGCCCTAAACCTGACAGAACACCTTTGGGATGAATTAGAGTGGAGGGTGCAAGCCAGGCCTTCTCATCCAACATCAGTGTCTGACCTCACAAATGCGTTTCTGGAAGAATGGTCAAAAAATCCCATAGACACACTCCTAGACCTTGTGGAAAGCCTTTAGAAAAAAGTTGAAGCTGTTACAGCTGCAAAGGGTGGGCTGACACCACATTAAACCCTATGGAGTAAGATTCCACTCAAGTGTGAAGGCAGACAAGCAAACACTTTTGGCAATAGTGAATATCAGTATAAGTGATCAGCATTAGCAGGAGTCTGTTCAATGGAGTGTGAGCTTGTCTCTGAGTTTAGTGGTTATCCTTTGGCTCATTTCCTGTTTTATTTTGAAAGTCTGTTATCTCTTGTTTCTTGCTTTGAGTTCTACTTCTTTGCTATGAATATCTTATTTCCTCTTGTTTCCAATTCCCAAAAGTCAAAATCCCATCTAAATCCTAAACTGGGTCACAGGTTACATATACTACATAGATAAAAAATACTGTGACACACCTTCTTAATCTTTGAATTCAGGTGTTTTCAGTTTCATTGCCAAATGTGTATAAAATCAAGCTATCATGTAGTCTGCCTTTACAAACCTTTGGGTCATTCTAAAGAGCTCACTGAATTTGCATGTAATAGGATGTCACCATTGCAACAAGTCCACAAGGAACCACAACAACTCAGCCACAAAGTGGCAGACCACATAAAGTCACAGAGTAGGGTTGCCAAATGCAAGTGTGTAAGAGTGTCAACCCCTTTTCTGACTCAATAACTGCAGAGTAACGAACCTCCTCTGGCATTAACATCAGCACAACTACTGTGCACCAGGAACTTCATGGTATGGATTTCCATGATTAAGCAGATCCTGTAGGTGTAATGTGTTAGTGGCCCAGTGCTTTTGTCCATATCATGCACGTAAAAGTCTAAATGTTTGTGGTCCCTCAGTGACAACTGTGTTAATGCAAAATTAGCATACATTTATTCTGCCAGTGACAGAGGCATGAATTAAGCATGTAATACAGTTGTCATCCTTCTTTTACAAAATACATTATGAATATGTTCCTTAATTGCATGGATGGCTTTCATGGCCTCAATATGAAATTAACATGACAAAAGCGGATGTGACAGAAAATTAGAGAATGAACGAGAGAGAAGAGAGCAAAGCAAAAAGCAGCAGTGATTAAAATAAAAGTTGTTAGACATCTTTACTCCCATTAAACACAGACAATCAATCTACTTCCACCTGACAGATATTACCCTCATAAATATGTCAGGAACAATCTGAATTCTCAGCAGTGCTATTTGAAACCCATCCATCCTTATTTCAGCTCCATCTTATTCAGGCTACTGCCCCTTACTTATAACTACACAGTTAAAGGCTCAGAATAGGTGGAATGGATAATCCCATTAAAATCCTCCAGCTGGATAGACCTTTGACAGGTACTCTGAAAGTACCATAGCTGCCATTGGATTTTTTTTAATGCTTTTGTGGACATCCTGGAAATTCATTAATAACCCAGAATAAATGTTTTCTACACCAACACTGGCACCATAAAACACACTGGGACTCAGTGTACTATGTACACAGGAGGCTGGGCCTCATATTAGTCTAGTGTTCCTGAAAGGGTGCCTCCTCAGGAGGAGGCAAAGACAGTGCAAACAGCATTTAAAAAATGACTACAAGGGTTGTATGAGTGTGACCCTAAATTGTACCCTGCCTTGGACAATTTGATATCTTTCACAGGTCTAATACAAAGAGAAAGGCAATCACCTTGTTCTGTCCTCATCAGGCGCCCATTTACTTGACTAGACAGACAGCTAACGATGGAATGGATTTCTAAGGCCGAAGTAGGTTTTGAAAGTTTACTCCAATCTTCAGATACACAGAATCCATCCTTGGATTCATAAAACTAAATAAACAAACAGAAATGTACATAAAAGTGTGTTTGCTTCATCCTTCTATATACATTCATCGTAGCGTACAAATTACATGAGGAAATGAACATGCTAGCTAGCTTGCTAACTCTACATGACTTGCAGAAAATCTTTATTCTATCTACACTCAAACATATATTGCCATTAATTTCACTACAAATTAACTTAAGATGCATGAAAGCATACATTGGTCCTTAATACACAAAATTACAAACAATATTAACTTACAAGCAAAGCCTTTCCAAGGGCAAGAACGACCTACAAGGATGAACACCTCTTCACCTTAGCATGGTCTGACTCAACTGAAGTAATGAACTTCTTACTCTAGCTAGATATGACATCACAGGAAGTTACATCAACTGAAGGTAAGTGTCAAAATAAAATGCAGGCTTAATAACAAATATTTCCCCACTAGAAAGGTGGTGCTAAACCCCCAAAAAGTTCCAATGCCATGACACACCTAATAAGCAATTAACCTAACAAGCATCTTTAGACAGTGAAAGGAGGCAAGAGCACCCAGGAAAAAAACAAAACAAAATAAAAAAACAATATGCACAGGGGGAATGTGCAACCCCACACAGAAATGCCCCAGAAGGCACAAACTCAGAACATTTTTACACCGTGACACCGTTGCCTTTAGCTATTACTTTAAATTGTTCACATCATCCTATCAGTTTTGAATTGTTCACAGGTTTTGCCTAATACCTGAAAAACATGGAAACATAATCACATTCCAATTTCCTTCTTCCTAATTTGGCATATGTTGAGGTCATAAGCAGAGCTAAGAATGCCAACCTGCCAAACAAAAATTGCGAACAAACTCAATGTATAGAGACATTGAGTCAGTATTGGAGGTAATAATATAACAAATTCCAATGCCTAAGCATACATAAAATAAATACTTATGATCATTTATTTATTAAATAACATTTGCTAAAAAATGGCCAGAGCCATAAGTAATTTATAACAAAGGTCTTGTTGCATCAGTAATCAGTGTTTTAGGGACTAAAATAAAATAAAATAAATCAAGAAAAGGCAGGCAGCTTACTGAAGAGTTTGGATTGTCTGATATGAAGAATATTACATCTCTCAGTCACAACTTTTTCCCATCTACCCACTTTGAACTCAGCCAATACTTTTGCAAGACCTTGCTGTGAAATACTTTTTTTTTCTCAGAAAACCAAGTGACCTATTTAAAATTAACAGCCTGAGTTACTAATAATGGATTTTCATTTTTAATGTGCAAGGATAGCTACCAGTGATGTATGGTAAAGACTTTTAAACAGATTGCTATGCTTTTAGCAGTGGAGAAGTGTGGAGTCCAAGCACATTGCACTAGATCAGTCTGTAGACAGAAAAAGTAGCACATTTGTTTTTATGTAGTCAAGAGGTAATCCAGGAGACTAGAGTAAAAAGAAAGAAAGGGTAGGTGGTGAGTTGGGGGTGGTGGTGGGGTGGCTTAAAAGGATCGAGTGAGTAAATGAATAACACCAAGTATATAATATTGTCAGAAAAACCTGGCCAGGTTAATGTCTGACAATATGTTGCCCCTTGCAAAGGATTGTAATATGGGGGTTTCACATTAGCCTCTGAGGGTAGCAGACTCTAAAATATAGCTAGCAGTGTCTTTGACTTCCTCCAGAATTTCTCATCTGCAACATCTGCAGTAACAAGAGTGCAGGAATAAATTAGAGACCAATATGTCGGGACCCAGAGTTAGATAGAGAAAGACCCAAGGGACCCAGGCTGTCTGCAACCCACCAGGAGGGGGGCGTTGTTGCAAGAACACACATGCACATACACACACACACACTACAACACAACAGCTTTGTTTATGTATCTGAGTTTTTTCATACATATGTGTGTGTGTGTGTGTGTGTGTGTGTGTGTGTGTGTGTGTGTGTATATATATATATATATATATATATATATATATATATATATATTAGGGCTGCAACGATTCATCGACGTATTTGATGACGTCGACTACAAAAATTTGTCGACGTGGAACTCCATCGTCGAAGCGTCGTACTTTTAAACCCATCCATCTATTTTGTTCCGCTTATCGTGTGACTTTGTAATTGCAATACACTACAGGAAGATATGGGGCAGTATTGGCTCCATTGTCAGCCAGCAACAACAATACCAACAGAAGGAAGTAACAGAACAGTGTAACGCTAGTGGAACAGAGAGGAGGGTGGAGAAAATTAAAGAAAATGGAGACAGACTGTCAAAGGTGTGGGAGCATTTGACAGAAAACAAAAATGCCGGCACCCTGTGACGTCAGCTCTGGATGGGTACATTAGTACGTCGTAGATACCTGTTAATGTTTGTACAGGAATGTTTCTGTTAGTTTACCTGTCTGAAACAAGCTCTCATGGATAATGTTTGCTAAGCACCGCCATTTCAGTTATATTAGCTAACGAGTGAAGGACAATAGGAGCAGCTACATTGGCTCCTATTTTTTTCCCTCATATTAATATCAGCATTCATTCTGAATAGCAAACCTCTGTATGAACAGAATCGTCTGTAAACTTTTTAGCTGTTTTAGATGGAAAAATCTTTTTGATTTCATTTGAAGCCTTATTTGAACTTTTGGGCAGAGGCCATTTTTATTTATTTGCACATTATATTTTCATTTAAAAATAAAAATTGCATTTACTTTAATATGCATTTTTTATTTGATATTTATTGTGATGGTCACATTAATGTTAAAAATACATTTGATTAGTTTCAAACTTGTATTTTTATGGGTCATTATTTTAATTGTGAGAAGAGAACAAGGTGATGTTAACAGGTGGGCAGACTTGAACAGGTGAGTTAAGATTGAAATAATTGTTGCGTAATCGTTGACTAATCACTGACTAATCGATAACAAAAATGACAGATTATTCGACTACCAAAATAATCTTTAGTTGCAGCCCTAATATATATACACGGAACAATGAAGATCCAAGAGTACATCAGGAAGATGGCCACAAAGGATCATGTGCTTAGTGAGTACCTCAGGCAGCAGAAACCTGAGAAAGAAGAGGAGCAAGAACAGGAACCATCATGGAAGGACAGACCTCTGCACGGCATGTACCACTGGCAGATCAAAGAAGTTGCTAACATAGAAAAATCCTACCAATGGCTGGACAAAGCTGGACTGACAGACAGCACAGAGGCACAAATCATGGCAGCACAGGAACAAGCTCTAAGCACAAGCTCAGTAGAGGCTGGGTTCTGCCACACCAGGCAAGACCCCAAATGCAGGCTGTGCAAAGATGCCCCTGAGACAATCCAGCACATAACAGCAGGGTGCAAGATGTTAGCAGGCAGGGCATACATGGATCACCATAACCAAGTGGCCAGCATTGTATATAGGAACGTCTGTGCCGAGTATGACCTGGAAGTCCCGAGATCAAAATGGGATACGCCCCCAAGGGTGGTTGAGAACAACATAGTTAAGATCCTGTGGGACTTCCAGACACAGACAGACAAACTGGTGATGGCTAACCAACCAGACACATTTTAGTGGTGGACAAACAAAGGAAGAAGGTCGTAGTGATAGACGTTGCAATGCCAAGTGATGGCAACATCAAGAAGAAGGAATATGAGAAGCTCAATAAATACCAAGGGCTCAGAGAGGAGCTGGAAAGGATGTGGAAGATGAAAGTAATAGTGGTCCCCATCGTAATCGGAACACTCCCAAACTGGGAGGCTCCAGCAGATTCCTAGAATGACATATATATATATATATATATATATGTCCCTCCCTTTGTCCTTATGTCACTTCTTTCCCACTTGTCAGCTCCAGTATAGGCAAACTGTATAATATCAAAATAAACAATAAAGTAGATAAAGAATTTAAACATTAAAAACTAAAGATTAGCAAGAGGAGCCTTTTATAAAGATCCTCTTGGCAAAGCAAATGTGTCTGGGTCAACACAGCATACAGACTATAATTTTGCTTGCTTAAGCTGCTGGACAGGACAGGTTTACAAAAAAAGAGACCAACATGTCAAATTCAGTGATCCAGTTGAGAATGGTTATCTGAGTAAGATGGCTGTTGTCACTTCTAAAGGGAGAGATTCTCCCTTTGGTTTAGGGAGATTTGGGTAGAAATAATGCATGGTGCTCGTTTGCTGTACTGGACAGACTTTGTATTAGAGCTGGCGGGCTAAACTGACAGTTTCATGTCCAATTTGACTGAGACATTTGTACTTTCTCCACCAAATAATAGCTGAAGTTTATGTGTTAAAGCATCTGTGGACCTATGGCCATGCACCTTAGAGAACCTAACACACTTTTCATGTTGATTTAGGTTGTCTCAGTTGCTTGTCTCTCTAATTCCAAACTGACACAGTGATTTGGAAATCAGAGCTGTGCAGTGGCCATACCATCTGTCACAAGTCTGCGCATTGCTTAATCTTAATTTTATAAAACCTTTGCACATTAATGTGTAACTAGGGTCTTTGGCAAATGAGTTGCCACAGCACTCAGTCTCCTTGTCATCACATCACAGCTCCGTCTCCAGAGAGTACTGGACAAACTTCCATCGGTGTTGTCTCTCTACTGATGGTGCCTGCCAGCAAGCACACTCTAGCATGTCTGCAGTTCCTACTGAATCTGCTTATGGCTGATGATGAACTAATATAGATCAGTGACTGTGACCAGTAGGAAGTATGTCACAAGTGCTGAGTTAAAGACAGTTTTTGAAGGGCGATGATGTTTGCTGTTTCTTTTGCTCAGCGGGTAGCAACAGATTTCAGTTGCTTTACTGATTCCAAAAAAGAACTGAGGTCCATACAATTTGTCAAGATTATTAACACTTAAAGCTCATGTGTTTAAAGTGTTCCTTTATTTCTTTTTATTATTTTTTCCAGAATGATGGTGTAATAGAAATATCTAAACAATCTGTCATAAATCCACAATAAAAAAAATTATCACATATTTATTCAGTCATGAAGTTGTGATAAGGCCAAAAGAAAATGCTCACCTGGAGCTTGGTTCCCCTTCACAAGAGGCTCTTTATCTGTGATCAACATGCTAATAAACCAATCAGGTTCTCATTTGTTGCTAATCAGCCAATCAAACTATTTGTTCCTGTCTCCTACTTCATGCTGGGATAATTTGTGGCAGAAAGATGACTGATGGGACTGGGGAATTATGTGTATGCATTCATGAAAAGTCAAATAGCTAATGTTGAGATATTACAATTTAAAATTAGAGGAAAGCATATCAAACTTGTCAGTTAATAAATACACACTGTCATCTGTCACTCACAAACTGTAGGTAATTGTAATGATAGAAAGGTCAAGTTTCCAGTTTTGATACAAATGAATTACAGCATCTTTTCATTTAAACAGATTCACTCTACATGGGCCTTAGTTACTGTTGAGGAATGTGACTGTGTGTCAGTAGTGTTTCTGAGAATGTGATGGCTTTCAAGTGCTTACATTTGCAATTACATGCCAAATAACATTGTAGAGAAGACTCTGAAGGAGGATTCGAAAAAACAAACATTTATGCACAGCACTGCAGGGACTCACGCTGCACCTGCTCCCACTGTTATCAGCCCATTAAATGGCCATCATCAATTGTTACTACTCTAATTAATATGGCCAATAGGGGCTCTCCTTCACTTCCTTGTTGGCTCAGTAGCCTATTACCACTTATTATTGAAAGTGAGATTGCCTACCAAAGATTAGTCAACTACAGATGTTTCCAGGACAAGAAGGATTGGTCTTCAAAGATTAAATTTTGGACTTTAATCCAGGAGTCAGAGGCTCTTTTACCAGTCTGAAATAGACGCTTAACATGAAGTAAGACAAAAAGCTTTCATGGTACAAAGGGCTGAAAAAAAAAATCTCCAACAATCTCTTGATTACTAGCTTCAAGACTCACACCCTATTTAAAGGGGTGGCAGTAAGTCTATATAGATTTGTTACAAGAGGTCACCGATGGATGATTTTCTGTTTATCAAGGATCACAATAGAAGACATGAAACTTCTAACCTACTGTTAGATGCACTTCACTTAATCTGAAGCATAATAATGTGAATCATGGTAATTTAGAAAAAAAATTCTTTTTAACTTTTGATGTCAGTATATGCAAGATTATTGTCATATGTTTCAATTCTTTGTTGCATTTTCTTTTTTTTTTTTGCGAAATAAGACTAAAGAAGTAAAATAAATAATATTTGTAACAACACATGTAACACCACAGCAAATGATTGAGGTAGAGGTAGCAAAGAAGTAGATTTGGCATACTATACTGTTATATTTTGAAAAGAATGAAAGCAGGAACTGAAACACTGCTAGGAGAATTAAATCTTCAAGACAAACACTAATACTAAAAACATATATAAAGCAGCAGTAACAAAAATACTGCACTGACAAGAAAGTTGGGGTAATTATGTGTTGGAGCTGCAGCAGCAACTATAGTATGAGAGGGACGAGCAGATCAGGGGAATAATGCATTGCTTTGTATCTAAATGATAGGTGGGTAGATAGATGCCAGTGATCTAATTTGAGCATGGCATCAGTCCTCTGCTTAAACTAACTGCATGAATGCAATGCACCATTACTGCTATGATACCATACATGTAGCAGACCAGTTGAAGAATGGTACAGTTTTGAAACAGGAAGGCATATATGTGCTATGTAAGAAAAAATGTGTTGTACAGTGAAGACCAATTTCTTATCAACAATAGTTTGGAATAATTTCAATTTAATTCAATTCAATTTTATTAGTCCTCTCAAGGTAAAATCCCTACAATAATACAGAGAAAGCCCAACAATCAGACGACGCGCTATGAGCAAGCCCTTGGCAGCGGTGGGAAAGACAAACTCCCTTCTAACAGGAAGAAACCTCCAGCAGGACCAGGCTCAGGAAGTGGCAGCCGTCTGCTGCAACCAGTTGGGGGTGAGTGGAGGGAGACAGGACAAAAGATGTGCTCTGGAAGAGAGCCAGAGATTTATAATAACTAATGATTAAATGCAGGGTGGTGTATAAACACATAGAGTGGAAAAAAATGAGTGAAAAAATGCTCCGTGCTTAGTGCATCATGGAAAGCCCCCAGCAGTCTTGGCCTATTGATGCGTAACTAAGGGAGGATTCAGGGTCACCTGCCCTAACTATAAGCTTTATCAAAAATGAAAGTTTTAAGCCTAATCTTAAAAGTAGAGAGGGTGTCTGTCTCCCAAATCCAAACTTGGAGCTGGTTCCACAGAAGAGGGGCCTGAAAGCTGTAGGCTCTGCCTCCCATTCTACTCTTAAATACTCTAGGAATTACAAGTAAGCCGGCAGTCAGAGAGCAAAGTGCTCTATTGGGATGATATGGTAGTGTGCAGTGATAATTTTGTTGATGAAATATTTTTGCCATAGTTTTCGTCAACGACCCTTTTTTTCATGACAATAACAAGACGATAACTAAACAAAAACTACCTAAAATGAGACGAAAATGCTTGGCAGGGACAACATCCAATCAGAACTTATTTAATTTTGTGAAAGGGCGGGACAAGTTAGGAAAACATAAATCCGATCTGATTTAATTTTGTGACAGGGTGGGACAAGTTAGGAAAATATCCAATCAAACGCGCAGTTGCACAAATTTGCTCTAAACCCGGGAAGACCAAACTAGCCTGTGATTCTCTTTACTTCCGATAGAACTAAGTTATGTAAACAATGTCAGCAGGGAGAAAGAGAAGAGCCGATGTATGGACACATTTGTCCTTTGACGTTGTGACAAACAAAACGATGTGTAAACCATGTGGAGCGATTATCTCGGGTAAAAACATGACAAATCTTAAATGACATCTGCAAACCAGTCACCCAGATCTCCATGCAAAGGTAAGCATTTTAATGTCATGCAGTGTTTTTCCCAGTTTAGCGTTTGTGTTTAGAGAAAAATAACCACACCGCGGTGGATTAGTCTTTCCTAATCTTAGTCCTGAACACTGCCCTGTACCTTTCAGAGCGTGTCCTGCTGTAAAACGCTCGTATTATCTCAGTAAGGTGGTGTTAATGATCAGGTGTGTGGGAAGCAAGTGAAACGCTAATGTTAATATTATTAATCATATTCCATAACTTTTAATAAATGTTTAATTTTGTGTACGTTTAATGACTAATTCAAGGGAACTGAAGAAAAAGCATTTACATTTTACACCCTTTATATTTTAGTTGACTGTAGATTTAGTCAACTATATTCTTATGATAATTTGTCAAATAAAACTAGACTAAAACTAAAACTATTCAGATGACTAAAACTAAATGACATTTCGTCAAAAGACTATGACTAAAACTAAATCAAACTTTGCTGTCAAAATCAACACTGGTACTGTGAGGTCTTTAAGATAAGATGGGGCCTGATTATTCAAGACCTTGTATGTGAGGAGAAGGGTTTTAAATTCAATTATGGATTAACAGGGAGCCAATGAAGAGAAGCCAATATGGGAGAAATATGCTGTTTCTTTCTAGTCCCTGTCAGTACTCTGACTGCAACATTTTGGATCAACTGAAGGCTTTTCAGGGAGTTTTTAGGACAACTTGATAGTAATGAATTAGAGTAGTCCACACTGGAAGTAATAAATGCATGAAATTGTTTTTCAGCGTCACTCTGAGACAGGATGTTTCTAATTTTAGAGATACTGTGAAAATGCAAGTAGAAAATCCTCTATATTTATTTTTATATGTGCATTGATCTGGTCAAAAATTACTCCAAGATTCCTCACAGTGTTACCGGAGACCAAAGTAATGTAAGACACCATGTTTTTAAGATTTTTTTTAGGGCTGAGTACAATAACTTTAGTTTTATCTGAATTTAGAAGCAGGAAATTAGAGGAAATCCAGGTCTTTATGTATTTAAGTGATTCCTGCAGTTTAACTAATTGGTGTGTGTCATCTCATGTAATAGATACACCTGGGTATCATCTGCATAGTAATGGAAATGGATGCTATGCCTTCCAATAATGCTGCCTAAGGGAAGTATGTATAATATAAATTGAATTGGTCCCAGTACAGAACCCTGTCAAACTACATAATTAACCTTAGTGTGTAAAGAAGACTCCCTATTTACAGTACATGAACAAATTTGAGTCTATGGGATAGATATGATTCAAATCATTGCAGTGCAGTAGCCATGGCATGCTGTGATCTCTGTAATAAAATATTATAATCAACAGTATTAAATGCGGCACTGAGTTCTAGCAGGACAAGCACAGAGATGAGACCACAGTCAGAGGCCATATAGGAAAATCATTTTTAACCTTCACTAATGCTATTTCTGTACTGTGATGAATTCTGAAACCTGACTCAAAATCTTCTAATAAACCATTCATCTGCAGTTAGCTGTTTTACAGCTACTCTTTCAAGAATTTTTGACAATAAAAGGGAGGTTGAAGATTGGCCTATAATTAGCTAAGTCAGCTGGGTCAAGTAATAGGTTTTTAAGCAATGGTTTAATAACTACCATCTTAAAAGCCTGTTGTACATAGTCCATTAATAGAGATACAGTAGACTGATCACATTTAACACTGAAGTATTATTTAATGGTACAGTATCACCACTTTGAGCAATCTTGTAGGAATGGGGTCTAATGGACACAATGATGGTTTGGAGGAAGTAACTATTGGAAGTTAACTCAGAAAGCTCAATCAGGAGTCAAAATAAATTGAATGCTGTAATGTCTGTGAGATGGTTATGAATGTTTTTCTCTAATTTAAATTTCATTTGTGAAGAAATTCATGAAGTCATTACTAGTCAAGGTTTAAGGAATACTTGGCTCAACAGAGCTCTGACTCTGTCAGGCTGGCTACAGTGCTGAAAAGAAACATGGGGTTCTTATTTTTTTCAGTCAGTGATGAATAGTAAGATGTCCTAGCTTTATGAAGGTTTTTTTTTTTAGCAACAAACAAACTTTTTCCAGGCTAAATTAAGATCTTCTAAATTAGTGAGATGCCATTTCCTCTCCAGTTTACAGGTTGTCTGGATTAAGCTGTGCATTTGTGATTTGAAGCTTTGTTTTTCAGTGGTGCCACAGTAACAAGAGGTGTACGCAGTTAGGATGTAAAAACTATTGACAAGTTAACTGACCTCAGTGGGAGTACAGTTTAGGTAGGTGCTCTGCATTGTGTTAGCACATGACATTGAAGATAACCGTAGAGGAATTATATCCTTAATCTTAGTTACAGCAGTTTCAGAAAGACATTTACTGTAATCAAATTTGCACCACTGCCATGCAATCCATCATTGTAAATTCAAATGTTATTAAGAAATGATCAAACAAAAAAGGGAATACTGTTAAATATTTAGTTTCAATGCCATGTGTCAAAACAAAATCCAGAGTGTGATTAAATTGGTGGGTTGGCTCATTTACATTTTGAGAGAAGCCAACTGCGGGTGCAGTGTCAGGCAGTGGCCAAGGGTGGAGATCCTGGCGAACCAATCCCCAGCTATCGAGACTGGCTATTGGGATTCAAGAAGAACAATGTGGTTTTTGTCCTGGTCCTGGAACATTGGACCAGCTCTTTATTCTCTTGAGAATATTCAAGTGTGTGTATGAGTTTGCCCATCCAGTCTACATGTGCTTTGTGGACTTGGAGAAGGCATTTGACTGCGCCCCTCAGGGTATCCTGTGTGAGGTCCTGCAGGAGTATGGGGTGTCTGGCCCTTTGTTGTGGGCCATTCAGTCCCTGTACAACAGCAGTGAGAGCTTGCTCCGTATAGTCGACACTAAGTTGGACTCATTTCCTGTGGGTGTTGGACTTTGCCAGGGCTGCCCTCTGTCACCGATTCTGTTCATCGTAATTTTTATGGACAGAATTTCTAGGCATAGCCATGTGGTGTAAGGCTCCTGCCTTGGTGGCCTCAGAATCTTGTCTCTGCTCTTTGCAGATGATGTGGTCATGTTGGCTTCATCAGGTGGTGGCCTCCAGCTCGCAGTGAAATTGTTTTCAGCCGAGTATGAAGTGTCTGGCATGAGAATCAGCACCTCTAAGTCTGAGCCCATGGTCCTCAGCTGGAAAAGGGTGGAGTGCCCACTCAGGGACAAGTTGCTGCCCCAAGTAGAGGAGTTTAAGTATCTCGGGGTCATGTTCACGAGTGATGGGAGAAGGAAACGGGAGATCAACAGATAGATCAGGGCTGCATCTGCAGTGATGCAGACGCTGCATCGGTCTGTCCCTTTAAGAGGGAGCTGAGCATAAGCTGTCAATTTACCGGTTGATCTACATCCCTACCCTCACCTATGGCTCTTCCACATCGAAAGGAGTCAGTTGAGGCATGTCCTACTGGGAGGAGGCCCCGGGGCAGACCCAGGACACGCTGGAGACATTATATCTCTCGGCTGGCCTGGAAACACCTTGGGGTCCCTCTGGATGGAGGGACCCCAGTAGAGGTGGAGGTGGCTGGCGAGAGGGAGGTCTGGGCTTCTCTGCTTAGGCTGCCGCCCCTGCAACACGGTCCCAGATAAGCGGAAGAAAATGGATGGATGGAGAGATGAGAGAAGACAACTGAGTCTATTAATAGATTAAATGCAGTTTTAAGGCTGTCATTTTCAGCATCTACATGGATGTTAAAAATCACCCACTATAATTATTTTATCTGAACTGAGGACTAAATCAGATAAAAAAGTCTGAGAAATCAGATACAAATGCTGAATGGGACTGAAAGGGCCAGGTGGATGATAGATAATAACAAAGAAAACAGGTTTTTGAGTTTTAAATGAGGGTGGACAAGGCTAAGAGTCAAGCTTTCAAATTAAATAAAACTCTGTCTGGGTCTTTGGTTAATTAATAGGCTGGAGTGAAAGATTGCAGCTCCTCCTCCTCAGCCTGTGCTTCAAACATTCTCACATTATCATTCTGGGGTGTTGATTCATTTAATCTAAAATATTTATTCTGATTACAACAGGTTTCTTCTGGTTTCTGTAAGGCAGAAAAAATCAATATGTTGATCAATTATTAAATTATTAATGATGAAAATTTAACTGTTTTACTCTTTGGTGGAGTTGAGGATGCTATATTGTTATTTCTTTGTGAATTTCTGTGGTTAAGTCATTTTTTGCTGATTTTTGATTTTGTTTTTTCAGATAAAACTGAAATTCTTGTTCTCGGCCCCACAAATCTTAGAAACATGGTGTCTAACCAGATACTTACTCTGGATGGCAGTACTTTGGCCTCCAGTAACCCTGTGAGAAATCTTGGAGTCATTTTTGACCAGAATATGTCCTTCAATGCACATATTAAACAAATATGCAGGACCGCTTTTTTGCATTTGCGCAATATTTCTAAAATTAGAAACATCCTTTCTCAGAGTGATGCTGAAAAGCTAATTCATGCATTTATTACTTCTAGGGTGGACTATTGTAATTCATTATTATCAGGCTGTCCTAAAAGCTTTCTGAAAAGCCTTCAGCTGATTCAAAATGCTGCAGCTAGAGTACTGACAGGGACTAGAAAGAGAGAGCATATTTCTCCCATATTGGCTTCTCTTCATTGGCTCCCTGTTAAATCTAGAATAGAATTTAAAATTCTTCTCCTCACATACAAGGTCTTGAATAATCAGGCACCATCTTATCTCAAAGACCTCATAGTACCATATCACCCCAACAGAGCACTTCGCTCTCAGACTGCTGGCTTACTTGTGGTTCCTAGGATACTTAAGAGTAGAATGGGAGGCAGAGCCTTCAGCTTTCAGGCGCCTCTTCTGTGGAACCAGCTTCCAGCTTGGATTCGGGAGACAGACACCCTCTCTATTTTTAAGATTAGGCTTAAAACTTTCCTTTATGATAAAGCTTATAGTTAGGGCTGGATCAGGTGACCCTGAACCATCCCTTAGTTATGCTGCTATAGGCCTAGTCTGCTGGGGGGTTCACATAATGCACTGTTTCTCATTCACCTTATTTACTTTGTTTATACTCCACTCTGCATTTAATCATTAATTGATATTAATCTCTGGCTCTCTTCCACAGCATGTCTTTCTCTCCCCTCAGCCCAACCGGTCGCGGCAGATGACTGCCCCTCCCTGAGCCTGATTCTGCTGGAGGTTTCTTCCTGTTAAAAGGGAGTTTTTCCTTTCCACTGTCGCCAAGTGCTGCTCATAGGGGGTCATTTTGACTGTTGGGTTTTCTCTGTATTATTGTAGGGTCTTTACCCACAATACAAAGCGCCTTGAGGCCACAGTTTGTTGTGATTTGGCGCTATATAAATAAAATTGAATTGAATTGAATTGAAGCTATAAGCACATAATTTATCTTATCAAGTGCTAAGAATCAAATAAACAATATCATGCTCTCATGTGTGCTTTATGAACTGGGCCTATAACCACATACTTTCAGGTGTTCTGTGGGGTTTACTTTAGAACTTGGGCTCTTGGTTGGGACCTATCTAATACTTGTAAAGATATAGTGAGAGCATGGTTCACATTGCTGGTAACAAGGAAGATTCAATCCTTGGGCTTTTATACACAGAATTTCTAGGCTTAGCCAAGGCACATAAGGTTTCTGGTTCAGTGGTCTTGAGATCATAGCTTTGCTTCTTTTGGACCCGTGTGGTCTCTTTGGCTTCACTGAGTGGTGACCTCCACCTCATGCTTGGGTGGTTTGTAGCTGACTATGAAGCAGCTGAGAGAAACTCCAAGTCTGAGGTTAGGCTTAGCAAAGGTATAAAGGCATGCTCATTTCACCTTGGTAGGAGTTGCTGCCTCATATGGAGGAGTTGAAGTGTCTTGAGGTCCTGTTCACAAGTAGGGGGGAAAGTGGAGCAGGAGACTGGCAGATGGATTGGTGAGTGGACCATGAATGAAGGCAAGCATGAAGGCAAATCTGTCAATTTACTAGTCTGTATTCCTACCCACACCTACGGCCACATGCTTTGCATTGTGATTGAAAGAAAAACTTTGCAGATATACTGTATCTCTAAAGCAGGGATGGGCAATTAATTTTCTCAAGGGTAACATGAGAAACTAGGACTATTAAGGAGACTTTCTTTATAAGCTTATTGCTGCAGCCCTCCACAACAGTACGAATTTCTCACGTGACCATTTGGGGAAATTAATTTCCCACCCTGCTCTAAAGGGCCATTGTTCATTGTTAGGGCTAGGGTTAGGAACTGGGTCATGTGGTGGGGCTAGAGTAGAGCCACTCTTCTTCCCCATGAAATGGAGCAAACTTAGGTGATTCAGGTCTCTAAACAGAATGCCTTCTGTATACCTCCTAGGTGAGATAGTTTTGACATGTCCACACAACTGTTTTTTGTGATTTGGCATTCTATAAATAAAATTGAATTGAACTGAATTGAATTGAATACTGGTGAGATTGTGACTCTCAGCTGGTTTGGGAATGTCTTGGTGTTTGGACATGTTTTAGACTGGCAGCCTCTTGACTTGAACTTGCATAAGCAGGAGGAAATGGCTCAATGAATTGTTAGATAATGTTCTAATATTCAGTAACTTAAATAAATTGCAGCTGTAACTAACAATTAGTCTATATGGCTGCCTCCATGCACATACATTTCTCTTCTTCACTCATGCACACACGCACACACACACACACACACACACACACACACACACACACACACACACACACACACACACACACGCTGTGCTGACTATGTTCGAGGCTCAATTATCAGGACTGCAACCTTCAACTCTCTTGTCAGTCAGCTCACACTCATTTACTGAGCTAGTCCCACCAGGCACTACGTCACACACTCCTATCAGGCAGCTAAAACATCAGTGACTTGGAGAGACTCGACAAAGAAGGGAGGACAGGCAGAGAAAAAGAGAGGCTGGTGACAGTGAGAGCGAGGCACGCAGCTGAGCTGAGTGCTGCTTGTCATCTATCTCTACCCCAACATTTCCGGCCCACTGACAGAAGACATCCTGATGGCAAAGGATGAATTTTTGTGTGATATTTTAGACCATTATGTAAAAACCCTTTGATCTGTAGAACTGACTGATCTGAGTGACTGGACAGAAAAGTATAAGCTAGGGCAAAAATCTAAACAACAGAATAGAATGAAGCAGTACAGGGAACATGAGTATGCATATGAAATAGCAGAGATACTTGATATATAAGAAGCTTCAGCAGTCTTCATAGCCAACTAATTTATTGGAGTACCTGTAATGTCTGTTGCTATGGACACCACCAATCAATTGATAGAAGTTGTGTGAATTTGTGGCATTCATTTCCATCATGTGAAAAACATCAACTAATTGTATTGTATTTCATTCTAATTTATGATACAGCTGTACTACTTTTACTACATTTATACATCATATAGCAACCAAGCAGAAAAATTGAGAAAAATCATGGAAGAAATCATCTCTTGTAAAAAAAACAAAACAAAAAAAAGTGCTCTTATGGTCAAACTTATTTTTTATGCCTACAGGTACAACATTACTGTTTGAAAAAAAAACTAGAAGGATACGACAAAACTGTTTTTTTAATCTTTCAATCAAATCACATAAGCTGATTTGCACAGAACTTTGAACCTCAAGTGTTACAGGGACAAAAAGCCTTTATAGACTAACTGGAATTTAAACATCTAGAAAATTCATGAAAATTCTCATAGTTGAGTTTCTAAAGGACCAGAGTCCTTTGAAAGTTCTTTGTGTGTTAAACTTGAATATATCAAAGCCACGGGGAGAAACAAAATCTTTATCCCATTTTCTCTAATGCACACACATTTGATGCTGCACACACCCGAAGCATCTCAGAAAATAAATCCATTGCCCATCCAGTGACCAAGGTTCTTGGCCAAACAGATGTGCAAGAGGGACACAAAAAATCTTAAGGGGCTTGCTATTAAAATAAATACCAAGGACAAAACAAGACTCTGTATTGTTGTAATTACAATTGTGGTCAGATGTTTACATACACTCATTATAGGCATAAATGTCATGGTAATTTGGGGCTTTTTTAAAATTATTCTCTTTATTAATTTTAATGACAAAGGCATAATACAGACTAAATGTGCAGAACTAAACAAACAAACAAAAACCCAAGAGAAAAAAAAAACATGAGTATATAATCAAAAAAATATCAGGTGTTATTTCCAAATAAATATAAGTTCTCCTTTAAGTAGGTCAGAACGTAGATCACTGGGTAAATAATCCATCAGGGGCTGCCAAAGGGTCTTAAAACTTTCAGTTTTGCCACTTAATTTTGCACTTTGGCTTTCCATAGGAATTATTCCAAATATTTCTTTGTACCAGTGAGTCACCGTAGGAGGTTTATCATAAATCCAGTTTTGCAGAAATACAGGGTGGAATGACCGGCATATATCTTTAAGAACTTTAAAAAATCCGTGTACAAGATTGAATTTATTTTGGATTTTCTCTAATCCACACAAGGTCAAAAGTACTCATACAGGCTCAAATATATACATATACTATAAGTCTTTTAATCAATGCTGTGAAGGATTTATGATGTCTTTTATCTTGATAAGGCCAAGGCCTATTAACTTCTTGTTAGTGATGACTGACTACAACTGGTAGTTTCCCTTTGGCAGCATAAAAAGGATTTGTTTGACAGCATTCATTGGATATACCAATATACCAATATTCAGAACGATGGGAAAGTCTGAGTAACTCAGTGAAGATCTAAGAAGGAGAGTTGTAGATTTACACAAATTGGAAAGGTCAGTTGGAGCAATTTCTGATCAACTGCAGAGTCCAAGATCATCAGTTCAAACAACTGTAAACAAGTACTAGTTATTCAGATGTGTGACCACTTTGCCAAGGTCTGGAGGAAGATTCAGACTGTCAACCTCAGATGAAAGGATACTGGTTAGGATGTTCAAGAACAACCCAATTATTACCAAGGCTCAAGCCTTGGAAACTGGTGGAACACCAGTATTACTTTCCACAATGAAGCAAGTTTTATATCACCATGAATTGAGAGGCAAGAAATTGACACCGTCAAGCTCGACTGAAATTTGTAGCTGCCCACATGGACAAGCCAAATGCCTTCTGGAGAAGAGTTTTATGGTCAGACAAGACAAAGATTGAGCTATTTGTCCACAATAAGGGGTACGATTGGAGGTGTAAAGGTGAAACTTTCAGAACTAAGAACACTGACAAGACAAGAACAAGAACACTGTAAGAACACTATGTTATTCATGCCCATGATGAGTGTCATGGTCCTGGGCCGGTGGCCCAGTGTTTTGTGTCATGTGTGGTTCTGTTTATTGTGGTTCTTGTCTCCCCGAGTTTATGTGGTGTTCCTAGGTGTTTAATCTCTGTGTACTCTGTTGGGTTCTTTCCTGTTTTATTTTGCTAGGTCTTTTGTCTGTGCGCTTTGGGTTTAGTTGTGCTTCCTGTGTTTCCCCCCCAGCTGTTTCCCATTCGCCCATTACCTGCTGTGTATATATTGTCGGTGTTTTCACTTTGTCCTCGTCGCGTCATTCATGGTTGTTGTCCGCTGTTCTGTGCCTAGTCTTGTTCATGTATGAAGTCTGGTCTGTTTCGCGTCTCTCCCCCATGTGGTGTTTTTCCGGGGAGAGCTCATGGTTTTGTAAGTTTCTGTAAATAAACGTGTGTGAGAGTACTACACCCGTCCCGAGTCTGCATATTGGGGTCCTCCTTCCTACCGGCGCAGCGGCCAGCCGTGACAGATGAGTGTCTATAAGCTTCTGAGCACAACTATATGTGAATTATGGACTGATATGGTAGTTTTGCCGATGGGTATCAGGGTTTTAAAAGAGAGAAAGAAAATAGTGAATTCTGTATAGATATCTCAACTGTTGTTTTGATTAGTGCGATGTTGGATAACACCAGTTCCTGTGAGACCACAGTTTGTGGATCAGTGAATCTCAATCTATATTTTAAGCTGAGTGTACACACCAATACTTTAGGGGCTTTTTGCTGTTCAAGAAAGCAACCAAGGTTTTTCAAATGTGAAAGAAATATGAAATCCTCATTTTGGGAACACCTCACTCAGACTGTTAGGTCTGGCATTCACCCACGTATTTTTGCCAGATAATACAGCTGTACATTTTTACTCATTAGTTACAAGGGTTCCAATTTTCTCAAGTGTGACGTATATGCAATAATAATTTTACAAAACACTGAGTTTAGTTGTCACTCCTCTATATGGTTGGAAGGAAAAGCAATGTCAGTAATGTACAGTTGTACATATTTGTCCACTGTATATTCATTGCTTTTCATTACCAGTAAGGTTACTGAAGGTGCGGTAATACAATAAGGTAAGACAATGGTAAGAAACTGACAAGGGAGTCAAAATTTGTGTTATCTACCTCACTGGCAAAAAGTTTCTCAAGGTCACTGGCCACAAATCCTCAATCACAAACAGGGCAATAATGAATGTGGACCAAAGTGCAGAAATATAACAGGCATATGCTGTAATTAAAGTATTCATGTGGGTGGTACTTTCACTTTTCTGTCCCTTTATTTCCAATGGGGTTGCCACAGCCAAGGATCCACATGTTTGATTCTGGTTTAAGTACACTAGTTTATGACCCTAGATTTGCGTCTTGTCCTGTAATCAAACGATGGAGCGATTGCATAATGTGTTAACCACTACACCACTGAGCCACTAGAATAAAGCAGCAGCGTAAAATAAGGGTTTCTCTTTGCTATAATTATTTTTACAGTGTGACCTTTTAGAAGAAAAAATGAGATTTCATTGTGCTTTTCTAAATTATCACTGAAACATGAAAAACGGTTTATAACTGTTCTAAATAAGTTCACTTTTCAGGTAAAGTCAAATTCTTTTTTTAATTATCTTTTTTTTTGGAGTAATGTGCAAAAAAAAAAGTCACCAGCCTACAATGTTCACAAATGATTATGTGTGATAATTATTTTATTGTGGTTTAATGTCACCTTGATCTTGTACTTCTGTAAACTTTGTTTTGTGTGACTTGTTGCACAACCTATTCAGTGGTTTTGTCTTTTGCAGGATTTTGGATACACCATCATGACCTTTGTTGCAGACCACACAAACTCACATGTTCAGATGCACACATACATAAATCAAAATAACACAACTTTCTAGTTTGATGCATGTGTAAATCCCTATAAATGCATCTACATGTATATTAAAATATCATTAAACGATAAAATTTGCAATGACTCAATCACTCAGCAAGTTAACTTCATTTGAATTAGACGAGTGGGTGTTGTCAGTCAGTCAAGGCCATATCTATTCAGTTTGTCAGGCCTTAAAGCTCTATTTTTGTCATTTAAAACAAGAATATAAAGCACAGTCTGTATCACAGGTCACTGGAGCAATGATAATATTCATGAAAATTATAATGAAAAAAATACTTGACATCAATTTAGTGAATGTACAAAAATCTTTGCAACTGGTTAAAAACTTTCAAACAATTTTTTTTTCTCTTTGTAATTATTCAAGTATTTTGAAAATTAACTTAAATGCAATCTCAGCGATCACTTTGCACAGACCCTAATTATTCATTTCCACCCTGTTACAACTTTTACATTTTGAACCAAAGAAAGTAAGGATCTTTCTGGATCACTCCTAATTAATAGATAATATTATTTTTGCTGTCTTCCTGCAATTTAAAATGTTGAATTATTAAACAATGCTTTCACTTATCTTTGGAAACTTCCCAGATATTTAATCCACTTTAAACTAATTTAGTTTTAAAATTCATGAACATGCTTGTTGCACCTGACCAAATCACACATACTCTCAACACTATTATTAGCATTTTCTTAAACCACTAATCATATGCTACTGGACATGGGCGAAGAACACTGGAGTTAAAATGTTGCTTGTATTTGGTTTGATATGAGACCAGTGGTCTCCATAGTGAGAGCAGGGGTCAGGGGTAAGAGAGTCTGGAGAGTGGAGGTATGCACTGAAGCGAAGAGGAATGAAAGTCAGTAGAAGCACAACAGAATACATGTGTGTGAATCAGAGTAAGGCAGGCGTAATGGTGAAGCTGCAAGGAGCAGAAGTAGTAAAGATGGATAAGTTTAAATAACCAGGAGTCAACTATGTGACAGAACAATAACAGCAAGAGTGAAAGGGAAGGTTTGCAATGACATTAACAAAAAGACAGGAGGCAACATTAGAGGTGGAAGAGCTGAAGATGCAAAGATTTTCATTGGCAGTAACCAGGAGAGACAGAATTTGAATCTAGAGATCTGCTGAGATGACCAAGAAGGAAGCAATTCAAATAAGGAGAAGAAGAAGGGTCTCAACCCTGTTTACAAGCAAAAAGTTGTGATGTAGTCTTAAATGTCTTAATTATTATTATTATTTTAACAATAATAATATATATTTATTTTGCATATTACAGCATTTTTGGAAACACATTTTGTTTCCACATGCTGCATTGAAGCTTGTTCTCCTTTTTTGAATGTATGTTACAGCTTTTATATTCAGGCAGTAGTCTTCCCTGGCAGTTTCAGTGGGGATGCTACTTTATTTTAGATCTTAAGGAAAGGACACAAGTCATTTATGTATCGCATACACTGTATGCTCATTTCTGTGACTGGGTGTCAGATGTGCTTGAGTGTGTGTGCTTGAGCGTCCTTAAGCGTGTGCATGTGTGTTAGAAAGTGAGATGACATTGTTCAACCCACAGAGCCCTTTAAAGGGATTATGAAGATCTGTGTAGCCTCCCTGACAGTCACTCAGTGCTGGAGTTCAGGATATTATGACTGCCATTATCAGATTGCTAAGCCAACGGGACATGTCACACATCAGCCCACACAAACGGCGCATAGTAAACAGCATTTCATACCATGTCTCACAGCACACCACTGCCCATTAGGAGGAATGTACGCAACTGCTAATGGACTGCCACTCATTATAAAAGTGCTAAGCTAAATGTCAAGAAAATATTACACATACAGAATGTGCCAAACACTAACAAAACATCACATTTCAGAAGGTATAGGCCAAGTATAAATGCCATATTACTCATGAAGAATAGTGCCAAGTAGTTAAAAAACATGACACAGAAGGAAAAAAGACTGCAATGAGTAGTGCATGAAGAACTGTAAAGAAAATAACAAACTGTAATTGAAGTGTATGCATATAAAATAGAGCCACACAGTAATGCAACATCATAGTATCGAGAAGACATAATGGGGATATATGGGAACACATATTAAACACAAAAGGCTGAGTGCTAACACATTTCGTTATAAATAAGCCTCCAAGGAAGAATTCAAATGGAAAAGCTGGGCTAATGCTAATATGTCACACATGAAAAACACATGAAAAGTGTAGCTCATAACTTTTAAACTTGCATAACAAAATAAATATTTAACAGTGAAAATATCTATCACAGAAAGAATACCGATTACACTGTATTAGGACAGACTAACATAGGCACAGCATAAGAGAGCCTAAGGGAAGCAAACAAGTCAGAACACATTGCTTTTTGGGTTGGGGAAGGACCGAAACAAGAAGCTGAACCTTCTTCATGCTACTCTTCATCACACATTATAACTGCACATTGCACAAAAACAACAAAACAGCCTAATGCTAAGTGGATGTCACACATTATGCTAAGTTACAGCTGAAATAAAATGCATTACTATATCAGCGACAATTTGCCCGCCCTGGCAACTATGGCTGCAGCATTTGGCTCATTTCTCAGAGAACAGAACATTGAAAAGTGAACGAAGCCAAGTCGAAACGTCAGATACTAACACTGGGATATCAGAACAACTAGACAGTATCCTTGTCAAGTGTGTTTGGGTAACAAGACAGAGTAAAGCCTCTTAATGAGAATGTGTGCCAGTCAACAACCTCACTAATGTGATCCAATAGACAATGCTGAATATCATTACGATAGAATGTATGAAAAGTGACATGAAAGAGGTAAATGACTTGCATGAAAGGAACCCAAGAAGAGATGGAGTTATATAAAATCTAAATGGATGTACTCAGAGCACAGAAGTGTGCTCTCTTTTTGTCCCTGTTCTGATGCGGCGGCCTTCAGCTGAGGCAAGAGAAATTAAAGACACGGCAGAGACCAAGAAAGGAAAGTAGTTGAGGAAGAGGCGGGAAGGATGGACAGATTGCAGAGATGGAGGGAGGAAAGAAAAATATGGAGACAGAGAGGGGCACATAGAAAGGTGGCAAGAGGAAAGAGGAGTTGATTAAATGGAAGGGACAAAGAGGCTGTGGAGTGCTGGAGTGGTTTAATTGTTTCGAAGTTATTGTTTGTTTGCTTAACATCTTAATCCGCGATGTAATTATTTGATTGCACCTACTAGAAGTGTTATCAGATTGCTGTTAGTTAGTAGTGGCACAAAGGCAAATTGAATGTGAATGGGCCCGCCTTTCAGTTCAAATCTGTTTGTGTAAGAGCAAATCAGGGAGAAAGAGTGGAGCAGAAAAAAAAAACAGGACACAAACAGAAGCAGGGACAGGGCGTTTGCATGTTGACTATATAAATTCATATGATTTCATGCCGCATGCCTCTGTTCTTTTTTGAGCACTAAGCGCCCCTCTCTTTCCCTGAAGTCTAGCTGTTTATAATTAGCTGTTAACATGATTCATATTCCATTTAAATGAATTAATCTTCAAGACATTGTTAAACTGGCTGCACCTAGTAGGATTTGAACCCTGACAACAGAACTGAAGGCACGATCTGTTCTGAGCACATACAGCAATGTTTCCCATGATGGAATCGGTTAAAATATTCCTTGACATATTAGCATATTTTAATAACTTGAGCTAAATCATTAATTCCCATGAAAAATACAATTTGCACTTGCTGATAATTCCACTGATCTACAATTTGGAACAATGTATAATTCTATGAATTATTGATATGCTGCACTGCAGTTCTTCTTGTGTTGGGTTTCAAAGCTTCAGTCAGGTAGGCTGTAGTTTTGTTTCTGGTGAGCAAGCATATATGTTTGTCTGTGTACGTATAACGCCTTTGAGACTTAATGTGAGTCTTAATGTAGCGATCACCATAGAGCATCTTGGATAGTAACTCAAAAAAGGAAATGGACTGGTGATTATGGGATTTTGCATTCTCTGCGTGGGTGCGTAACACAGAAATGTGCTCCTTTCGGTCAATTATGAAGCCACATGCAGGGTGTGAAGGTCCCTTGCTGTCCTTTGAAATTCTCATGTTTGATCCAGTCAAGTCAGTGGAGCTAATTGGACCTGTTTATGGTCATTTAATGTGCCATAAATCCACTGTCAGAAATCGTACATTAGATCGTTCTACTTTGAAGAATAATATGCCCAACCACATTAAGAAACTGGCTTTCTTTAACATGCTCTGTTTACACTGCTATTACGGAGCTAATAGCATATAAATTCTAAACTCTGGTGAACCGGAGACCACCCTGCACTTTGGACAGTGGCTTTCTCCGGGACCATATTTGTTGTGATGACACACACAGAGGGAGAGACAGAGACAGAGAGAGAGCTATCAGCTGGTGTCCTCATGTTTCTTTGCAGCATGGTTAAAAAGTTTCTTTAGCCAGCTTTGACTGCCATTGTCACTAACAAGCTTTTAAAGCCAATGCAGATATGTACTCAGTTCTTTCAGTACTTCAGCCTTTGACACAATGCAGTTTTTTAAGAGAGGCTGAGGCACTGATATTGCTTTAATGGTTTTCACTCTCCTGTCTGTCAAAGAGCTTCAGTTCTCCATTTGTAAATGCTGTTATGTCTTAAACCGGCTGTTCCTTAAAGGCCAGTCTAAGGGTCACATTTTTATACTCTTATGCTATTGTACTTCTTTCATGCTGCCGTGTCTCCCAAAGTCAAACTCAATCAGTCTATTGGTGTTAAGCTGTCTGAAAATCTGAAGACTATACAGTGGCTTTTAAGCAAATTTCACTTTATTTTAAAATGGTTTTGCTACATTTTGCTTTGGTTGCCCTACGTGTGCTCTTTATCATTCTGAGCTACAACCCTTTTTATTCTATTACTAGCAATAGGAAACTTTTAGTGATCAATATAGAAAAAAAAACCTTTCTGATTCCTGTTTATGTGTTATATAAATGTCTTATACAGTATGCCTCATACTATGAATGTGGTCCGTCTTGCATTTTTCCGCAGAGCAGAATGTTAACTTGATTCATACTTAATTCTTAGAATTATATTTTATATTTTATTTTATTGCGTGTGTGTTTGTGTGTGCACACTTGTGTGTGTGTGTGCGTGTGCGTGTAGGAACCAGCTGAGACTGCTGACCTTGGCTCAGAAGCACTAAGTTTATATTTGGTGAAACAACCCCTGTGTAACCTCCAGCTTGCCCTGTAACCACCTACACAGACTAACAAACAATTGTGTTTTTTTCACTCCCATACCCACATAAGCCCACACAGCTACACACTCCTCAGTCATTCTGCCCACAGCCCACTGTCCTTTAATTGCTAATTAGTTCCACTAGATTTAGGAGGAACACTGCTGCTGAAACACACTACATGTGCAACAGTAACCTTGTTTTTCTACTTTGCATGTTTCTTCGTATTTGGTGTGGCTTTGTGCGTGTACAGGAACGCACACGTGTTTTTGTGTGAAAGACACAGACAGGTTTAGTGCCGGAGGCGATCACAGTCCTGAAACATTTATATCTCATTACCCTGAGAGAGAGGGCTGGAGAAAGAGAGACGGAAGAAGAGGCAGAAGAGGACAGAGAGAAAGAGAAAAATAAGGGTGAGGATCAAAAGGACACTGGAGAGTGGGGGTAGAGGCAGGAGGAAAAATAAGAGGACAGAAAATGATGAACAAATACTGAAATAGTTAATGACATCAAGGTCTTGTTCCTGCTGAAGCTGAATGAGTGAAAGTTACTTACTGTGGACAAGTATTTTTCCCAATGAATGAATTCTAATAATAGCATTCTTCTATTTTTATGGGTGTGCTGTGCTTCAGAGTTACACAGCATGTAAAAGACTCATTGCTGGTTATCACAAATTACTGAGTCACGTTCTTGCTGGCAGGGGTGGCACAACCAGTTATTAGGTTAATTTTTCACATAGGACCAAAAAGGTTTGGGTAGCTTTTTTCCCTTAATAAATGAAATAATTTAAAAACTTTAATATTTATTAAATTTACTCAATGTATATTTGTCTAATATTAAATTAGTTTGATGATCTGAAACATGTAAATATGACAAATATGCACAAAAAAAAAAAAAATATATATATATATATATATATATATATACTTCTTCACACCAGTGTATCTATTACTGAAAAAGTCAAAAGCTCTGCTATGGGAGATTCATGTTCCACATTACAAATCAATGTTTTCTTTGTAATGTTGTTTGCATACTTTGTGAGTTCATCAATTGTAAGGTTCATAACACTAATTTTTTTTTCTAGATGTGTTTGATTCATGGAGTATAGCTTTCTCATTTCATTTCATACAACGTGTTCTCTGTCTGACTGATGAAAATGGTACAGTAGGAGGTTTGTTTGCTTGTTTCCAGAACTGAACTGTTGTGTTTTCAATTACTTTTTAAACATTAAATTCTCTTTTGTTTCATTTGTTTGTGAAAATTGTATTTTTGTACCTTCAGTCACAGTCAATCATTTCAGTAAATTACATAGTTCATGTATAAGCTATATACCCAATGAAGTATATGATACAGACCATTCTGTCAGAAAGTAACACTCATAGGCAGCTGATGCAACATTTTGGAACATTTACAGTATTATAGCACCTCTTGGGCTTTACACCTGAAAAATTCCTAGTTCTGGTCCAGTTAAAGGAAACTTGGATAATAAATCTAATTATTACAATCATGGCTGAAAGAAATTTAGCTTGTGATTAAAATAAATAAATCCAAAATGAATGAAGATGTTTCAAAGTAAGAACAGCAGAAAATCTACTGTTGGCTTTATTCTGCTCTTTTCCACCAGTTTTAGACATTTATCAGTCTGCATACCATGCACGATTTCTGTCTCAGACACACATTTTTGAAACAATAAAAGCCACAGATAAAATAAATTGTGTGCATGAACACAAGATTTCACTGTGTAAATGCAGGGCTTTTGTGAGCTCTGGAAAGTGCTAGTTTGAGGTTTTGTCTTTGTCTTCATAAATACTGTGGCGAGTTTGATGAAAGGGATGACTTTAGAGTGCTACAGGAAAAATTATAAAATACATTTACTTATAAGAAAGTAAATACATATATATGTTTTTGCTTCATATACTTCATTTCCATGTGTTTCAGTAAATTGTGCCTGTTTTCCATTTTTCTAGCAAAATGTAAGGGGTGGCTTTTGCACAGTACTGTATGTGATTCAAGTATGATGGTATTTGTAATTCTGTGCTCTGTACAATTTACATAAAAAAAACCTAATACTGAAAAAAACATTATTTTATATTTGTTTCTCTAGTGATCCTCTCTGGTTTAGTTACACCCCCTTCTGTGCTGTAATTGTGATGATGAAGCATTAAGTGTCTCCAGCAGTGTTGTTGAATACAAATATTTTTACCAACACAACACAAAATCCATCTAATGTCGTAGTTGTACGGAGCTTCTTACCTCTGTGGCTCACCAATCCATGCAAACGTAACCTTAAATGTAGCACCAAACCTTAACATCTAGCAGTGTCTCTGTAAAATACTGTGTTTGCACTTAAGTATTTTGTGGTTTCTGTGTTCATGTGAAGGGATTCTTTAGCAGTAGCTTTGCTGAGATTTCACCTTAACTGTACCAAGGTATTTTTGTTCAGTGCTTCCTAAATAGAGACACTATGTAGTCCCGCAGGTGGGTTCAGATTTTTTTGACTGATTACAGCTCTGCTCAGGTTGAAGTTGGGTAAAGCTATGTTGTGAACTGGACAAGGTACTTTGTACACAGTACTGAGAAAAGGACCAATCAGTCAAAAGTCAGACAAATCACCTGTGATATAACGTTGGGTGTGCAGACCCTGTTACTATAGTACAGAGCTCAATAATGGCACTGAAATGCTACTTTGCAAAAATAATAATAATAATAATAATAATAATAATAATAATAATACACACAGATATGTCTCTTTTAAAGCAGATGCTGCAAAGGTTAGGGTTTTGTTGTCTCTCCTAAGTGCCTGGATTATTTAAATATGCCTGTAAACAAAAGTAAGCCTATGAAAGTTGCAACTGATTACTCCCTCCTTCCCTATACCATTAAATGTGATTATGTTTTTATAGGGTGGCATATTCTGCCTCATTTTGTAGGTACAGTTCCCTTGTAGTCTGTGTAATCGTTTTTGAAACTGTAACTAAAAACAACATTTACATACAGTATGCATCATTTACATTAGACCACAGGTATCCTATAAAATGTTGATATTCAAAATCATAAATTATCATAATGAATTCTAGTACAAATGTGTACAGTTATAAAAAAAAACTAATATGAAAGTATATTTAATGTATTTAAAATGATCAAAAACATGTTTATTATGTAGAAAAATTAGCTAATTTTGTGGAAATACAGCAGTCAAGATTACTAAAAAAACTCAACACTATTCAGCCAGTGAGATACTCTCAGCACAAGTAATACTAATAAACTCTTTCTCTTGATATTTAGTCAAGACTGTCTACAATAACCATATTAAATTGGGAAGGGTTTAACTTGAACTCAAAAAGCAAATGAAACTGGATATGTAAATCAGCTTCAATTACAGCACACACAAAACACAGGCTAGGACTTTTTAGGATTAATTGGATGCTGGATGCTAGCTTGCCAATGAAAATATGAAACACTAATACTCTTAAACTTATTAAGATTGCCTCTGATTATGATCTGATAAAAGTAGTGATAAACCTCAAATTTGATTAGAAAATTATTCCTATGATGCCTATCTGTAACCATCCTACTCATTTGAACAACATCAGATGTTTTTATATGTGCACAACATAGCATTTATTCATTTACTCATCCAGGTGTTGTCCTTTGTAAAGGGTCCCTGCACAGTCTAATCAACAGTAACAATGTTTTCCTATTTTGCAAAAGCATTGGTCCAGGGTGGCGTTACAGCATCACTACTGGGTGGTCATTAAAATGTTACAAGAATAATATACAGTTACAATCAATATTACACTTTAGAAATATTATAAGAATCCACCACAGACAGCAGTGTGACTTCAACACCATGGACAGTGCCATGAACACAGAAAGGCAAGGCACTGACTGTGATACCTGAATCAGTATCAAATTACTGACCAGCAAAGCATAAAAGGACCAAAAAAAAAACCTCTGGTGTGTGTGTGTGTGTGTGTGTGTGTGTGTGTGTGTGTGTGTGTGTGTGTGTGTGTGTGTGTGTGTGTGTGTGTGTGTGTGTGTGTGTGTGTGTGTGTGTGTGAGTGTCTGTTCTAAAGGAAGCCTAGTCTAGTAATCACAGGCTGGCCTATTGCAGGCAACATTTCTGTGACTATTATACTCTGTGTCACTTTTGCCCCAACCTGCCAAATCTATGATTTTTTCTATTACATTTACCTGAATCCACCTGACCTGTAAGAATTGTGGATTAATGCACGCATCTCTGAAATTTTGGTTCATTTTGTTGAAAATTATGTTGTAACTTGTTGTCTAACTTCCAAAAGTTAGAAAGAGATTTTGTTTACATTTAAACAAACATTAGATTTATGAGATATAATCTAAGGAGGTTGGAATTTGTAATTGTCTCTCCAGCTAAGTTGCAGGTGCAGTGCACGTCATGCTTCAGCTTGAAATGGGGGTCTTTTGCTGACACTCTATTTGTAAGATAAGAGTAAGATAAGGTTCCTTTGTCACATGCACAGTAATACACAGTACAATGCATAGTGAAATGTCTTTTGTACCTGCAGCTGATACTAAGTGGTAAAAATATATAAATAAGAATAAAAATAAGTAATTCACACATCGTTGAAATACAGAAATAAGAATAAAATATGTAATTCACACATCACAGCACACAAGATAAAAATATATAAATATCTAGGGTAAAAATATAAAATTCTAGTCAAGGGTATTTACACAAGGGTATGGTATTGCAGCTGTGTCAGTAAGTGCATAGCATGCTATAGTACAAGCCAAACAGCACAGAATATTTTACATTGTGCATAACAGTCCAGTTTAGGGCTCAGAGTTGAGCAGACAGATGGCTTGTGGATAAAAACTCTTCTTCGGCCTTTCAGTCTTAGCCCTCAGGCAGCAGTAACACCGGCCTGATGGAAGCAGGGAGAAGAGAGAGTGTCTGGGGTGGCTGGGATGTTTAAGGATCTTCACAGCCCTTAACCTGCACTGCTTGGTGTAAATGTCCTGCAGGTTGGGGAGGGTGGTTTTATGGTCCGTTCAGCTGAATGAACCACCCTTTTAAGCGCCCATGAAGTCTTGTTTGGTGGGGTTTTCCATCCAAGATGCTCTCGATGGTGCAGGTGTAAAAGTTCCTGAGCACCTTGAGTGGGAGCTTGAAGTCTCTCAGCTGCCTGAAGAGGTAAAGATGCTGTCTGGCCTTTTTCACAATGTTGTTAATGTAATGAGTCCAGGACAGGTCCTGTGAGATGTTCACTCCCAGGTATTTCCAAGCGTCCACTATTTCCACCTCAGCACCACTGATGAGAAATGGATGGTAGTCCCGCTGCTGCTTCCTGCTGAAGTCCTCAATCAGTTACTTTGTTTTGCTGATGTTAAGCAGAAGGCGCCTCTCCTGGCACCAGTTCTCCAGGACTTTTGACAGATTATTAATATAATATTAACAAAAACAAAACCATGTGCCAAATGAATCAAATTGCGCAAGAAATAGTCAAAATGAGGAACAAGTTACAGCTCAAGTGAAATCTTTATGAAATTGTTCACTTATTGTAGTAAAAGGTGACCTTATAGCTCTGTTTTTATGATGTATTGATGAATTCCTAGAAGCCATTTGTAAATTCAGAATTAACCCAGTTGGCTGATGGAAAGTGATGTGTGTACTTGTATGTCCTTTGGAACAGCCTTTGAGTCAGCTGGTTCCTTGGATATGCAGAGACAGCAGAGGATTTATAAAGTTGTTCCAGTGATGACTTTTTATTTGTTTTATTTATCAGTTTTGCGCCACCTCCATTAATTTGTAGGAAAGGAAGAAAATATGGAGTGGATAGTGGCATGAACTGTCACTCCTCAAGCATTCACTGTAATAGTAATAGTCTGAAATCTTTTGATTCAATCACATCTAAGAAATGCAGCAAGGGCAGAGCGCAACATGAAGCAGCAGCAGTTGTCACACCTCAGTGACTAGAAAATGACATGTTTGAGGTTAGGTCTTCATTGCTTTTAGAAGCAAGAGGCAATGCCATTGTCTGCAGGAAGTGGGTATATCATGGTTTTTTTATGTGCTAAAAGAACACAAATGTCAGATTGTTACTGCCGAATATGTGAAGCGTCCCATGGACTTAATCATGAGTCGTTTTCAGCCATGAAGAGAATTCATTGCAATAAGATGACGGCAGGCTTTATTTCTTCACCAATGAGGGCAATCAACTGCCAGATTCCAGACCAGCTTTGTTGAGTAATAACTATCATTACACTTGTTAGTTGTTACACAGTTCTAATTATCAAACTGATCATCAGCTCTTCTTCTGTGGTAGGACTTTCACAGATAAGTTTTTCTTTCATTTGCCACTGTGGAGAGTAAATAGAGGGAACATGCTTTACGGACTCTATGGAGCTTCAGGTGTATTTTTATACTTAAAAATGATTTACCTGCTTAACAATCCCAGCTGCTGTTATTATATGAAAAAGGGAAAGCCAGGAAAACAGTGAGATAACATGAGTATTGTTAAAAATATTTCCCCCCAGTTAAAGTTGGATTATGGTTCCCCGAGATTCATGAGCACATAGTTTAAAAGCAATAAATCTGGCAACAGTACTGAAAAAAAAAAAATAATAATAATTGTACTAAAGGGGGATGCATGCAGTATAAAAACGCTGAGTGCTCCTTTAAAAAGGTATGCCAGAATTAGAGAATGTGGTACCAGACTGATAATGTAGTGCCCAACACAAGTACTAAAGACACTTCATGTTCCTAAATCAATTTTACTGAGATCTGTTTAAAATCATTTTCCAGTCTGGTGTGCAGAAGAAGAACATAGTTGTGTACTTATTTTGCTGGAGCCTCATGCCACGCAGGAAGATTTAATTAAGGCACCCACACTGAAGCATGCATAATTGCACTGTGTTTTGGAGATGCGCAGCACATTCCTCAAATCAGAGGCTGCACACTTAATACTGATGCACACTGTGCAGCAACACAACTCTGAGGCAAAAGCGGCATCACTGAAAGCAGCGTAATGGATCACGACTCCAATCTGTGATTTCAGATTTCATTCCACTTATTCAGTGCATATGGTCGTATCAGGGTTAGTTGTGTTTTTGTTATTTTGCATACTCCCGGCAGTACTGCAAATAGCCCTGACAGGTCAAAGAAAAATTCATCTTCGCTCTGTAAAATTGGAATTTCAACACTTTCTGCAGATAACGCACTTATTCGTATTAAATGCCAGAAATGAGTTCTTCACCTGAATGGCACAAAGAATCATGATAGAATGCCGTGGCATTAGAGCCATTTCGTTCCTGGCCTCTTTCCCCCCTGTGTGCCGCAGAATTCTTCCTTTCTGACAGCAGCCTTCTGGCAGTATTTTATGGCAGTATTAGAAAGTTGATCTCAACTACATCTCTCTCTGCCCGACTCTGTCTTTCTTTCTCTGCCCCCTTTTCTATCAGCATTTCATAAATGATGTCTCTTTCTCTCTGTCGCTCTCTCCCTCTCTGTCTCTTCAGTATTTTATAGCTGTTGTAACAGCCACCTGACCTTTCTTCTTGGTGATTACTTTATAATGAGACCACAACTCCCTCCATCTCTCTCCTTACTGCCCGCCACCTTTCCCGTCTCCTCTCATCATTGTACATGTGTCATTTCCTCTTTTTTTTTTCCCAAGACTATTTTTAAAATTTTTGTCATAAGAGTAGAGAAGCAGTAGAAGATTGAGAAAGAAGAGTAGATAAGCAAAAAATTATTGCAAAATACAGTAAAGACTTAAGTGATACAGCAATTCTTTGGTAGGTTCTACTAAACCACATTGGCAAATGCCAGCAGTTCTCCATCTCAGTAATATAACTTGATCAGTGGACAGTGTGTACCAGAGATGTGCACAAATGGATTGTCACATTAAATTAGCATGCATTTAATATTAATTGCAGCTGCATGTGTGTGTCTATGCATGTTGTTTAACTGTTATCCTCAGTAAATGGTTTGATGGTGACCAACATGGAAAGCCATCTCTTTTCAAATTAACTGAGCCCTACTAAGGTGATGAAGCTTATCCAGGAAGGAGCGCATATATACACTGACCAGGTATAACATTATGACCACTGACCGGTGAAGTGAATAACACTGATTACCTCTGCATCATGGCACCTGTTAGTGGGTGGGATATATTAGGGAATAAGTGAACATTTTGTCTTCAAAGTTGATGTGTTAGAAGGAGGAAAAATGGGAAAGCGATTTGAGTGAGTTTGACAAGGGTCAAATTATAATGGCTAGACAACTGGGTCAGAGCATCTCCAAAACTGCAGCTCTAGCAGGGTGTTTCCAGTCTGCAGTGGTCAGTATCTATCAAAAGTGGTCCAAAAAAGGACCAGAGACAAGGTCATAGGCAGCCAAGGCTCAGTAATGCACACAGGGAGTGAAGGCTGTGGTCCGATCCAACAGACTACCTACTGTAGCTCAAATTGCCAAAAACGTTAATGCTGGTTCTAGTTCTAATACCTCTAGTTATAGTTCTAATACCTCTGTATACTGTATTTGTAGTTTGTATATTTGTAACATTGTCTTTTTTTTATACTTATTGTTTTTTATGTAAGCACGAAGTACCGCAGCAATTTCCTAATGCTGTGAACCTGTTCACCCATGTGGCAATAAAACCTTCTGATTCTGATTCTGCCATCCATGTGAATGTTACTTTGATGTGTACCACCTACCTAAGCATTGTTGCAGACCATGTACACCCTTTCATGGAAACCGTATTCCCTCATGGCTGCAACCTCTTTCAACAGGATTCCCCAGATGTTAATCCAATTGAGCATCTGTGGGATGTTCTGGACAAACAAGTCGAATCCATGGAGGCACCACCTTGCAGCTTACAGGACTTAAAGGATCTGTTGCTAAAATCTTGGTGACAGATACCACAGCACACCTTCAGGGGTCTAGTGGAGTTCATGCCTTGATGGGTCAGGGCTGTTTTGGCAGCAAAAGGGGGACCAACACAATATTAGGCAGGCGGTCATAATGTTTTGCCTTATCAGTGTACTGTCTGTCTACATGAAAGTGCTTTACATCTATGGCTACTAAAATTATAAGAGATTAAAAAAGATTAAGAACACGAACATAACTGGAGAGTTAAACTGATGGGTCTTTTAATGCTAACCATCCTGCTTCAGAAAGATGAACGTATGCACACATACACACACACACACACCTACACACACTTGCTATTAATATTGTGTAACTTAATGAAAAAAGTTAAAGCTCCTTGATTTCTGACAAAGTGAAATAGCTCTTTAGCCTTCTGAAATGACAAGTTTTCTAGCACATTTTCTGAGCCTACATAATTAAGGTAACCTTCACTCTATATTACTTTTTTCAGAGCTGACATTTTTAATCATCACAGCAGGAAAAGCACAGGTGTAATAAATAAACCACAACAGTGACTAAGTTCCATTGAGAATTCCATTAATCTATGTTGGTCAGCAAGCATGTACAACAACAGAAAAGGGTTAGTTAAAAGGACTGCAGCTGTCAAAATCGCTGCAGTGGAAAAGTTTTAGTTGATCAGAAAATTTTAGGTGCTTTTCATTATGCTTCCTCCCGCCTTATGTGACCCAGAAATTATTCCTCCTTTGCCAACACGCAGTCCCGTCGCCAGATCTCAGTCTTAAGGGGGGCTTATGAAATCCAGCAGGGGGGCACCACTATTATTAGCTTGATTAGTTATTTGGCTTGGGTGGGCGGGCGGGCCAGGGCGGGCCCAAGCGTATCAGTGGGCGGGCACGGCCCCCTAGGGCCCGCCCATAGCGACGGGTCTGCCAACACGGAGGATCTCCCAATTTCTTGGAAGATTTCTTGCACATGAGACTCCGGAAAAAGGGAGCAGAGACTTCTGGAGTGAGGCATCTTACAGTGAGGAAATACATGTATATCCTATGCAGAAGTCTTGTCAAGTAACATGATGATGTGTGACATGGCATGTGACATGTCTTGAACGTCATGGTAACTTCTAGAGGTACAGTTATTATCTGGAAACAATTGCAGCAATGACTGCACAATATCCATGAATCAGGGCAGCAAGATGCTAAACCACTTGACTCTACTATTTGATTATTATACTTCCTAACAGTGAAAGCTTAGGACCAGAGAACCGTATCTATATTTGGTAAATTCAAATTTAATTGGCATGTTAAATTTAAATTTGGTGTATATTTTACTATATACTAACAGGTAGTGGGACTTTAGTGTTACCTCATATGTAGCATTATGAGTTGAGGATGATGTAACTCTTCAAAGAATTTTATTTATGAGCAAATACGCTGAACTCTGATCATAACTTGAATTACAAAGGAAGTTGATTACCACTGCTTTGTTACCAGTTTAATACACAAATTTTATTTTTAAAGTGTGGTGCTTGGAAAACCACACTTTATGATTATGTGGGCAAACGGCAAACTACAGAATCATAAATGTCTAGAAACAGCATGTGTTAAACTTCAGGCATGCACACAAACAAATGCAATCAGGAAACCTGTGATGTGTCCGACTTACTGGAAGACAGCTATTCTTGTTTTGGCTCACACTCACACATAACCAATACAGCCCTGCCCACCCTCACCCTCCGATCTCTGACAAACACCACCCAAGGAGAAGAAATCAGAAGAGAGCAATCAAGCATAGAGGATATGTCTCCACAGGAGGGACAGTCAGAAAGAGACAGGAGTGAGATGAGAAAAGACAAATTGAGAGTGCAGAGAAATAGATTAAGAAATACAGAGGCAAAGAGAACAACAGAATCAGACAGACACATATCTATGTAAAGAAAACTTGTCTGTAGTCCTGATATTTGTGATGTTATTGATCATTGTCTGCTTTTCAAAAGATCTCAAATATGCCATTCTCTTTGAAATTTTTTGTCCTTATTTCACTTTTTGATAACTGCACTCTGATTATAACACAGTATAAAAATACACCATTTTCCCATTTTTATTTGGACATTCATCTAGAAATATTTAGGGAATCTTTTCAAACGGCTTGAGCATTCTTTCAGAGTTTCAGTGACATTATTTTCCTTACTGCCACATTCTGTGTAGTCCCACATCTTTTATTATTCTAAAAAGTCAGACTTAGAGGAACAAAAGATGTTTTTTAGCAGGTTTGTGGCAGATTTGTCTTTTCTTTTTGCTTTGTTGCATTACTTTCAAAACAGACACACACAAAAAATATTGCACTACTTCAGTCACAGCCACTGCCGCATGGCTGAACACCACCACTTGTCATCATGGTGACCAACTAAATCTGTGATATTAATGCTCAAGAACAGTAAAAAGTGGATTATGCAAAATTTCATATTTATTATACAGTACCAATTATACATTGAAGAAAAGGCCCGACAACCTGGTAACTAATGTGTGGGTCACACAACAGATAAACTCATAAAACTGCAGCACTTATTCTAAATATTCTCACCAGACACATTATCAGGTATATCTTGCAACTACCAGGTTGGATTCCCTTTTGCCTCCAGAACTGCCTTAATTCTTCAATTCCTCAGATAATTTGATCCTTATGATAGCATCATACAGTTGAGGGAGGCCTAAACGCATTGCTATATGAGGTTTGAGACATTTAGTGTTGTGCTGCTGGAAGCAGCCATCAGAAGATGGGTACGATGGTCATAACGGGACGGACGTGTTCAACAACAATATTCAGGTAGGCTCAATGATGTTCAGCTGATACAAGGCAGGATGGATCCATGCTTTTGTGTTTTTAGGACAAATTTCTGACCCTACCATGTTGCAGCAGAAATAAAGGATCATCAAACCAGGCAAGATTTTTCCAATCGTCTATCGTCCAATTTCAGAGTCTGCGTGAATTGTAGCCTCAGATTCTTGTTTTGATCTGCAGCACTGGCAGCCGTTTGGTCTTCTGCTGCTGTAGTCTGCTTCAAGAGCTGACATGTTGTGCATTCATAGATGCTGTTCTGCATGCCTTGATTCTAAAAAGTGGTTATTGAGTCACTATTGCCTTCCTATCAGCTTGAAACAGTCTGACCATTCTACTCTGACCTCTGGCATCAACGAAGTACTGTCACCTAGTGAACTGATTGTTTTCTCTTTTTTAGATCATTCTCTGTAAATCCGAGAGACTGATGTGCTGAAAAATCCTAAAAGATCAGCAGTTTCTCAGAGCAACCTGTCACACTCAAAATCCCTTAAATCACCTTTCTTCCTCATTCTGATACACAGTTTGTGTATTGTGACCATGTTTACACACCTAAATGCAGCAATTTGATGTCATGTGATTGGCTGATTAGAAAGCTGTGTTAATGAAAGGCTGAAGAGGAGTACCTAATGAAGTGGCCAGTGGGTGTATGTGCTGAGACTCAGATGTTTCTGCTGATGAGTAAAAAAAGATAAAAAGATAAGTGCTATTTTTTTGAAGTACAATTTCAATAATTAGCTTCCCTCCTTTAGGATATGTTATTGAATTAGATTTCAAATGTAACATATGTAGCAAGAAACAAACCATTTTTCTGAATAGCTTTTGTCAGTCTGTGTGTTTATTAAGTATTTCAATTTCAATTTTGAGCCATGAACCATCGAATTAAGGGTTTCATACTACAAGTTAACAATTCTGTATTTAATTGAATTTGAGTGTTTAAAAGTTTTAAAAACCTGCAACATCCAGTTACAAAATATTCCCATTAAAATGTGCAATTTAAGTGTCATGTTTCACCAAAATAGTGGAATTTTACATAACATGACATAATATTGGATCGCTGTTGAAACCCCTTGCCAGTGTGTTGCTAACGCCGCTCTTAAATATCTCAATTACAAGCACAAATAATGAGGATGTGTTTCTCCACTAAATACATTACAGTCTGTAATTATCTTAATTAAGTACTCTCAATATATCAACAGGGGTACACAATAGGAGGGGAATGATGGAACAGAGAGGTAAAAGGTTGGCAACAGCACTGAGAGGAAGGGGCAGAGAGTAGAGAGGATGGTTGCGCAGAGTAACCAAGGCAAGATGATGAAATGTGCTGAGAGTATGGCAGGACTGAATAGCAAAGGAAGTTGCAAAATAATTTAATAACGTGTATTGCATTGTGAAAGAAGTTGAGGCTGAGCTCACGTTGGGCATATAAGCATTGGTTATGCAGCTGTGATAAGCTACTTTATGATAGTGTAACAATATTTTTGTGCTGTGTTGTCTTTGTTACCCCCTTTACAAACAGCAACCTGTCAAATTACAGTAGCTTCTCTTAACAAATGAAAAGAATATAAAAATAGAATAACTGAGAGAGAAAAAAAGAGGATAAAGTGAAAATATTAAAAAAAAACAGCAGTAGTGTTGCAAAGTAATGGGCACAAAGAAGCAAAGAGCTTCTACTATATCAAGCTTACACCAAGTGTTTTACTATTTATTTCTGACATAAAGACTTCCTAAATGCTTGCGGGGAGTGCCTGCATATATTCAGTTTTTCAAATGTCTCTGAATTATACAACGCTTTAAAAATTTACGTGCCCCTGGGCACAACATCACTAGCAGTTAACCAGTTCAGAGGTGGACAGGGTTTAAAGTTGGCTTATATTTAATCACAATCACCAAAAAAAAACTGTGAAAAATTGGTAACATAACTTAGACGATGTAAATTTCTACCAAGTAGCACAAAAAAGGATGATGATGGTTGAAGGTAGGATCGGTGTGGACAATGGATCAAGAAGAGAAAACATAGATAGTAAATGGGGGGGTGAGATGTTGCCAAGGGATGAGTTATAAAAAGAAGAAAGATTATGAAAAGAGATCTGGGAGCTCATGTTGAATTCTGCATTTGTCTGGCATTAAAAAAAGTCACGACTTTCACTGTGTGTGTGTGTGTGTGTGTGTGTGTGTGTGTGTGTGTGTGTGTGTGTGTGTGTACAGTGCTGTGTGTGTACAGTGCTGTGTGTACAGTAATCACCTACATACACACACACATGCAGTGCAGACTTTTCTGCCCACTGGAGACCTTGAGGACCACAACAACCCAGCAGAAAATGTCTCTGATGTCTCCTAGCAACAGAGAGGTAATTGCAGAAGATAATATAAATGAGGACGGGTCAGTGCAACACAAGGATGCAGAAGAGAAGTAAAAGAAATAATAGGAGACTACACTTTGTGCGACAAGTCACTGATTTAGTCAGATTGTTACACCATGAGTCAGTCATTTGGCTTATGAGCCAACAACTCAGTTCATTAATCATCTACAATTACTTCAGAAAGTATTCAGACACATTCCTTTTTTGCACACCATTGAATTGTAAATTAAATTTCAAAAGAACAAGATTGGAAGTATTCATCAATCTGCACTTTCTTTCTTTCTTTTTTTTTTTTTTTTTGAAAGTTGAAAGCTCTCATTACAAAAAATATTTAGATCCTTTGTTAGGGGATTCCATACTGTGCAGCTCATTCTGTTAGTTTAAAAAAAATCCTTGAAATGTGTCGAGAACTTGACTGTGGTGAACTTGGGGCAAACGAATTGAACTGACTGAACATTTTAGAAAAGCCATCTGTGTATAAATTCATAATGCAGTACTGTCAGTACAAAAAGTCAAGGAATTCTCTGTAGATCACTGTGATAAAACTGCGTAAAAGTAAAATGTGTTTCTGCAGCTTTGAGGGTTCCCATGGGCAAAGTTTCCTTAATTAGCTATGAATGGAAGAAGTTTGAAACCAGGGCTACTTCCAAATTTGGCCTTCTTGTCAAACTGAGTAATCAAGCAAGAAGATCGGGAAGTCTATCAGGGACCAAATAGTCACTCAAACAGAGTTTTAGAAGTCTTTTACAAAGATAGGAGCTTGTGCTAAAGAACACCGATTTCAGCAGCACTTCATTAGTCTGGCCTTTATGGTAGCAGCTAGAGGGAAACCAATTAGAGTAAAAGGCACATGAAGCCTGCCTGGAATTGTCCAAACTGTGTTTAAAGAACTTTGATAGCACACACACAAAAAAATTAACTGACCTGCAGAACCCCAAGAAGTATGTCTGACAAACTTATCACGTAATATCTTGCTTACATGGTGAAGCATGGTGATGGCAACATAATACTATAGGGAGATGAGTTAGAATGCAGCCACACACAGAGAGGCAAAGGAAATCTGCTCCAGAGTGCACACACTCTGAAACGAAGGTGATAGTTAACCAATCATCATGCCAGTGAACCAAAGTGTAAAGTGCTGAAGTAATGCTGAAGTAGCTCCAGGACAAGCCTCTGGCTGTCCTTGTGTGGCCCAGCCAAAGCACAAAACTTGAAACTAAAAGAACATCTGTAGAGACGCTGCAGTCTGCAGTTCACACTTGATTGTTTATTTCCCTGAGAGCCTGAGAGGATCTGTCAAAAAGAACAAATTGCCAAAATCCAGGGGTGCAAAAAATATAGACGCTTATCTAAGAAGGTAAGTCTGCCAAAGAGTCTTCTGCAAAGTACCGAGTTACAGAAATGAATAGTTTTGTAAATTGGTTTTGATTTCTTGTTTCTAATTCACTTTGTCAAAGAGGATGAGATCCCCGAGGCATCATCCACCTGGGACTGCCAGAAGAGGGGACTTTAGTATCTACTTCTAGAAAAGCTATAAAAGCAGATGTACAGATCGTCTCGATCATCTTCACAGTTGGGTTATAAAGTGATAAGTACTGGAGGATTAATCCATCGCCAAACAGCTGTCATCTGGAAATTAGAGGTATAAGATTTTTCTTCCCAGCTCACAATGCCAAGCTATTCTGGGAACTGTGTGACTTTGTATGGAGTTACCACTGGCAGGTTTGGGAAAAGAAGATTGTACTGTACCAGCCATGCAACTCTTCCCTCTCTCCACAACTAGTAGTGATTTATATGAACTGATTATTATGATTTCATTTTACGGTATAATCTGATGGCCCTCTAATCTCTAATCTCTATGCTCCTTGCCTAAATGCTTAAATACATATTTAATTGGCAGTTAAATAATGAATTGTGGACAATGACTTTTTGGAGTCTTCAGCAAAGGTTAAGACTTATGTACACTTTTTAATGGTTCTAATAGGTTATTGTAGGCTGTCAAAGTAATAGATCTTTGGGGTATAATCTGCTGCTGAGTAAAGTAATAACATAGCAATTCACCAAGTTCACTGACCATTAAAGGGAGAGCTGCCATTAATGAGTATGGCTGGTAACTGTACCTGACTAGTGGGGCTACTCATTTAGGTGCATTAATAGGTGAATCAGGACAGGCAGTGGGATGTAGGCAGTTAGAGCTAGGCATGTCTTGCTCAAACCAGTTTCTGGGGATTCCTATTAATGTAATATCATTTAAACAAGACAGCTGATCCACAACCAGCTGTTCATGGGAAGGTGTACAAGTGTGTTGCAAAAATGTATGAAAACATACCAATGCTTTGCCATAATTGCTTATTGATGGTGTAGATTGTCAATTTAAGATTAAATTTACAATCCAATTAAATGTGCAAAAGGTCATGGGGTGTGAATGTTTTCTGTATCAGCACTCAGTTATTACATACAAGTTGCTATTTGCGGTGAGTCAGTGAACCAATAGCTTAATTATGATGTCAATTACAGAACTTTACAGTCACCATCAGCTACAGTACTGAAATGAATCTGCTCACCAACCAAATAATTGGCAGGCCAATCAGTGTGTCTGGATGGCTAACATTGTGATGTGATGCTAAATGTCATTAGGAATAGCATAATTTAAGGACTAATTCAATTACATCCCCATTGTCAGTGAAACTCTTTTAATATTAATTCTTTGTCTGGGTGACACAAAAATTATCAGAGCAGAATAATAATGCAATTAACTATTGTGTAGATAAACAGCTAAACATTAAAATTGAAGGGACAGAATAATTTAAAGCCCTTTTACACAAAGATTTCATTCAAGGAGAGGAATACTAAAGAGCACCAATTCACTTTATTTTCTTTGTTAGAACTTCCAAAGTGCATATTATTAATGCTCACTTCTGAGTAAGGACTCCAGCATAATGAGTGCACGGGCTACTATTATAATTCGCTGTCTGTAAGACTGCTCTATGGCATGCTTTAATGATTTATTCATATTTCTAAATAATGACTCCTAGAAATGAAATACATTTTTAAAAAAGTAGGAGTGGAAAAGCTTTCATTCTCTTTGAGGGTGGGCTTTTCCTGTAGGCATATAGTGATCATTTGTGATGTTTTGAGTTTAATATTTAGACACACGTCAAACGGAGCAACACATTATTGATACGAGCGTCTGAAGCTTAGCACTTTGACAAAGGGTGTTACCAACAACAACGAGGGCTCAAGTTAAATGAGCAAATGTTTTGGCATGACAGATGTTTACTTTGATTACACACTGTACACATTGTTTGCCTAAAGTATTCACTCACCCATCCAAATCATTGAATTCAGGTGTTCCAAGCACTTCCACAACCACAGGTGTATAAAACCAAGCACTGAGGCATGCAGACAGCTTCTACAAACATTTGTTAAAGAATAGGTCGCTCTCAGGAGCTCAGTGAATTCCAGTGTGGTACCATGATAGGATTCCACCTGTCCAACAAGTCCTGTCGTGGAATTTCCACACTACAAAATATTCCACTGTTAACTGTGATCTGTGTATGAATGTGTGAGTGCTTTAGTGTGTTTGCAGTGTGTGGGTGTGAGCATTGATCTCTTAGTGGTTGCACAAACATATTTGCATATTTTCTTGTGTGTATCAACCTCAAAATGACAAATAAAGTCTATCTATCTGTCTAGTGGTATTATAACAAAGTGGAAGTGACTGGGAATACCAGCAACTCAGCCACAAAGTGGTAGGCCACATAAAATCACAGAGTGCACAGAGATCACCAACTTTTTGAAGAGTCAGTTGCTACAGACCTCCAAACTTCACGTGGCCTTCAGATTAGCTCAAGAACAGTGTGTAGAGAGCTTCATGGAATGGGTTTCCATGTTTGTTTATTTGTTTCTATTAACCTTTTTTTGTTAACCAAGCAAAATTATAGTCTGCATGCTGTGCTGAACCAGACACTTTTACTTTGCCAAGAGGATCAAAAAATTTCAGAACTTTATTTATTTATTCTATTATTGATATTGGTAATATACAGTTTACCTATATCGGAGCTGATAGGCAGAAAAGAAGTGACAGAGGGATGGGGGTGGGGGTGAGAAAAACAGAGCACAAATAATTGGTTGCCAACTGCTGCATCTGTAACAAAGTACAGTGCGTGCGTGGCAACCACCACTTAGTTTGGGATACAGCGACTAAACCATGTGGCTAGGTCTTCACATATCCTCTGCCAGACCCTCTGAACTGTCGTACAAGATCATACAGCGTGCATACAGTTCTCAGCAGAGTTGCCTGTACAGTGGGTGCATGTGCTTGAGGGTGTGAAGCCCATTTGGAGCTTTCTATGTCCTGTATAGTGAGTTCTGTGGAGATTTTTGCATTGTATAAGTTGTAAGTTGGGGCTTTTAGTCATTTTGAAGGTGTTTAAACATATCTGTGTCCAGACGTTTTGATCAGGATTGGTGGAAAGATCTTCCCAGTTGGCAGTTGGGAGGAAGACTGAATCATCAGTTTTTACCTATAACTTACCTATAACTTATACAATTTACCTATAACTTATACAATATACATGGTTGAGCAGATGCATCCCAGCCTTGCATCACCAAGCACATTACAAAGTGCTGGATGTAGTGGTGTAAAATACACCACCACTGGACTCCAGAGTAGTGGAGATGTGTTCTCTGGAGTGATCAATCACACCTTCTCTGTGTGGCAATCTGATGGACAAGTTGTTTGTCAGGAATTGGACTCGGCCCCTTCCTGTGAAAGTAACTCTTAATGCTTCGGCATACCAAGACATATTGGACAATTTCATGCCCCCAACTTTGTGGGAACACTTTTGGGGATGGCCCCTTCCTGTTCCAACATGACTGTGCACCTGTGCACAAACCAGGTCCATAAAGACAAGGATGAGCGAGTTTGATGTTGAAGAGCTTGACTGATCTGCACAGAGTCCTGATCTCAATCCTATACATTAGAGCACCTTTGGGATGAATTAGAGCAAAGACTGTGAACCAGGCCTACTTGTCTAACATCAGTGTCAAAATGTCTCATAAACACACTCCTAAACCTTGTGTATGCATGTGAAGGCAGATGAGCAAATACTTTTGGCAACATTGTGTATTTCTAGTGCAATCACTCACCGTATCACATTAAGGGACAACTTTTTTAAAAACAAAAGAAGTGCTTAAGATTCACCAAAAAGTTGTTGAGGCTGATGTCTGTGTAATCATTTCCCAGTCCTCACTGTAGTGTTCAGAAATGACAACTATACAACAACAGCTGATGTTTTGGTTACATAAATCAACAAAATGTCAGGGAGAATATGCAAAATCCATACACAAAGGCTCTGCCCAGTTTCAAACCCTCTTGCTTTGAGGCAACAGTGCTAACTGAGCCACCATGCTAAAATATTATACAACAGTAAGCCAGGGCTCAGATGGGAACTGAGGGAATGCACAAATAGTACAGTGCTGTGTTCTGTTGTCATTTAGGCTAAATAATACCATTTTGACCAGTCCATTAATAACTATCTGTTTAGAACTATCAGAATCTAGCAGAGATTTTAAGGAATTTTGATGAATAATAAGACTTTATTTGTGTTCAGGGAAGCAGCTTCTTTAAAAAGAGGTTGTTCCTGTCCTTCAGATGTGACACCCATCCTGTAGACATGCTGGCTCTTGAGCTCACATTCACCTTCCTGCTGCCACACAGATGGTGATGGCTCTAAATGGGAGTAAAAGAATGTTAGTTCCCCTCCATTCTGTATCTGGTAATGTGCCATATCCTCAACTGTGTACACCAAGCCCCAAGGGTCAACATTACTCAAGACAGTATAACAAGGAAAAAACGATGTAGAATGCAACTTCAAAAATTGGGTTATATGTGGACCAAAAGTAACTCAGCACACCAGTAAATTGAATTAGTTGTACATTCTCACCATATGAGGTTACTGTCAGCACAAGATCCCAGAATCATGACCTGCATAAATCCTCTTTATACAGCGACACTCTCTCTCTATGTGCATTTGTACAGTGACTTGTGGTGAAAACCTGGGCTTCCAGGGGGACTTTAATGCTACTGAGGAGCTCATTTTTGTACAAATAATCTATTGAAAGCCTTTCAGGCAGTGCTGGGGAAGGCAGACTTTAAGACACATTTCGATTTCCCTATGCCCTCAGTCACGATCAGCGAGTATTTAAAAATAAGTCAGTAACTACAGTTTGTAAAGAGAAGTTTCCAGCAGCAACAAATGCTATGGTAACTGCAAAAAGTGGGAACTTTATTCAGTGAACTAGATTACAGGTGTGTTCTGGTTTATTATCCAACTTGCTGCATAATAACTAAACACAAGTTTTCAAAATTGAGTAAAAAGTAAATAGTAATTTTCTCTCAAAGATTAAGTGCTTCGATTGAGGTTCAGTGACCAATTGCTAGTTTGTTTGTTTTTGTTTTTTTTTTATATAACAGACTATGTGATTTGTGTGTATGAACATTCACCTTCACCACGAGTGTTTAAACATGGTATAATATTCTGCTCATACCACAGCCTTGACCAATAAAGCACTGATTTAATTTTCCCACAAATTAATAATATACTAAATTCAATCTACCTTTGAAATATGGCAATTTTAATAGAAAGTTACAGGGTTACAGGTTGGTTCAGAGTGGTGTTATTTACCTCAGGGTGGCCAGCAGATGCATAGTTATAGTATTCATCCAAGTGTAAAACAAGGGACGCAGTCTCCTGATTCATGATGACAGAATGTGCCTTTAATATTTTAATATCTGGGCTTAGGGTACCTGGACATACAGCATGTTAAAAATTCCTTTCAAATGTTGCTGTCTTCCACTTTTTCCTCCCTTCTGTGTATTACAATACTGTACCAATAGTGTTTCTTCATTTAGTTCATAGAATCGCAGTTTCCTTTGTACTTTGAATATGATTTTGTTTTTTGGTCTTCGTGTCTCAAGCTAACTCTGATGCAGTAATTTCATAATATTACCTAATAGCGTCATCCTTTCAGCTTGCCTGCTTATTTTGTGCTTGCTCATAAAAACTAATTCCAGGCTTTGACATTAAATTAAACAGAACATGCTGAAAGTTGTTGATGGATATTTTCTTTTCTTTCATTTGAGAATTTTCTCATTTAGAAAAAAATGCTGTAAACAAATAAAACACATTCAAACTGAAAGACACATTCATCCTTTTGACCATACATATGCAACATGCAGAAACAATAAGAAACTCTTATTAAATCCATTAAGGTGCACACAGTTTACAACAGTCAGAGGTGCAACAAAATGAGTTTGTTTTAGCTATACTGTGTCAAGTGTCAGATCAGTAAGCTCGATCGCATCATAATGAATTAAATCTAGATTGTCAGTCCAAACAACAGAAAGAAAAGGAAAATTACAGAGGAAAAACTGTGTCCAGTAGTGTCCACAACAGTACAAAATTACAAAGTAAAAAAAAAAGTAAGTATACAGGCCAATCTGTTTAACTCTTATCCCTATGTCTATGTTATTCTTTGCCCGTAACAGCTTTTGCTTTTGGATGCCAGCCTCATCACCCTCACTAAACACCCAGGTCAATGCACTCACGCAGATGGGTCCAAACTCACAATAAAATACTCAGAATCAGACACCAGAAGGTTGAATTGCAATCATGTTATCCTGTTGGAAGGTGCATAGTCATAGCACTGGAGTAACCTGCAGGTAACAGGAAATACAAGAATTCCATCTGTGTGTGTGTGTGTGTGTGTGTGTGTATGTGTGTGTGTGTGTGTGTGTGTGTGTGTGTGTGTGTGTGTGTGTGTGTGTGCGTGCGTGCGTGCGTCCGTGCGTGTGTTTGTGTGTAAGAAGGACAACATCAACAAGAAAAGAACGGGTCCGAGAAGAAAGAGAGAGGGGAGACAATGCATTGGTGTGTGAAATGCATGTTTGCTCATGGCAGCATAGTAGAGAAAGAGTTATGTAAGAATTGCATTGAAACAAAGCAGAACTAAAAAGGATAGACACACAAACACACTCACATAGAGGCAAATATAATGTCCTTGAATATGCATTTTTACAGACTGAGAGGACCTCATAGAAAATGTAAACACACTCACATACCATCACTTTTGTCGTTGTATTAGACTTTCTTTTTTGCATGTGTTTATGACACATCAACCTTCGTAGTGGAAAGACGCACTGATGACAGCAACACCCACAAGGTAAAAACAAAAAAAGGAGACATCCAGCATTCTAGCCTCAGAGGCAGCAGTGAGATGCCCCTCAGCTGTTCTGTGTTTCTTAGAAGGTGTTTAATCCATTTTGACCCCCCTCTATTTTACCAAACAAGGACCTGACTGGCAAATGAAAATCATGATGCGAGTGTTCACTGTTTATTAATTCTGCCTTCTTAGTTGAATTCTTAATCAAAAGTCAGTCACTTACTCATCTCTGTTTCAGTTTACTCATCCACTCCACTTCACCCCAACCCGTGCAAAATGCGCTGCTGACGTATGATTGAAAGACTGCCTGCTTCTGTTTCAATATGCAATTAAAGTGCAGATCATTCACACTTAAATGACAAAAACAGAACAGTTAAAAAGAAAAACACAAAAAGAATAATGACAAGTAATAAAATAACAACAGTCACAATAATAACTTCACTAAAAAAGTTCTGTGAATTATGGCATACTAAACAGAATTCGAGCAATGTGCTTTCATATGCGAATAGTAGCTAGTTGGTTAGGTAGGAAAATTAAGAGTACCGTATTTTTCGGACTATACGTCGCTCCGGAGTATAGGTCGCACCAGCCAAAAAATGCATAATAAAGAAGAAAAAAACATATATAGGTCGCACTGGACTATAAGTCGCACTTTTTTTTGGGGGGGGGGGGGTTGATAGAATCCGAGACCCAGAGCAGAAATTCCATCTTGAACGGCAATTTAAAATAATAATGGATTAAAGAACAGGACGAACACGGTTACGCCTACATTATGCTAACGTAGCACATTCAGCTACATGACGCACAACGAACACGTGTTCGGTATGTTAACGTAACATTAAGTTATTCAGATAACCATAGCATAAAGAACATACTAACAAGTTAACCAAACCATCAATCCATTGAATTCTTCATCCTCGGTGTCACTTCTAAACAATTCCGTACACTCCGTAGACGAAGCGCCGCTTCCTCTTCTGTGTCGCGTTAGTCAGACTCGTCGTCAGCTGCAGTTCCAATTATTCCAGCCTTTCTGAATCCCAACAGGATGGTTTGTCACTGAAGCCCATGTTTTCTTGAACCATCCAATGACTTCCAGGAAAGTTGGGTGGCGCATTCTCCCAGTTGCCGTTAAGCTGTGCTCTCCATCCATCATCCACTGCGCCCACAGGTTACGCAAGACTGCCTTAAAGCTGCAGTTCACGGAGATGTCAAGTGGCTGGAGTATTTTGGTTCATGTGTTATAAATGTCACATATACGTCGCTCCGGAGTATAGGTCGCACCCCCAGCCAAACTATGAAAAAAAGTGCGACTTATACTCCGGAAAATACGGTAAGCAGTATACAGTCATGATTAACACTGTTAAAACCTGAATCTATACCTTTTTAGTCTGAAGGAAGATAACGCCTGAAGAGTTAAACTGAACCCACCCTAGAGAGAGGCTCTGTGAAGAAATAACAGAGTCAGGCTAAATTAGGCATGAATAACTAACAAATTAAGCAACTTCAACCCAGTGACCAACAACGACCCATGTATTTAATGGTTGATTATGGAGCATAGCCTTAACACTATGAAATTCCCTAATAACAATAATCTTATAAAGTCATCTGCAATTACAAAGTATTTTAGTGATAAAGAGGCTTTAATTCTCTCTTTGGCTTGAATTCTGGCCAAAGAGGGGGAACGTGTTAATTTTGATCTACTTTCTCTGATTCTCCTCTACTTGCATCTTTACTGCCTGATTTCACCCCCCAGTGAGCTGCAAAATCATTTTATTGAGAGAAGTTTTTTGCACAGTGTCAGACTCTGCAATTGAATCAGATCCTGGTTGAACACACTGCAGGTGAGCCTGAACCAGTGAAGATGTTTCGATTTAACTTCAGATGCTTTGAAGACGTTTTGAGGGAGTGAGTGAGCAACGCATGTGAATGAGGAGTTTTTGAGTGTGGGCAGGTAGTGAATGAAATAAGAATTTGGGAAAAAGAGGAGGAGAAGGTTGGATTAGAAGGGACCCTGTGCCTATAACTTTTTCTTTGAGCTGCCAAAATGGCTCTGAGGGGTGGAGGAACCTTTTTTTTTTTTTATAAATTACCATAAAGGCAGTCATTTCCTCTACTTATTAAAGAGCACTGGTTGCCATGACCTTGTTGCTGGTTTTGCAAAAATCAAATCTGGGATAAATAAAAAATATATATCTTCTCTTACCCATTTTCTCAGCTTTTTCAGCTGACTATTCCCTTGCTGAATTATAGATCCCACCTTTTAACTGGTGCAACTGTAACAAGGTGATGAGTGATGTTTCACTTCACCTGTCAGTGATTTTAATAGCAGCAGTTCTCTGAGTGAAGATGCCTTGTTGATGTCAGAGTAAGGCAACAGTACCTCAAATAACTCATCACAACCAAGAACAAGAACATCTCTGAATGCACAACATGGAGAACCTTGAAGCAGATGAACTACAGCAGCACAGTGTCGGGTAAGAACAGAAAACTGAAGCTATAATTAGCTTTTGTGGGGTCAGAAACAGTCCAGGCCAGCAGCGATGGAGGTGTAATGGTTTGGAAGATATTTTTGGGGGACACTTTAAGCCCCTTAGTACCAACTGAGGATTCTTTTAATACCACGGCATACCTGAGTATTGCTGCTTGCCATGCCTATCCCTTTACAGTACATCAGCAGATGGCTGCCGCCAGAAGGATAATGTGCCATGTCACAAAGTTTAAATCATCATAATTTGGTTTCTTGAACATGGCAATGAGTTCGTGTTCATGTGCCCATTGCACCACTGCACTGTGATGGTTCAGGAGATTCATGGATGAGCAGCCGACAAATCTCCAGCGACTGTGTGATGCTGTCATGTCAACATGGATCACAGTCTCCAAGGAATGTTTCTAGCACCTTGTCAGATTTATGTCACAAAGCTTTAAGGTGGTTCTGCAGGCAAAAACAGCAAGGTGCATCTAATAAAGTGTTTGGTGTGTTAAAACCTTGTGGAGTGCCAATAAAATATTGACTTCAATTTCTCTTTGTCTGGATCGTGCTTGGTTTAGTTGGAATAAAATTCCAAGATTTTCTGTGGAATTTAAACTGATGTCTCCTCAAGGATATTCAAGGACTTACTCCACAACCAAGCATTTGTAGATTTGAGCCTTTGTTTCTTGCTAGTTATACAACATCCCTTTTGTATCGCTCCTATTCACACCAAACTTTTCCTTTGCTGCTGTTCTGCCACAGCTTCATCCTTTGGATATGGACGGCTGTTTATATAACGCTTTTCAGGTCTTATTGACTACTCAAAACACCTTAGACAAGCCACAGTTGCCCAAACATTAACACAGTTCTTTTATTCTTTATTCAGCACTTTGTCAGTTAGCCTAGTTTGCATGTCTTTGGATGAAGAAACATTCTTTCTTTGAGTTACACTATCCAATGCATCATAGTGCCTCCATCCACAAGCCTTTCTCCCCTCTTCTCCCCTTCCACCTTGCTGTCCCCTTATGTTCCCCTCACACTGATGTCTCTGTTTCTTGACCACATGTCCTTTTCTTTCCCTTTCTATCCCACCCTTCCTCCTTCTGTCCTGCCACTCTGTGGTGAAATGAAATGAAGTGTCAGCTGAGTTTATCATCCCTCCAGCTGCTGTCTGCCAACAGCAACTCTCTTTCCCTCATGTGTCTCTGCCTTTCTTTCTCCCTTCCCCTTTGCCTCTTTTTGTCACTCTCACCGCCCATCTCTTTTTTTTTGCCATCTTTCACTCTATCATGTCTACTCCCCTCTCTTTCTCTCTCATTGAATCCATTCCATCTCTGCTCTCACCCTCTCTTTTATTTCCCTCAGAGACAGGCCTGTCAGGAAGATTCAGCCACTTCTACACAAGCAGTCTGGTGTTGTTCTATCTGAATGTGTATGTGTACATGTTCTGCACGCCATGATGAACTCATACCATAGTAGTATATACACGTGTGAGAGACGTTGTTTGTGTCTCTTAGACATAAACCAGGTGTGACCACGGCAGGGCCTCTCTCTCTCTCTTTGTTTTAGGAACATGCCGGAAGGAATCAAACTAAGAAAGGGATAAGCATTAGGTATGTTTAGGTATGCAAGCTAAGATGATGAGACAGAAGAATGTAAACAAATTTGAAGCCCTGGACAGATTGGATAGGGAAACGAGGGATGGAGGGAGGGATGACTGAAAAAGAACAGTGGCTGTAAACAGATTTAGATCCTCATGCACAGATGGGAGAGGGACAGAGAGTGAGAGAATATGTTAGATGGATAGCTGTAGATGAAAATTACCAGACGTATATTCTCTGCAGAGTAAAAAGAGATAATCAATTGAAATGTCTCTCAGATATGTCATATTCCAGCTCTGTCACCTAAAAATTATGTTCCCAACTAAACAGCTTTCTCAATTACTTTTCAAGGAAAAAAAATGTTCTCCTGAATTACATTTGGCTGTGACGTATCACAATATATTTGTGTCACCATATCTTTGCCATTTGTTTTCTTTCTTTCATGCTGTGAGCCTTTTTTAGACAACCAATCACATCTGAGATGGGCTAGTCAATCTGGTAGCACAGAAAATGGAAAATGCTTCTATCTATCTATCTATCTATCTATCTATCTATCTATCTATCTATCTATCTATCTATCTATCTATCTATCTATCTATCTATCTATCTATCTATCTATCTATCTATCTATCTATCTATCTATCTATCTATCTATCTATCTATCTATCTATCTATCTATCTATCTATCTATCTATCTATCCTAAAAGAATACCTATTACTGTAACTGTTAAAAGGCAGTGGAATAGCCAACTCATTGTTCAAGCCTGACAAATTAACAGTAGTAGTTTTACACATGGTGATGTGATGGAATATTTTTTGACTAGAAGTAGTGTCATGGAAATAATAGGGACACAAGGTTTCCCCTAACACACAATGATTGCTAGTAGATGCATATGAAAACCACTAACTAGTGAACCTGGTAACACAGGTTATAGATACTGTACATTTACCGTGGAAATAGCTGATGCTGAGGAGAAGACATAGAGCAGGTATGGTTATCCAGTAAGTTTTCTTTATGCCTACAGCCTACATCTAGGTAAGCTTCTGCCTATCAACACTCAGCCAGGCTGCAAGCTAAAAAAGTGCTCTTAGCATGTAGAAATTATGACTATATAGCTACAACATCTGCCCAAATGATGCTGATGTGTCTGAGATTCTTGGCTTTTTTGTTTTCTTTTGTTAAGAAATTCTACACAACTTTATGAATCAATAAAGTTTGGCAATGGTGCTGCCAGCATTAAGAGAGATTTGGAAATGGGAAATACTGGATGAGAAGAAATGTAGCCAGTCAAACTCAGTAACACTAAGGCCACAGTTACCCTTTTTATCATGTAGCAGGTGTGCTAATAATCTTCCAGTGTTCAATAAATGGTGATCATCGCATTCATTTCTTGATTTTCAGTTGGTCACAGAAATTATTTTCCACTTGTTATATATGTTTGAATATAGTTCAGTTATACACAGACATACACACACAAATTCAATCATCATTGGTTTTATGTGGACAATAGCCAATCACCAAGCTGTGAAGCGACCAATCATGCAGTCACACTAGTGTTAAACGTCAATCATGATTGGTGAATTGGCTAAAGGACAAGAGAAGTCCAGCTGGCATGTTAGTCATCTGAATGGTGCATCCACGATCCATACACGTGAATAAACATAAAAATGCTCACACAAATACCAGTGCACACACCAACAGGAACATTCAGTATACACCTTGACACATATGCATAGTCAGAGTACTTCTCCTGGTAATTATTCTACCTTTTGCCATAATTGACACGTAACAACCCTTAATGATGTGGACACAATGTGCTCATACAAAATATTTCTAATCATAGCTACCCCAGGGATATCCGTAACACACACACCTGTGGTAGCTAAAATACCACTTTTCACATCAATAATCTGTAAACAAAAAACAGATACAGACTTAACAAACAATATTATAAGAGTGATAATTAATTTTGTATATTAGGGGCCAAATTAGGGGAAAATTAGCCTGAGGTCATATTGGCAAGTCATAAGCAAGTCAGTTAATTTCACTAATAAAGCTACTTTCAGCTGCTCCTTTATTCACCAGCGGGTGCAGCACCTTGTAGTGCCACATGTTTGAGTTGGCAGATCTTTTTTTGTTGAACACCAGATGCAACTGCAAAAGGATTTGTCCCTCCTCCCAGTATCAAGCTGGGGATCTTTGAGCTAAAATAATAAAGTGTAAGCGCAGGTTATGTGCATGTGTTTCTCTGTGGGAAGAGCATGGCAATTCAAATCATTGAGAGGCAGCTCAAGGAGAGTCAGATATTTTTCATATTAATGTGAACTTTTCTGTTAGAAATTGCTGGGGACTCAAAACACTTCACTCACCGTCTGTAGTAACTACCTGTAAAATAAGATGCATTCTCCCCTTCCCTCCAATCCTCAGTTAAGTTCATTTAAATTATGCATCACTTCACCAGAATACCTGCATTATCAAGAAACAGAAATATGTGGGACTCCACTCCAAACATCCATAGTGAAGGTTTACAGGACACAGCTAAAGCAACTATCACAACCACAGTGGGTGCAAAACAAGCTTTATTCTGTATTAAATTCAGTTAAATTTGCAGTAAATGTTGTGTCCAGATTTAGTAAATAACATTTATGTGATTGATTTAAATATGCTTTTCACATTGCAAAACTGACATTGTACCTTAATAGAAAATTTTGACAGCAGCACTAAAAGAGGTGTTTGCACTAGTGCACAGTTAGTAAATCCGGTCTGAAGTATGTACAATAAGGAGTGACAGCATACCTGTTTGGAAAGCATGAATAGACACTGACAAGTGACAGGCTTGTGGTTCAAAGCCAACCCATGGTCAGATGTAATTAATGCCATTATCACATGGGATGTGTGCATTAGTTTGCTTTAAAGGGCTGATAAAGTCAGATTTATGTCCAAACTTGGACTGATTGTTTATTACAATGTGCCCAGTAACAGCTAGTTTAAGAAAAGAGCTGCCAGACAGCAAGCAGCAGTATAGTTTCACTCCAAGAAAGAGCACTACAGATGTAATGTTTGCTTTGGGATTGTTGACAGAGAAGTACAGAGAAGGTCAGAAGGAGCTGCACTGTGTCTGTGGATGTACAGAAAACATATGATAGGGTACCAAGAGAGGAACTGTGGTACTGCATGAGGAAGTCAGGAGTGGCAGAGAAGTATGTGAGGCTGGTGCAGGAAATGTTTGAGGACAACGAGACAGTGGTGAGGTGTGCGGTAGGAGTGACAGATGGGTTCAAGGTGGGGGTGGGATTACATCAGGGACTGGCTTTTAGCCCCCTCTTGTTTGGACAAGTTGACAGATTCAATTCATTTCAATTTCAGTTTAGGTTTATTTATAGAGCTTTGAAACAGTCACCCTAAGATGCTTTATGTTGCAAGGTGAAGACTCTATAGTATTCTGCAGAAAACCCCAATAATCAGACAAGCCCCATGCGCAAGTACTTTGTAATGGTGGGATGGAAAAACTCCCTTTCAACAGGAAGAAACCTCCAGCAAAACCAGGCTTGGGCAGGGGCAGACATCTGCCATGACCAGCTGGGGAGTGTGGGGAAAGAGAAAATAAAAAAGAGAGCATAGGGAAATAGGATGGAACACACATTATGAGAGAGACAAGACAAAATTCAATGACATACTGCAGTGGTATATAAATATGTAGGGAGTGAAGCAATGCTCGGCGTATCACAGGAAGTCCCACAGGAGTCTGAGCCCATAGCAGCACAACTAAGGGATGTTCATGGTCACCTGATCTAGCCTTAACTATAAATTTTATCAAAATGGAAAGTTTTGAGGCTTATCTTAAAATCAGAGAGAGTGTCTATCTCCCAAATCCAAATTGAGAACTGGTTCCACAGGAGAGAATGTTCTGCCTCCCATTTTGCTTTTAAATACCCTAGAAACTGCAAGTTAGTCTGCTGTCTGAGAGCAAATGGCTCTGTTGGGATAATATGATGCTATGAGGTCTTCAATGTATGATGGGGCCTGATTATTCGGGACTTGTGAGAAGGAGGATGTTACACTCAGTTCCAGATTTTTGTCATGGCTGGCGGTGTGGCAGGCAGAATTTGGACCATAGTGTAGCACTCCGGAGACAAATGTGACTTTTGAGGTTTTAATGAAGAGTCTTTTTCCCAAAACACAAAACTCCACGGAGCTGAACAGGAAGATTTGTTCCTGACTAATCTAACAAAACATGGAGCAGAAACACACATATCACCAAGAGAGGAGCTACTGATAACAACATGACAAAGGACAATGGAAAACACAGACAATGTATACACACACAGAAGAGTGGAAACATCTGGGGAGAACAGGTGAACAGAATTACACTGAAGAGACAAGGGGAAGCAAAATTACACACAACACACACAGAACAGAAAACTGGCAAAACAAAACAGGAAGTGACCAAACGTAACATACACACAGACTTGACATTACACAGAAGAATTGACAAAGGAGGGAGGAATACTGAGGGAGAACTGACTAAGCAACTGCAAACACGATCAAAATATACTTAACAGAAACCTATACAAGATATAACACCAAGCAAACCAAGGACCCATAACACACCTACAAAATAAAACTCAAAGTCCAAACAACTCAGAACACTGGGCAACTAACCCAGGACTGTGACAGATTTAAGAGGAAGCCAATGAAGAGAAGCCAGTACTGCCATTTTTTTAATTAACAATCTCAATATAAACCTTCTACACCCAGAACTCAAGAAGAGGATGAGTGTTTCAGACTGGTCAAACAGTAAAGGCTTTGGGCTGAAGCACGAGTTTAGTCCAATTTTAATGTCAAAAACATAATTTTCTAAAAGGATTTTGAGATTAAGATGAATTAATGTTGAACCTTACGAGCACTAAGCAGTCAATAACTGTCTTCAAAAGCATAACTTTATTTGTTGTGTTTTTCAGTCTGACTTCTTACAAAATGCCAAGAAAAGCAAAGTCAATTTTTAATGGCTGATCTGGCATAATTGTTTCAAAAAATGTCACCTCTGTCATTTGTGCCTTTTACTTCATTAATCAATGTCTCTCTTGGAGCAGTTTTCACACATTCTTTTCACCCGAAGTTGCTCTGATTTCTACTAAGACTTGTTGGGAAGACTTGGTAATAAATGATTTACAGAGCAGGGTTCTGGCAGCTTTGTTATTGTGAGTGGTGCACAGTCCCCGCGTGAAGTCCCATCAGTTTCAAGACAGAGTAAACAAAATGCCATTCTGCAGACCTTGAGTTGATAAACTCTTGTTTTAACCTTCAAGGTGCTTTGATACTATACTGCTCTGGCTGCAGCAATATCCTGGATATCTAAGTGACATATACGTGTCAGACAATCTTTGTACAGTAAGCCTAAGTCAAGTGTTCCAGACCAAAGCATAATCATTTAAAATCTTATTACTTTAAACATAAAATTTGCCTCTGTAGGTTGCCTTTGGAGCAAATAACTGAACATCAAGTTACACCCAGTCGTGCACCTTGCATGTTGCCTTAGTGTGAGTCTGTGAGCATGTGCATGAGTGAGTGAGAAACCCAACCCAGCCCTGTAAATGTAAACCATTTACCTTTTGTGGAAGTAGTAACTGACAGACCTTATTTATTTTTCCATCCACAGCTTAATGCAACTCTTACAGTACTGAGATCATTCAGTATTACAAACCTATAAGTTTGACTCAGCTGAAAATGATACCAATTTGTAGTCTATGTATAAGAGAAAGGCATGGACACTATCTTTTCCAGCCTAAGCAGGAACTAAGCAGTTATATATTGAGACATTATCTAACTAAACTTTAAGAAATGCAATTTATTCAGACTTCATACTAATTTTGAATGGTTGTGCAAGAGGAGGTAGCTTGCACATTATTAGATAATAACCCAGCTGGTACCCCACTGCACACTAAACTGCTCTTAAGTAAGGCCGTGTCCTCGTTATTCCCTTCTCCACTACAGTTTTTCTGCTTGCCATTAAAATCCTTCATCCTTATCTGTCCCTTTCTTCACTCACTTCTGCGCTGTACTTGTTAAAATCTATACATTATTATCAGAACAGCCTGTTCTCTGAATTTCTGTTGGGGATTAAAAAAAAAAGTTAATAATTAGGGCAATAGCTTCAGGTCCTCGTTCTGTCTCTTATAAAATATGGCACAGAGCCTTTGGAACAGACACACACGTAGACACATGCACACACATCTGCGTATGTTACTGAACTTGAATGTATTTTCATCAGCTGATGCAACCTTCAGTACAAACAAAGCACAAACAAGGCACAGCTGACATTTCTCTAACTAGCAGATGAAGTCTGATAACTCCTCAGTAAATAGGCTGGCGGGGAAACTGCTGTGCGAGGAAAGTGAAGTCATCCCAAAAACGTGCTTTTGTAAGAATGCAGATCTCTTATGTTGATTGGATCAAGCTGTCCAGTGCTATACTTGGATTTGGAAAAAAGTGCCCAAAATACTAATTTTATGGCACTACAGTACATATAACAGTATATCCTTCTTCAAGGTGCTACATTTAGTGAAATCTAACATCGCAGTTACTAGTCACATATCATACTATATGTGGAACTCTGTGTAAGCACACTCTGCGTGTAGCTGAATTTCTCTGGCCTCAAAGAACTTTGTGTGGATGACATTTAGGGATGAAAGATTTACTAAAAGAAAGTGCTGGTAAGGAGGAGAGGGGTGAGGCGAAGAGACATGAGAAGTGAAGAAAAAAAAAGACAAAGTGACAAAAGCGATGCGACAAAAAATGCAGAAGAGTAGAGAACAGAGGAGGTGGAACATTAGGCACATGGATCTGAAATATGGGTGAACTCGGGTGAATGTGTTTCACAAATGCTGCACCACCTACCCAAAATCAGCTGCACAGAAGCCTCTCACTCTTTCGCCTTCCATCTCTCTAAACTTTTTACCCTCATATTTATCTCATGATGTCAAATATAAATTAGATGAGTCTGCAGAAAAGAAAAAAAAAAAAAAAAACAGCAACTTCAAACTACAAAGTAGATGAGGTTGCAGTTTAAAGCCCACAACACTCTCTCACTGTGGCAATGTGTATGGGGGAGGTTGGTTTTTACTCTGCAACAAATGATTCAAAGTCATTGTTTGTCTGCGTTGGACAGTTCTATTCAGATTCATAAGAATTCAATGATTGAAACACAGTGAAGAAGGCGGTACCAATTTGTCTCCACTGTATTATGGATATATGATTTACAAAATGTGTACATGAGGGCGGGCGGGCGGGCTGGGCCGCAAGTTAGTAGACAATTTCACACACAAACAAAAACAAACACAATTTGCATTTCTCTGAAGTCCACATGGTGTTATGGTAAACGTTTGCTGTCAGCAATCTGGAAACTAGGCTTCACCATCAGGCCCAGACAAGGAAAAACTTTTCTGAAAATCTGATTGTCCGAATTTCAGGGAATAACTGCAAATTTAAAAAAAAAAAAGAAGAAGAAGAAGAAGAAGGGAAAAAAGGGAAAAATAATAATGACTGATAGGTCGTCACAGTGAAGTCTTTGAAGTCATTATTTTTTGTTAAAACGCAAATATAGAGCTAGCATGTATATTGATGCACTACTGAATTGACTTTGACCTTGATGTCTCCAAGCTGAATTTGGGTAAGCAGCAATAGAGAGAGAGAGAGAGAGAGAGAGAGAGAGAGAGAGAGCCCTGCATAATGGATAATATGTGAGCAGTAGTGGGTGTCTGGGGAGTCCCTGTATAATCTGAACAAAGTAGCAAACTCCTCAGTGCTGACCAAGAAGAACAAAGAGCTTTTTGAGCATAATGGCCTAAACGCAGCAGCTCTTCTTACAAAATCATTGTGTTTTACTGAGAAAGAAATCTAATAATACAGTCTAGGAGTCAAGATATATTTTTAGAATTCCCCCATGACTTAAGCAAGGGGTTCACACTATTTGGTTACTAAGCAATGCAAAAACCGCTCAGCCTCTCAGGCTATAAATTTTAATCCAGCTCTAATCTTTAAGTGCCTCCAGAAGACTAAAGAGATGAAACCATGGGTTAAACCAGATTGGGATGATCTCATTCGCTACTATTTAAATGCCAGCAGAGTGACAGTACACATACATGGATTTTTGCATTGTTTAAAAGATTCTATACATAATAATGCCACTACACATCACAACCATTATACAATTCTTCTTCTTCGTTCTTTCATCTGCAGGAATTTGACTGTTGGCTGGATTCAGATCTTTAAATCTTTCAAGTCACTTCAATTCAATTTATTTATATTGCACCAGTTCACAACAACAGTTGCCTCAGGGGGGGCTATATTGCAAGGTAGAGACCCTACAATATTAGAGAGAAAACCTCAACAACCTAAGGATTCCTGTCCATTCAATTACCTTCATTGATTTGTTTCTTGACTAAAAAGCAGTTCAATGAGTGTCGCGGGGAGGACTAATGATTAGCAAGGACAACAACAAGAATCGTATCAGCGCATAATTGACATGTAATCATCACATAAGCATTAACAAATTTTCTCTTTGTTTGTTGTCTTTACTTCATTTTGTTCTTTTCCAGGGAGGCTGAGTAGTGTGATCCCCCAGTAAATGGAAAACACCTTGGGTATGGTCACAAGCTCTGGGCACTGACTGAAAGAATGAGATTATGGACACAAGCAGCAGAAATGAGCTTTTGAAGGGTGGCTGGGCTCTTCCTTAGTGATATGGTGAGGTCATTCAGGAGTGATTCAGGGTATAGCTGCTACACCTCCATATAAAAAGGAGTCAGTTGAGGTGGTTTGGCCATATGACTAGGATGCCTCTTTGGTATGTCCTGTTTGAGGCATTGTGTGCATTTTTCTACAAGGAGAAGGCCGAAGACCAAAGACATGCTGGACAGAAAATATCTTTCAGCTTGCTTGGGAATGCCTTGCTGTCCCCCCAGATGAACTGGAGGAGGAGACTGGGTAGAGGGGCCCAGCCTCAGATAAGAGGCAGAAAATAAATGGATGGATGGATTTTGCTACTTCCTATCATCCCAGCAAACAACCTTAGACCCCTGTTAATATTAAGTAGCCATTGTACAGCAAACTTTCTGTCTTTTTACAAAAAGTTGAAAATTAAATTGTGATGTGTTTTGTTTAATGTTAGACTGGTTTAAAGAAAACAGTCTAAAGTAAAGCTGACTCTGCATAACTTTGACAAATTACATCTCTGTTTCAAGACCATTTCCATACAGCCATGGTCGTGAGTGCAACACAAAAAAAATGGAAAAAAGATTTGAAAAACCTTATAAATCACACTTAGGTTGCACAACACACTACTCTGTTTCCATAATGACAGATGCTGTGTTCAGCTTGTAATGACTCGTGGGGTTTGGAGTACATTGTAAAATGAGGGTGTGCTATACAAACAAATGAGGACCTGGAGGTTGTGCAAATTCTTTGTTTCTACCTGTGTCATTCTTTGTCATGTGGAATACTGGATAGGTTGATGTAGATTGATAATCACATCCATAATGCACTAGTAGATAACAAACCTAAGAACACAAAAGTGAAACAAACTTCTGAGAGAAAATTGTGGCTTTAGATTAGCCAGTCAGTACAGAGGGGGTTGTGCCACATTGTAATAACTCAATTTCCCCACACCGTGTGTTATTATGAAAGAATTGGCTGATGACATTTTTGTTATCAGAGGGTACACATGACGGTCTGCACAGATGTCCATGTTTTGACAATAAAGTCACTAGGCTACAAAGACCACATTTGCAGGCAAACTACAATGAAAAAGATCCAAAGATTCATTGTCTAAGGGGGTTGACTGTAGCATTTTTGTGAACAGTAACTCTGCAACTCTTCCAACTAAGAGATAGAGTACTTATCTCTGCTAAAACACAATGGAACATTGATTTCAGAACACATTAACTTTAATTTAAGGCATCAAAGACAGGGGTGACGACATGCTGAGGTTGGTCGGGGGTGACAAAAGATGTTTGGTCATAGGCCATAAGCTCTGATAGGTTCTCCAGTTGAGCAAATTCAGCCAGCTGATTGATGGATGACCCTGTACTAGCATTAGTTATGCTATCTGCCATCAGATATAAGGATTATGTCAAGCTCAGTTTGCAACACATTCTGGATGAAACACACAGGTGATATCCCTGGATTTAATAGCAGCACATCATCGCTGAACCTGTCTTGTTTACCTCCTTCAGCAGAAGAAGGAAACAGTTGTGGCACAGCTCAGCTCTTGCCTTCCCAGACTCATGTGAACCACCTCCACCTAACATCATATGTACTATACTAAATAAATATAATACTCCAGAAGTCACAGTTACCTACTTTTACATAAATACAGAAAAAAAAAATGACTCCCTTAAACACCCTTAAAATAATGCCTGTAATAAGAGCTCAATCAAGGTATGGTCTCTTTAAAAACATAATGAAATGTAATGTTTAGTCAGAGAGCCAAACATCCCAAAACACCCTTGATGTCCAAATGAAAAATCAGTTTACTGTGGTGGTCAGCACCCATCAACCAGTTGGCAACACTGGGGCTTTCACACAAAGCAGATAATAAAGCAGCTATGGTTGCCTGTCCCAGCTAAAAGTCACTGAATCCTATTATGGCTTGCACTTCAGCAACAAAGGGTGGTCAGCTCAAGTTGACTCGTCAAAGGGTCATGGCACCAATTTTTATAGTGCATGCTGCAACCAAGGCTGGTGTTTCTGGGTGACCAGTTGAGAGATTTCAGGGCACAACTTTTGTAAGGTTTCTAACTCTATGATGTGTTGTGTATGAAGAAAGACACAATTCTTTGTCTCTGACCAATTTATTTGCCACAGCGCAGTCATAGAAACAAATATTGGTGACAAACTGAGCAATCACAGGGTCTCTTTGGAATGTAATTGAATGGTCTGGCATTTATATTGTGCTCTTCTAGCCTTACTAACCACTCAAAGTGCTTCAGACACTCAAAGCTCTTTAGAAGTTTTGCTCCACATGCTCTTCAATCTTCCTGGTGAAATTCTAAAGTAAAAGAGAAGAACACGCTATCATTTCCAAAATATTAAATAAAAGGTAAAAAGTAGAAACAAACAAGTGGTTCTGGGTACAGTAATTCCCGCCCCAGCATATGTTTTAGCTGATTTGAACATTGCCTGTCTCACAAACATATCAATCTCCAAACACTGAATCACCAAGATAACACATAGGTCCCATTGTCCATGCCCATGATTTTCCCAGGTTTAACAAGTTGAACTAAAATAACTTTCATTTTATGAATGTAAATGGAGTTTCCCATGTTAAATTCAGGTAGCCTGTAAATCCAGAATCTGGATCAGATCAGTTTTAGCAGATGGTGTTATGTAAACATCCTAGGTCACATCGCATTCACAAGATTTTCAGAAAATTTGAGGTCAACGTCACTATGATTCATTTTTAGTAGATGCACCTATGGGGTAAATTTGAACATCCTACCTTACATCGTTCTTGCGTTATCGAGTTACTTGACCTCTGACCTCTGATCTTGACCCAATTATGGCAAAAATTTAATCAGGTCACTGATTAAATTTAGGAGGTTACTGACCATCTTTCATGCAAATTTGGTATGAACCAGACTGGTATTTTTGTTGTAATATTGTTAACAAACAAACAGATAAAAAGGCAAACATACCAAAAACAATACCCCGTTTCCCCCCTCTGGGGGCGGGGTAATGAATCCAGCATACAACCCTCGATATTCGCACATGCAGTACAGAAATGTAATGTTGGAGAGAAGAAATGCTCAAAAACAGAAAAGGTGCCTGGAGCAAACGGAACATGTACCTTCCAAAGAAAAAGTCCAAAGCAGGAGAATGTACAGACATTGGAAGTTTGAAAAAAATTAAAAGGCTTACAAAGACGACCCCCAGCATTTTCCTTTTCAGAAGGATAAAACATAATAGGAGTGCTAAACTGCAACCTTTTAAAAAACAGAAAAAAAAAGAAAGAAAGAAAGAAAGAAAAAGTAACCAAGCAAGAATTCCTCTTCTTACACAAAGCCCTGTTCATGATAGAACATTACCCTCTAATGCTGTTTTGTTTCAGATGCCAACTGTGTGTCACCATTTCACACAAGGTGTATTTTATCTTAGGAGTTCTGATGCACCGGCCACAGTAATATTGGGCACCATGAGATAATAGCCCTGTTTTAGAGACCTATAAGGAGTCAGTGGTATAGTTATCAGGCAAGGGGACCCCGGTTTGAATCCTGTTTGCACAATTAGTTTAGCCTAGAAGCATTTGATAAAGGTCAGGCACCTAAAACTACTTGGTTAGAATTAGGCAAAGATTTTAATTTGAGTTCAAATATGCCTCTACACTCCAGTAACCCTTTGAGCTAAAAAAAAAATGACAGGTTAGAAGTGGCAGCCCTGTCTTACTAATGCCTTAATCTGTTGTCTCATATCACAGTGAGAAAACCCAACATCTTCCTGTAGCAGCTGTTTATTTGGCAATCTGGCAGCAGCGTTTCATACAGCAGAGAGAAAGTAAAAGCAATAAAAACATCTAAATTATGTGAACATACAATTTGTAATGAACCTGGCAGCTATGACATCAATTAAAATGCATTAAAATATTTACAAGAGTTCACTAAAAAGCAGACCCCTGAGGAAATACGAAGTAGTGCTAGACATTATTGCATTTGCTCTCAGTGACATTACAGTTGCATCATTTTCAGAAATATGTTTAAAACACAGAATACTTAATATGCCGTGTTATTATACCAAAACACATCTTCTTAAAAAAACTAAACATCAATTCATCTTCAGTATTGGACCCCTGCTAAGACAGAAGAAAGTCTGTAAATGCAGCAGGGAGGATAAAGTACTAATAGAGAAAAAAAGTTGAGCAACAACAACAACAATCAGATATCTTAATGTTTTACTTCACACTCTGTGACACAAAAGTACAGAGGGCTCAAATGAGAAAGAGAGAGAGCGCACGAGAAAAGGCTGCTCTAAGAGAAATCTTTACTTTTGCTAACAGAGACAGAAATAAAACACAGATATGGGGAGAACAATAGAGAGAGTGTAATTAGTTTGACTCCCCTATCACAAGATTACAAATCCTTCCTAATTATACTGATTTTCTTTCTTTTCTTTTTTTTTTTTTTGCTACAGAGAACCAAAGTATGAGAACGTGGCATGTGGAGGAATCTCAAGCTATATGGATCACTTGGAGGTCAGTTTGATGAAAAACTTAATTTACAGTAAACCAGTTAAAACTGTGGGGTTTTTTGCTCATCAGCTGAAAACATATCAGAACATCTACTGAAAGCATGCCATGATGATTATTTTATCATTTATTTTTTAAAAATATATGCACATAAAAATTTTATGTCTCTGCCAGCAACAGCTAAAGAAGGATGTTGACAAAATGCTTATAAAAGAAATTAATTGTTTGATTTATTGAATCTTTTTATCCCCATCTAAGGCTATATTAATTCTGCCAACAAAAAGGCCAGTAAAAATAACAAGAATGGCTCATATTACTGTACGGCTGGGGAATGGTGCTCTTTCTGTTGAGAACTGAATAAACGTGGAGCCAAATTCAAAACCAGACAGACGAAACAGTTTAACTGGAATTATTGTTATGTTTCAAGCCAGAGTTTAAATGTTGCAGGGGTGGTAAGTGGAGGGCAGCTGAAAAATGTAGTGCTGAGCTGGGCTCTCTGAGTAGAGCAGGTGGTTATGGAACAAAAAGATGGACAGGCTGGGCTCAGTTGTGGTTGTGTGAAGCTGGGCTCAGTTGTGGTGGCAGATGCCCAACAAATGATCACTTTGGCTGAATGATCTAGCAGAGTTTAGAGTGAAGAACCAAGGTATTTTTACTAGAGTAGATTGATTGCGTGAAGGGCATGCAGAGGGTTGGTGTGACAGAGGAGGATGCTAGAGATAGGGTGAGATGGAGGAAGATGATCCACTGTGGTGACCCCTAAAGGGAGCAGCTAAAAGAAGAAGATTGATTGGTATGGAATGCCACTCCCAAAGCCTGCTATTTACGTGCAGTGTGTTGTGATAGACCCCAGCCTTTATTAGTCTGCTGCTTAAGGTTTGTTCTCACGCTGCCATGTTCAGAGCCTCTCTGCTGTGTTTTGGACAGGCCTTTTCCCTTTACTGGCATCTTCCTGATTCATGGATGCTTTTTGTTTCATCCTAGACAGCGGCACAAGTTTTTCCCTAACGACCAGTGGTTACAAAGGGTCACTGACCGGTCTCTAGGCATGTGTGACTGTGGCTTTAGCATTTGGTTTAACAGTGATTGCCAGCAACCACTTGCCATCTGGGATTACCCATTTTCCCTAGCAACCACTGGTTGCCAGGTGGTCCCCAGCTGTGTGACTAAGGACTAAGTTTAGACCTGCTGCCAAATGGATGCTTTGCCAACTAGTCTGTACCAAAGTGTAACATCTAAATTTGGATTTATGTTATCACTGCTATATATCACCCATAATAAATTACATTTTCAGAATATGTTATGAAGTTGTAGATGTGTTTTTTAACTTGATGTTGCTCAGTGCTACATCAGTGTCAAAACGTGTGTGGAATCTTTAGAGCCAAACACCGCATAAAGAGAGAGAGAAACAGTTGGGTTCCCAGTGACAGGAGGCAGAAAGCAAGCAGGCATCTCAGTAGAAAAAAGAAAGAAAAATGAAAAGAAAAAAAAAACAATAAACAAAATCAATGTAGTGATCTCCTAATGAAGCAGCCTCACTAATTACACAGTTGAGTCCCTTGAAATATGTAAGTATGCTGCACATATTTGAATGCTGCTGTGTTAGCAATGAGTGTGAACCTGTGTGCTGAAATATGAAAGAAGGTGAAAACAAATCATATAAAAACATTTGCTTCTTATTATTTTAAGTAAAAAGGGTGGAGTGGGGGTGGGGGGTTTGAAATAAATTGCAACCACACGTGAAAAAGAAATTGTACTTTACTGAAAAAATGTAATCATGCAATTCTAATTCCAGTTTAATGTAAACTATGTTATATCATTGCTTGCTTTAAATGCAGTGATCTGAATTATCTTTGATACAGCACAGGAAGTGGAAGATATACTTCAGAGAAGCAGATGCTACAGAGTAGAAAAGATTAGCTGGGGAAAAAAAAGGGGGGGGGGGGGGGGGGGGGTGATAAAGGTAGGGAGAGACAAAGAAAGAAAGAGACAGACAGGTAGGCACGGCGAGATATAGAGGGGGTCTCTATTCTTCAGCCAAATCCGCTAGCTTTTGAAGACCAGCCAAACATTCTGTTTACATGACTGCCTTTGCTGGCCAGAGCACACCCATAAAATCACAGACAGATACACACATTTGCCCTTCATAAGGTAGAGTATGGTGGATGCTGCAGCACATACTGTAAGAATAAACACTGAAATGTTTGTCTCACAAAGCTTCAGATGCAAGGAGCAGCAAAATATAGAAACTAAATTTCAAGCAAAAAAAAAGGGTGGGGAGTATAAAAATGTTGAAAACCAATTACAGTATATAACAAAAAAAAAAATATATATATGGCTATAAATTGGCAATTAGTCTGAGTTTGGAGCTGGAGTGTTTGTATGTCTTTTGCATGTTTTTTGATTGATGATTGTGAAAGTGGTGCGAAAAAGGGGATTCCCTTCCTGGTGTTATTTCAATTGACATAAACAAAATTGACTCTTTTGTGACAACCGAACACAATAAAAAAGCCATGAAAAGATGCATTTTATTATACAGTTAAGATCTTACCAACCATGCAAAGCCAGAAGAAGGAAAAAAAAGTACGCTTTGATTCATAACTCAAAAAGAACTGGTTGCAATGGGCTGGCTTTATTTGCTATGACCTCTCAAATCACCAGAGCAAAACACTGTTAAATTTTAATGGGATGTTCTGGACTGCACAGTGAAAAGCTGATTTCCTCCCCTTTCCTCTTCAAAGAAGAGGAGGCTTTTCTTCTTCAACAGACATTGATTATTCCACTACACAGATGAGGCCTTGTATGACAACCATCCGAGGATAGATGAAACTGAACCGAAGCCAGATGTGTGGCCGTGCTCTCTTTTATGTAATTAATGCTTCCCTTACTGTACCTTGGTGATCTCATGTTTATATTACGATGGGTGTGGTAAGTACTTGTCTGATTATGTGTTTACATTATCAGCAAACACTATAATTTTGAGTATGGTGTCATGATTCAAGTCACGTCAGTAATATATCAGTAATAGTTAGATGTCAGTCAACGGTAGCCAGGATATTATGGGAGAATGATGCTGAACATCAGGAGAGGTTTAACCCCCCTAGATACAGTCATGCTCACTCAGTCATGCAAGCACTACTCCAGGAGTGGGCATCTGTGAAAACCTATTGCTCAGCAACCATTCTGTAACAGCTCCTTCTCATCTTCATCTGAATCGTCTTCTTTGTCATCTTGCTGAGAGCCTTCCCCCTCCTCCGCGTCCGCTAGGATATCACCTTCTGCTGCACAGACATTGTGGAGGATGCACCACGATCGGACCACTTTAGGGGCAAACAGAGCCTGAATCTCAGACGCTGTCAGAATGATGACTGCCGGCAGACATGCCAAAGATGTATTTACTGACGCTTGTCATCTTGGCTTTTTTTGTAGCATGCTTCCGCTTGCCCTGCAAAAATGCTATCAGATCATTTATTTTGTATTTTAAAAGTGACCCATTTGCAGTATACGATGAATCCTGAGGTTGTGTATTTGTGTGTTTTGACAGAGAGAGTTCTTACCTCCCACAGGCTGACAGTAGGGGTGGTGACCGAAAGAGGATGCAGTAGGAATGGATTTCTTCTCACACCCTGTAAAAATAAAGGCATCCAGTAGATACCAGCCCTGTTTTCTGAACGGGGACCTGTTGAGAACAAGCCTAAATTGGCAATGCAAATCCAAAAACTGCACTTCTGGCATCATACTGCAGTTGCACAGAAGGGTCACCTAGTATTTCTTGCATGAGAGAAAATCCAGTTGTAACTTTAGGCTGTGGCACCAGCAATGGAACATACTGCCCAATGGCCAGCAATGTGAGCAAAGCAAGTCCCCCATCCCCATCGCCTGATAACTAAATCTATTCTTAAGGGATTGACAGCATTTCCTTCAGAGTCCTGCCAGCTGTGGCTCTTGGCATAGCTGAGATATCAGCTCTTGCCCCCGACAAAGAGATTTGCATGCAAGTCAGTTAACAGTGGCCAACACCTCAATTTCTTTGGCTTCACCAATGGGCCTTTTGACAAGGCAACATCTGGTCTATGCTGTCACTGCAGTTTCTTGACATGCTTAGGGTCGGTCCTAAGCAACAGCGCAGAAAGGACAAACATGCTGTTTATCTTTGCATGCATCTTGATATGAGATATATTTCAGGAGTCACTTCCTGCTATACTATACTATACTACACTAAAATCAGTTTTGATTGTTGTAGTCACTTGTTAGACACACACACACACACACACACACACACACACACACACAGCAGAATGCTCCTTTTTTTAGTGAAATCTAACATTTTCTTCTGAAACCCGAGCAAAGTCATATCCCTCTTCCCTCTATCGTCTTTCCTGCAGTAGTAAAAACGTTATTATGTGTTATAAAACAGTAATAGTAAAGTGTTAATCACATAATGACAAGAGTTACTCAGTTAGCTCAGAACTCGCTATTATGTCTCCCTCTATCTTTTAAGGTAGCGCTGAGATATCAGTTCAGACATGTCAGGTACCATCACATCCTAGCCAGAAAAGCAACAACACTGATAACTTTTTTAAACTCTTAAAACAACCATGGTGCCACTAAATACGTTCACTGTATGAATAGCAAATACATTCTGCTGAACAGTAGTCAGCTTACAAGATCTGATGACCTTAAGGCTTGCTGTGTGTTTGTGTAGAACGGACAGTTAAAAGGCTGGAGGAATAAAATATTCCCTGCAGTGCCACTGATAGGATACGCTTCTGAAAGCCAGCCATTTTCTATCCATTTTCCCTTCATTCCCATTATGTTTTATTTCTTCAGTTTATTCCTGATGTTCCATTTCCTTATCCATCTGTTCTCAGTCTTTCTTTTGGTGTCAGCAAGCCAAGGCCCCCACAAAGTACCACGCTAAACTACCGGAATCAAATCAAGGCACAACAGCAATATCGCTTTCTGTCTCTTACTTAATGCCAGAAACATTTATCTTTCTCGTTGTCCTTGCACCTCCACCCTACCCTCCTCTGTCTGTCTGCAGCCAGTGCCAAGGCCTGCTGTGGGCCAGGCGCCATTTACAGAACAGCAAGGTCCCTTGGTAGAGAGAGAAAGAGAGGGAGCAAAACATTAAAGAAAACACTGTGAAAATGGCCACTGAAACTAATAAGTCACAGCTACACATTAGTGTGGTAAAAGTCTCTAATATAATTTTCAGATACACAGTAAAATATTAATAATGTTAGAATTTGAAATTTGGATTCATCATAAAGAATGGGCATGTTTTTATCCTGAATACTGCTACTAAGAACATTAATAGTTTACATGCTCAGTACAAGGAGTAACATAAATTGAGCCAACATTTATTCTGTATGAGGATTTTGTACATAGAACAAGAAATAAACTTACCAAATACATACACTTTGCACAGCATATTAAGTCTATAGAGCAAACCTGTTATCAAACAGCTGTCTATTTACCCATCGCATACAGAGGAAAATTCATATTTTTAGAAGTGCAAGCTGGTGTATGTCAAACCATTCCGATCTGTGTCTACAGACAGCATTTTTTTGTTTGTTTGTTTGTTTGTTTGTTTGTTTTGCACTGCCAGCATTACCTTTTATTTATTTATTTATTTTTAAAAATATTATGAAGCTTGACACTGCGCAAAGTCCTCAGCTGAAAAAAATGGGAACGCCAAAAATGGGAACGCCAAAAAACATACAAACAAAAAAAACTTACAATGTTTAACACACCAACAAGATTGAACACAATTAAAACATACCATTTCATGAGTTTGTGCTGCCTGTTCTTTCCTTCTTTTGTGTATGCTGAAAGTCTTCTACATTTTGGTGATCATCATTAAGTATTTACCACTAGCTCACAATGAGTGGCGATAGAATTTTTCGGAACCTTTCCTGTGTGCATGTTCTCCTCATGTCGACATGGGTTGTCTCTGAGTACTCTGGCTAACTCCCACAGTCCAAAGACATGTAGTTAGTGGGGTGAGGTTGATTGCTGATTCTAAATTGCCCATAGGTGTGAGTGGGAGAGGAAATGGTTGTCTGTCTCTCTGTGTTAGCCCTGCTACAGACTGGTGACCTGTCCGGGGTATACCCTGCCTCTTGCCCCATGGCAGCTGGGATGGGCTCCAGGCCGCTCACAACCCTGAATTGGATAAGCTGAAAATGGATGGCTAGATATCCTGGCTGACTAGCTTTTGTTCAGCATGAGTGGGGTTGGCGTGTCTGATAATCATGATCAAACAGGCATGGCAGGAGAGTCGGGAAGGTGTCAGCCAAGGTAAGTCTCTTAACACCCACTAGGTCGCCCCAAAAGGTATAATCAGCTAAATTAATTGGAGAAATCTGTATAGCTGAACCCTGGGTTTCTGCAAAGCTTAAAGCTTTAAAAGCATCTTAAAATTTTAAGGTATCACTAGTAACATAAATAATACCTGTTCTTTCAGCTGCTCCTGTTAAGGTTCACCGCAGTGGATCATTTGCCTCCATCTCACCCTCCTCCCTTCAGTTCCATATTCAACATCTTTTGTCTGATATTTCAACCCCCCCCCCCCCCCCCCCCCCCCCCCCCCACACACACACACACACACTCTGAACATGTCCAAATCATTTCAGCCTTGCCTCTCTAACTTTGTTTCCAAACCCTTCAACCTGAGCTGTCTCTCTGATATACTCATTTCTAATCTTGTCCATCCAAGTCACACCCAATGAAAATCTTAGCATCTTCAACTTTGCCACCTCCAGCTTGGCCTCCTGTCTCTTTGTCAGTGCCATCATCTCCAAACCATACATCATAGCAGGTCTCACTACCACCTTGTAAACCTTCCCTTTCACTCTGCTTCTGTCACAAATCACTCCTACGTAACACTCTTCTCTGCCCACCCCATGCTGCCTGCACTCTCTTCTTCACCTTTCTTGTGCACTGTCCCTTATTTTGGATAACATAAATAATGGCTGTATTCTACCTAAGGCTCCTGTTTGGGGAGCCTGTCACTGCACATTTTCTTACTTGTTGCAAATGCAAACATCTTGCCTTAACACTGTTAGTATTATAATATATGTGAGTGTGACTCCCAGTATCTTTCCATCTTTATCAGTGCACTTTTTGCTTCTTATTGAGACGTTGAATATTTTATCATAAGTGCACACAGGCACACAAAGACGCCCACACAAAAATGATCTCGCAGTCACAAGAAACGTTGTCTCATGCCAATGAAGGCATGACTTCAGGGTTTTGAGTAATCATGGTTTAACATGGTTGTTGTTCTGTTCGCCTACAGCTTGCAGCACTGACAGTATCATCACAGAAAAGTTATTCATATCATCTTTTTTAGTGTCTCATTGTTGAATTGGCCGCACCCACGTGTGTAAACTTAGAATTTCATTACACCCACCAATCACCCTTCACCACTATCGTGCCCATGAAGCATGATAACATTTGGTGATCACGTACAACTTGCCAGATGGTGGTGTGGTGTAGAAGTGTTTACCTCACTGTGGGGCTAATTCTAATTTCTTTCACAGAAATGTAGGAACCTCCAGTGGTTTAAAGTTAACACTTATGTTTCAGTCCTTGGATGCTGCAGAGAAGCCAAGTGGCTTAGATTGATATCACAAGGTTGTGAGTCTGTCCCTATTTAATACATAGCAAACTTTGAAAAACAAATCAAAAATAAATAAGATCCTGACCTTTTGGTCCTTGTGACCTTTTAAATTGCTCCTTATTGACATCCTTTCTCTTTATTTGCATGTGTGATATTTTCTTGTCTTTGTCTTTCCATTGCTCTGTTATCTATTTGCTTTTTCACAGACCCTTTCCAACGAGTTTCTTTTCTGATTTTATGTTCATGTCTTACTATTGTTAGCAATTATGCCTTCTTTCTGTTTTATTCCTTCCTTTTTATAGGTCCTCTCCTGCTATTTTGCCTGTTTATTTTGTTCCAGTTTTAACCTGCTTTTTTACTGAGTGATGTTTGTAATTTTACTGGCTCAGACCTGTTGTCCTGTTCTCCTGCAGCAGCAAGGCTGTTTTATAACATGGGGACCAAAGGTGTGAGTTAGACATTGATTGTTCTGGTGGGGAGAGCAAAATGTTATAGATTTCCACTTCTTTTCATAGATGTGATTATGGTAATATGTTTGTATTTTCATTACACAAGGATAGCAGTTCATCTGCCACAGTAGAACATGGAAACCCCATACAGTAGCTTTGAGTTGCATGAAACAATAGACAGTAGGTTAACTAGACTCAGGGCTGGAACTAACCTGCTATGTTTGGGTGGGCAACTAAAAATTCTGGCTGGGCATAGATGTTAGAGGTTAGAGGTCAGAGCAGCAAACTAGCAGGTTTCTGGTTTAAGTCCCTAATCATAGACTGACTGAGATGACTGGATAATTATCAACAACTCAATCAAACTAAGATCAAAAATACTTATTAGTTCCAATCCATATGCTTGCGTATCTGCTTATTAAGCGATAATGTATCGAACCCATTTCCAGATTCAAGCTTCTACTGTATTGATTGAGGCTGTTGTCTTGTTAACGTCTTGTCATGCTTTGTGTCTTGTTTTGTTTAATAGAAACAAGCCCCTAAATATAATCAGTAGTCATTCTTGGCCTCTCTGGCTTTTGATTAGCTCTGTTCATTTGCAGCACATCTCTAAGCTCAGTTCAAGAAAACTCCCAGTGTAACTACAGCCCATGGTGTCTTAGACACCCAATTTTTGAATGTTTCAGAAAAGAATCACTCTCAGGGTGACCAAGATGTCAGTGTTGATATTAAAACACAACTCACAACTTTTTCATGGCAAATAATACAAACTATGCACCAACATAATAATGATTAGCCTCATATTGTGGGTGGGTTTATCTCAGATGCTCTCCGAGCTGAACCTTTTTCAGCATCTTCTTCCTGCCAGATAATAGCATTTGTCTCTTTTAACTTGGCTAGCCACCAGGTAGCATATCATTGTATGTTAACCTAACTTCACTAACCATCAAACATTGCCACTGTTTAGTTTACATCTTTGTTCACATCCAAAGTGATATCAGAGTTGTATGTGTTTTTGTTTGTTTCATTGAAATACTGCAGTCGGAATACATTATATAATTTTTAGATGGTCACTAGCTGCTAACTTCCTGCTAGCTTCTAACTCTGCTAACCTTTGTAAATCCCCATTTTCATGGATGTTAAACTTTATTGCAACACCTGAGAGAACAGCCACACAAAGACTCTGACCATTTTTAACATTCAGTGATGTGTGTTTGATTTCGGGAACTGAAGGAGGCTTTGGTCCTGGACATGGCTAATGATGTCAGACTTTACAAGATGATAGGATAGTTTATACTGCACTCACTGCAGGAATCAACATCTGCACATTTATTCTATATAAGGCCTCAGTCACACTAGAGGAAAAATACTGTAGGACAGCAACCTCCATGCGATCAGGAAAAAAATGGTGTTTGAAGAGTGATTGTACTGATTTTTTTTTTTTTTTGCTATCTGAGACCAACTGCAATTAGTTGCAGCAATCAATTGGTCACCCAGAGGCTAAGCATACAGAACCTTTACTTCTGGATTGCCAAAATGCTGTAATTAGTTGGAGTCAGTCTGCGCCAGTGAGCACAACTCATCTTCATCAAATAATGAAACACACAAACCTGAGTTACTGAGGTTTGTGGCAGGCAATTTACTGTAAATTACATTAAAATTAAATGTCTCATCCCTTAGTTTCCAAGTGAATTTAAGGGTTGTTAAATATAAATTTTAAATTAAAATAAAAAATAAAAAAATACTGCCAGCTTTATGTATTTCTTTCTTTCTTTCGCAAATATATTGCACTCAAAATAGGAATGAAGAGAGGTGAAGGGAGAGAGTCTATATCTGTAACTGTGCAAAAGATGTAGAAAAAGAACAATGACTCAAATCTAAAAAAAAAAAAACAAATGCCAAAATTTGGGATGAAGACACCAGCCTTTTCACGTTTTCAAGGTTGGATAAGGCTACCAATCAGAACACATACTGATACAGAGAGATGCTGATATACAAAACAGCTGGCCTACACCTTTGAAACAGAGAATGTGATACAGTGAGCTCAAACCTTGAAATGACTCTTTATGTTCAAGCATCAAGCAAAATTATAAAAAAATAAAATAAAGGATACACATTGAAACTGCGCATAAGCTACAGTAACAAAAATGCTACACTTTAGTGTTTTTAAGTTAGCTATTATTATTTTCCAAGTGCTTGTTCATAGGGGGTCATTTTGACTGTTGGATTTCCTCTGTTATTGTTTTATTGTGTTGTATGGTATTTACCTTACAATATAAAGCATCTTGAGGTGACTCTTATGATTTGGTGCTACTGTATATAAATAAAAATTGAATTGAATTGAATTGAATTAGAGTTCGAGCTCTTTTTTTAATCTTCTCCTGCTCTCCTTCCTCAATGGTCCATTACACTGGGTGACTTGTCTTAAGTTATCTGTGGAAAAGAAGGTATGTATTGTGTGCCTGAGAGAAACGGAAAGAAGAAAGCAAAAGAGAGAGAAAGGGCAAGTTGTATGTGTGCATATGCATACTGTATGTTTGAGGTGCGCTATGGCTAGAGGGTGACAGAGTCACGCTTGATATGTGGATTCTGAGAGTTCTGTCAACTCATTCAAACTCACAGCAGGCCAGAATGACCCTGAGGCCACCAGGAAATTTCCCAGTGCTCAGGATGGTCAATCCACCAGTGAAAGTGCTCATACGGAGCTTCATGTTGCTCAGCTGCTCATTCAATGGAGTCTTTCTACAGAAGTACACAAGAAAATAATAATTAAGAATTTGACATCATAGCATGCATCTAAGAGAAAAGTTTATCTCCACACTGTACCTGGCTCCCTCTCAGTCCAGCCAGTCAGAACAGATGCAAATAGGTATAAATATTTGACAGATGGCAGCAATGACAGTTTTTACCAAGCAAAACACAGGAGAGAGATTAAACATTTGCGTGTGTGTGTGCGTGTGTGTGTGTGTGTGTGTGTGTGTGTGTGTGTGTGTGTGTGTGTGTGTGTGTGTGTGTGTGTGTGTGTGTGTGTGGGGTTTTTTTTTTTTTTGCTTTTACAAGCATCAGGACAGTATATGTGTGCATTACTTGTTGCTCTGAGTTCAAAGTTAAACATCTCTGCACCCTCCCTGTGTGTTTGTATCTCTGCTCACTCTAAGGTAGCGTACAGTGGGAGACTGGAGGTGGGCTATAGACTGGTGACCCAATTAGGTATTAGGAATGGCAGTCATGTTTTCTGTGATGCTTTTTTCTATTGGCTGAGCAAAACAAACGTGGCTCTCCTTTTCTTTTAGTTAATTTGGTTAAACAAGAACTGGCCTGAGGGGTATACTACAAAGGAAGTTCAGCATAGCCAGGCTTTCTTTGCAGTTCTTTGCAAGTGATCAACTTTCTCTCTCTCTACTTCAGGCTTTGTGTATGCTAACATAAAAAGGGGTGTTTCAAAAGTCATATGACTTTTTTCCACTCAAAATGATCCCCATGAGTGCCGCCTACTCCAATCACAGATGTTACCAGATGATGATGATTAAATGGTGAAAAAAATCAATAAAAAACAGGAAAAATATTAAAATAAAATGCAACACTGTTGTAAATAAGAGAGGGAATTAATGCTGCAGAAAATTGTTAATCTTGGGATTTAGTATACATAGCGGTAAAATAGCGGTAAAATAGCAATTTTATATTGAATAAATTATGTTCATTTCTAGCATGACGGCTGAACATTAGAGCTTAAACTTTCAAATTGATACATTTAAGCATTAAAGGTTACTGTTCCATAGCCCAATAAAGGAGATGTGGAAATCACTTTAGTGTGTTGGCAGATCAAAGTTAAATGAATTTTATTGATTGACCGGGTATTCATGGTATATGTTTGTATTAGCTGCAGTTCCAGCAGTGCAAAAAGAGATTTAGCGGTAGGTGCATCTGAATATAACTATAAAAAGCACTTTGACAGTTTCACATTTCAGCAGATACTCTTTATTGCACTTAAAAATTAAGCCATATTCAGCAAAAACTGAAAGGTAATGTTTCTCTGTAACAGTTGGTATTTAATTTTTAACTGAATGAACAAGGGCAGATGCCAACTGTTGCATTATTTCCATTAATGTGAATATGTGTTGTGAAACTGAAAAAAATGCTAATTTAGATTTAATTATGTGGCCACATTAATAGCTTTCCCACCCTCCTTCATCCTGTGGTCTTAACAACAACGGAGAACTGGGAATTTGTGTTATTAGTTTTGCACAGAGTCATTTTCAGTTCATTTTCTCTTGGTCCCTTTTAAGCATATTCATTTTTCAGATGCTTGACTGCATGTTCCTCTGGTTGTTTTTGTAAAGTGTCACGCTTCCTTCTGTACACTACACTGAATCTTTTGTAAATGTTTGGAGAGATTGTGAGGGAGTGTGCAAGTAACATGGAAACATGAATGTAAAAAAGTAGTTTGTTAATGCCACAAGGCCTTTACGGTATTCAGACTTTTGTTAGCTTTTCTGTCTTTTTAAATGCTTTAGTGTAAAAGGCAGTTAAGTTTTAAATGCATCTCCCAAGGATTTCTAGCTTTTTCTTATTTTATTTTATTTTATTTTATTTTTTTTTATAAAGCCTCTCTTGTCTGGCAGGTTTTGTAATCAGAATTATGATCTGAATGCACTGTTGTGCCAAATATATTTGCTTTTCCAAGATGAGCTCTATAGCTTCTCTTTAGGCCCTGCTTGTATTGTAGCAGTGCCAGAGGTGAGAGGCTGAGATTTGCACTTTTCCACAGTGATCGTTCTAGGTCCAACCATGGACTGTCTAACGAGTATGATTTGATCCATTTTGCAATGTACTGCAATTTATTTACTAAGACATAGTAATAGAAATTTGTTAGTTCTAGATCGCCATTGTGTTTTGGCTTTTGTAAAGGAAAAACCATAACCATAAGTTTAAAAACTTATGGTTTGTTTTTCCAAAGACATTTTGAAATGTTTGAGTCTAGTGACTGAAACCAAGCAACAGAGGGTTTATTAGGGATCAGCGAGAACAAATAGTTGATTTTTGGCAAAACCATAATTTTAATGGTGGCGACTCTCCTCACGAGTGAAAGTATTCCAACGTGTAAGATCATCCTCTATTGTTTTTAATAGTGTAATATGATTTAACTGTACCAAGTCTGATAGCCTGGCTGAAAATTTTATGCCTAAATATCTAATATAAACTGATTGCAGTGGAGTGCTGTTCTGAAAATTACAATTCAGAGGCAAAACTGTTGATTTACCCCAGCTGATGGAGTATTCTGATACAGATGAGAAATTATATACAAATGGGATCGTATTCAGAAGAGAAGCTTGTGAGTTCCCAAGCAAAAGTAATACATCATCAGCATAAAGGCTTATCTTATGGTCTGTTTTTTCAGTTTGAATTCCTTTAATATTTGCATTTTGTCAGATTGCTGCTGCTAGTGGCTCAATAAAGATGTTAAAAAAATGAGGGCGAGAGTGGGTAAACAGAACTTTTGGGAAATATGATTGTTTGTCCTAACACGTGCATTTGGAGACGTGCGTAGGGTTTTGATCCAGTTTATGAACCATGAACCAAATCCAAATTTATGTAGAACTGCTAATAAAAATTTCCAGTTTACCCAGTCAAATGCCTTCTCTGCATCTGAAGAGACAAATGTGCTTTCTAATTTGTTAATGGAACAGTAGTCTAGTACGTTTATTAGTTCTGCCTGTATTATTCTCAGCCTACCCTGGATAAAAACCTGTTTGGTCAGGATGTACAACACCAGTCAAAAGTTTGGATGCACTTCACCATTCATATGAATGGGAAAGTGTGTGGAAGAAGTGGAAGAAGCAGATGATGTCAGGAGAAGGAGATACTGGCAAAGAGATGATAAAATATAAATGTACAAATCTTAAATGGTTATGTATAATTAGAAAGAGTTATTTGTGATCTTTAAATTAAAACTAACTACTAATAACTGACACTTTTCAATAGTTTTTTTTAGCTAAATTTCAGTGTTGAGAGTTTTCATCTGATTTCCTCTTTCTTTCCAATAGAATTCTGTTGGGTTATAGAGAATAATTGATGACAAGGATTCAGCACTGACACAAGGTATAAATCAAAGGTCAGGAAAAACTCCATCTCACAGGCCAACATTTTACAAGAATGGCCTAAAATTAATCTTTGTTTTTGAATCATAAAAGTGACAAACTGAATATTAACCATGCAGAAGAAAACACTTTTCTTCTCCTCACACAGTTATTTATGTTTTAATTGCCCTCCCATGTCTCTCCCTGTATGCATACTAGACACAGGAAAGCAACTCCCAACAAATGGAAAAAATGTGGACACTACCTTAAAATAATTGTCTCTTTAATCAAACTTTATCAAATTGTGAAAATGCATAAAATCTGAATGAAAAATGTCTGATCTCAAAGAAAGATGCTTTTAAACTACATGACATGAAATACCAGAATTAACAGTGGGTTCTTCAGCTTCTTATGCATCTTTTTTATGTATTTATTTATTTAATCTAATCTTTTCAGTGCTTGTTTTATTTTGCTGGAACTGTTGCAAATGCATTTTCTTTTAAAAGCGTGAATAAAGCAAGAAGCAGATTCCTTCTCCCACAACCAAGTCATAAATTTTTGTGCCCACTGAGAACCAGCACTGCTATGCATCTGCTTTAGTGTTTGTGAATCACTGTGGAAGTGTCAGTGTTTGTGTGTGTGACTGTGATGTGCTCTTGTGTGCAAAATGTACAACAGCTCTGAGATAAACATCCTAATCCCTTATAATTACATCGGATCACACACTCATACACACTCATGCACTTCGCCTCTCAGGTGGGATCCTTATACACTTCCTGGTAATTACCTCGTCTATCAGACAAACGAGCTCGGAAAGAAGGAACAAGGCAAGGATGAGGGAGAAAGAAACTTGGAGAGAGGGGGACACCATAGGACTGTCCAGTGAGGCTGTGTGTGTGTGTGTGTGTGTGTGTGTGTGTGTGTGGGGGGGGGGGGGGGGGGGGGGGGGGTTAAGGGGAATTGCAGGATAGAGTTAAATGAACTGAGTAGGAGGACAGGAGATGGAGACAGCAGGTGCAAACCGTAAGTTCTTTTCTGCGCCATGCTGACTTTAACTTCTACTTTGTTTCTTACTGCTCCTACCTCTGTTGCTGTCTTCCACTCCTCCATACAGCTGTCACTGTTCCTTTGGCATGCTCTACACCTGCAGTTGTCAAACATAATTCCACACCTTGCCTCTTTCTCAGCAGCATAATCTGAATAGCTGTCATTATGAGCAACTCCTCGATTGTCCAGCTTGCTCTTCCTTCCTTGCACTTGATGATTCCCCCAAAAAAGCCCTTCTATCCCTTCTATCGACTTTAAATATAAATATAAATTTATATCTGTTACCCTTTATGTAGCCTAGTAACGGTACCTTAGATATAATCAGGGGTGAAAGTAATTTTAAATACTATGACAAAAAACATATATATATATATATAAAACTTTACTGTTGCGTACCTGTATAAGGCAGAAATTAGAAGCACTTGACAATGTGGAATATATTTTTTCACTTGTTAAGGATCTGGGATGTTTGCACACACTCTACACTTAACACAACTGATGACCACCTCCACGCATTCTGGCTCTGTCCACCAATACAAAACTTCTGGAAAGAAATAATCACTAAACTTTCTCAAACCTCAGTCCCCTTGACAACCACTGTGTTTTGGAGGTAAATGCGCTCTCGTGTAGCATAAATGAAATCTCCAGGCAGTGTTTTCAAGCTGTGCTGTGTTGTTGAAATTGAGCAGAATAACATGAAACACAATTAGTTAATCTCTCTTTGCTTTTAATTGGGATGTTTTCTAACAAGCAGACAGACATTAACCTGCTAACTGGCCGCACCAAAATCACCTGAAGAAACTATGTGACGCCCTCTGGATTTATTGGCTCTAGAAAACCCTACTTACAGTCCGTAAGTAGTGCCTTTTATATGGAAGGCTAGACCCTCCTAATTTAATTGACACCTCATTCAGCCAATCATGTTAAGAAATTGATTTTCCAGAGCCAATAATAATCAGAGGGTGTCACGTAGCTTTTTCAGGTGATTTTGGTATGGCCAGTTACATGATTGGCCAATGAGGTGTCAATCAAAATGGGAGGGTCTAGCCTGCCATATAAAATGTACTACATACGTCCCGTGGGCGTGGCCAGTTAACAGGCTAAATGTAGGCTGGCCGTTGACGAAACCCTTGAGCTCTTAGGGGAGAGAATCTAAAGAACTGAGGCTCCAGCATAGCACAAACAGTTCAGAAACAATTTGAAATGAGAAAAAAAAGTAATTTATTAACTGATTAAGTCATGTTTTAGACTGCTTATTGCTAGCGGATCTATTCTGACCCAAAGTGTAGGTGACTGGGTCTGAATGGGCTTTACAGCAGACAGCTGCTCCCCCTCTTCCAGGTACTGTGCACCAGCGCAGAATCTTTTAGTGGTACCGGACAGTACCGGCTTACTTTCACCCCTTACTTTCAACACTGTAAACTTCATCACCATACTGACTTCATCACAATACTACAAACGAACCAGTTTGGCCTGCATTTAACTGCCTAATATTTTCATGCAACCTTTGAATAAAATAAAATTAGGATACGTAATTTTGTTTTGCAAGACATCCATCCATCCATCCATTCTCTTCCGCTTATCCGTGGCCGGGTCGCAGGGGCAGAAGCCTAAGCAGAGAAGCCCAGGCTTCCCTCTCCCCAGCCACCTCCTCCAGCTCATCCAGAGGGACCCCAAGGCATTCCCAGGCCAGCCGAGAAATATGATCTCTCCAGCTTGTCCTGGGTCTACCATGGGGCCTCCTCCCAGTGGGACATGCCCGGAACACCTCACCCAAGAGGCGTCCAGGAGGCATCCTAATCAGATGCCCGAGCCACCTCAACTGGCTCCTTTCGATGTGGAGGAGCAGTGGCTCTACTCTGAGCCCCTCCCGGATGGCCGCACTCCTCACCTTATCTCTAAGGGAGAGGCCAGCCACCCGTCGAAGGAAACTCATTTCTGCCACTTGTATTCGCGATCTTATTCTTTCGGTCACTACCCAAAGCTTGTGACCATAGGTGAGGGTAGGAACGTAGATCTACCGGAAAATCGAGAGCTTCACTTTTACACTAAGCTCCCTCTTCACCACGACAGACCGGTGCAGCATCCACATCACTGCAGAAGCAGCCCCGATCCATCTGTTGATCTCCCGCTCCCTTCTCCCATCACTCATGAACAAGACCCCGAGATACTTGAACTCCTCCACTTGGGGCAAGAACTCGTTCCTGAGCCGGAGAGGGCACTCCACCCTTTTCCGGCTGAGGACCATGGCCTCAGACTTAGAGGTGCTGATTCTCATGCCGGCCACTTCACACTCGGCTGCTAACAGTTCCACTACAAGCTGGAGGCCACCCCCTGACGAAGCCAACAGGACTGCATCATCTGCAAAAAGCAGAGATGAGACTCTGAGGCCACCAAGGAAGAAGCCTTCCGCCACCTGGCTACACTTAGAAATTCTGTCCATAAAAATTATGAACAGAATCGGTGACAAAGGGCAGCCCTGACGGAGTCCAACACCCACAGGAAACAAATCCAACTTATTACCGGCTATACGGACCAAGCTCTCACTGCGGTTGTACAGAGATTGAATGGCCCGCAACAATGGGCCAGACACCCCACACTCCCTCAGGACCTCCCAAAGGATACCCCAAGGGACACGGCCGAATGCCTTCTCCAAGTCCACAAAGCACATGTAGACTGATTGGGCAAACTCCCACGCACACTCGAATACCCTTGAGAGGATAAAGAGCTGGTCCAGCGTTCTGCGACCAGGACGAAAACCGCATTGTTCCTCCTGAATCGGAGGTTCGACTAACGGATGCACCCTCCTTTCCAGCACCCTGGCATAGACCTTTCCGGGGAGGCTGAAGAGTGTGATCCCTCGAAAGTTGGAGCACACCCTCCGGTCTCCCTTCTTAAAGATGGGGACCACCACCCCGGTCTGCCAAGCTAATGGCAATGCCCCAGATCTCCACACGATGTTGCAGAGGCGTGTCAACCAAGACAGCCCTACAACATCCAGAGCCTTCAGGAACTCAGGGCGAATCTCATCCACCCCAGGGGCCCTGCCACCAAGGAGTTGTTTAACTGCCTCAGTGACCTCACCCCCAGTGATGTTCAAGTCATCTCCCTCGTCCCCAGACTCTAATTCCACTACCGAAGGCGTGTGAGTGGGATTCAGGGGGTCCTCGAAGTATTCCTTCCACTGTCCGACTATAGCCTCAGTTGAAGTCAGCAGCACCCCACCCGCACTATAAGCCGTGTGAGTGGAGCACTGCTTTCCCCTCCTGAGTCGCCTGACGGTTTGCCAGAATCACTTCAATGCCGTCCGAAAGTCTTTTTCCATTGCCTCACCGAACTCCTCCCACACCCGAGTTTTTGCTTCGGCCACTGCCCGAGCTGCATTCCGCTTGGCCTGCCAATACCTGTCAGCTGCCTCCGGAGTCCCACAGGCTAACCAAGCCTGATAGGACTCTTTCTTCAGCTTGATGGCTCCCTTCACCTCCGTTGACCACCATCTGGTTCGGGGGTTACCACCACGACAGGCACCAACCACCTTGCAGCCACAGCTCTGAGCAGCAGCCTCAACGATGGAGGTGCGGAACATGGTCCATTCGGACTCCCTTGGAATGCTGTTGAAGTTCTGCCGGAGGTGTGAGTTGAAGATCTCCTGGACTGGGCTTCTGCCAGGCGTTCCCAGCACACCCTCACAATACGTTTAGGTGCGCCAGGTCTGTCCAGCATCTTCCCCCGCCACCTGATCCAACTGTCCACCAGGTGGTGATCAGTTGACAGCTCAGCTCCTCTTCACCCGAGTGTCCAGAACATATATATATATATATATATATATATATATATATATATATATATATATGTATATATACATGTATGTGTATATATATATATATATATATATATATATATATATATATATATATATATATATATATATATATATATATATATATATATATATATCAGCAAAACATCTGATTTAAAAATTCAGAAAAAAATTAGGGCATTATATTTTCATTTCCAGTTTACAAAATTTCACTTGCTGAGCAGTGCTCACCTTTAAAAAAAAAAATCTCTCCTCTCTCCTCTCTACCTTACATCTCCATCTATCAGTATCGCACATTAACTTTTGTTTTCTCTCTCCCTGGGAAACAGCCTCTGTACATTTAGCACACAGACACATTTTGTGAAAAACTGCACAGTAACAATTAGTGTTTGCTAATATTTGTTGAAGCATTTGAAAAGTTGCATTTGAAATGATAGGGCACTTAAAAAACGCATTATTCTGTTTATGCTTCTGTTCTTCATCTGTAGCTAGCAAGATTCTGCAACTTTAGGTCTGCACCATGAATGCATCACAAGAATGAGAATTAAAAGGGATGTGGTGTAAAGTCTAACTGTGCCATGGGATGTCATTATTTTCTTATTACTGAGCAAGTATCTTCATGCCATCACAGAAAGCAACACCTGGCAATCTGCCTATTAGATTTAGTTCCACATCTACTGAAGGTGCCAGAACGCCATTCTGGATCTTTCCGGCCCATTTTAACCCCTGGATATAACCACTATAATGGGTAAAAGAACTCAATTCACTGAGTGCTTTTATCAAAAGTGCTTTACAATTTGCCCGATCACACTTACACATCGGTAAGCTTCCATTCAAAGCACTATTTTGCTGTCTTGCTCAGATTTGCTTTGGCATGCTGACAGGAGGAGATGGGGCTCAAACCACCCGTCCTGTGATTCATGAACAACCAGCTCAACTTCCTGGGCCACAGCCATCATTTATTTAGTGGTTATTAATGTTAACAATTAATAAATCTAACAATTAATAAACAATTTGATAAATTCAGCAGTAATGGGTGACCATTGATAATGAGTTGGAGATCTATTTCTGGTCTGCTTTTCAAGAAATGTGCCTTAAAACAAAACAAAAAAAAGGCACTAACAAAAGGCTGTAATTATTCAGCAGTACAGCACAGTCTATGTTACTTGTATGAGGTCACTGTGAGCAACTCCCTGTATTGATTAGATAATCAATTAAAGGGTAGGAATGGCCCTAACCAGTGTCACAAGCACAACATCAACAATGCCATGCCAACAGTTATTTTAAAATTACAAAAACAAGTATACGTACATGGATTTGCCACTGTGAGTAACATAACAGCTAAATAATTTATATGGAGAGAGCTCACAAAAAGAACAGACATCTCTTAAGATTAAAAGTACAAAAGGTAAACGCATGTACCGAAACCTGTCAACCTGTGTGTCTCGCTGCAGTAAAATGATATCACCACCGCAAGGAGAGAATTATATTTTTACTGATTCCCAAAATTTTAATGATGGTGTGAAGCGATAATCAGCCTGCCCATAATGTCAGACAATAACACAGTCCATGTACTACATAATGCAATGTTCCATCCACATATGCAGCTCTTTCAAAGCTCTTTTTGTTTGTCCACCATAAACCAGACCACAGAGACATTTCAGCATAAACAACATATGTGCTGTTGCAGTTAATGAAGAACTTAATGGGCTATTTCTTGCCAGTAGTTGGTGTCTGATGAGTTAGAAAATTGTGCACAGTAGCCACAGCAAAAAAAAAAAAAAGCAACTGTTGGTTGGTAAGACAGCCAGGAGACAGTGTTGGGTGATTTGCTGGAAACAGAATGAACCAGTCTGGTTCTCAAATTGTAGCCATGTTGATCAGAGAAGGCAAGGAGCTGGTGTTATTTCTATGAATGTTGATGAAACTTCTGATCTAACTTTGTAGAGTGTAGTATTCAGCTGAGAAGATGGTCTGTGAGAAAACAGTAGTAGCTCTAGTTTTCTAGCAGCGATTCCCTCTCTGAGTGGTCAGTAAGACTACAAAGATCACCATCTAAATGCCAGGCCGTTTCGACTAAAAATGAACTAAAGAAGATTTGGCAGGGCCTGAGAAGTCACCACCGATCCCATCATCTTAGAGCAACAGGGAGATAAAGTGGTTAGCAGGCAATTACTTGGGAAAAATTAAGTTTTAAAGTCAAACCCTACTGACAATTTAAAGAGTCTCATTTCTCAATGTAATTACTCTGCTTTCAAAAAATGTTGAATAACAGGGAAAAAAGAGTTTCTGCTTTTTGACTCCCCTCTTTGTCCTTTCCTTTATGACCTGCCAAAAGGACATAAATCCACTATCAATCATTGTGGCACATATTGGTAGTCTTACAGTGCTTGTCTATTTTTCTGATGTCTTTGGTGATACATTTATCTCAAGCTGTCCTTCTTTCCTAAAAAAAAAAGAAATCATATGAACAAGCTGATATCCTGGTAACTTTTGGCCTGCTAATGCATTTTTTTTTAACATTTTGACACATTAATCTCATCATGAACAGTTATTATAACTTATTATTGTGGGCAGTCCTATTGCACCTATTGTTATGCTGGTCTGGTTATGAATCTTGTCAAAGAAAATTTAATTCACTGCCATTTTTGTCCAGTACTGTCTTGTCGAAAATGTAATAATGATACTGCGGCCATCTGGAGGGGCAGGACTATTCTGCAAAATGACCCATCACTCATTACCATCAGCTCTGTGTCTCACCTGCCTAAGCTGAAAAATTTCCTGCTGTTTCCACTGTGCACAATGCTCTAACTCAGACACCAAACACTTAACACACCCTTATGGCACCAAGTAATAAACCATTTAAATCCAGTCCACTGTGCTCAAACAGCACACATGTTGCCTCTATGTTGCACTGTTCCTGCAGTCTGGTTTGTGCCAGACATTTATGTGTGCAAGCCTTGACATCAGAGTGCAACATGTACTAAAGCACAGACTAATTATGGAATTATGGCTCCAGATCATGGTTAAAGTTCTGCTGAATTATGAAACAAAACAAAAACAAAGACAGCCACTGTTAGAGGTGGTGACATAAATAACGTTGCTCTACAGAGGGGCATATTGGATTTACACTCTGAACACAGTGAAGCCCTCCGGCAAAATTGAAGAACTGATTTTCTCTTTTTTTTTCTTGCAATTTGTCACATTTGACAGATCCCTATACTTGATATCACTTTGTCATATTTTTGTAGTTATTTTAAGAAAGGGCTACATTCTTTTATCCTGTTTCTGATGTGATGTACTATAAAATGTTGCATTTTCTCTGTGTCACACTTCACAGATCTATGTACATGTACTTACAGTAACTGTTCGGGATGTGAATTCATTATCCAATCAGTTTGAATACCTGTTCAGGTGATTACCCAATTGCAACACCTGGTCAGGGTTATATATATAAATGCTTGCCTAATGACTGTTTCTGCAGTAGTACCCAAACACTGTTCTTTTTTGCACAATTTCATGAGTGCATCAATCAGTGTGCTTCAGTCCCTTTTGTCCTCTGAAAATGTTGTTTGTTTGTTTTTTATCTTTGGCTCATTATAGTTCTAAACTATGCCAGGTATCAGAAAATGGAGAATAGGGCTATGGCTGTTACACAAGCTGATATAATACCTGTTCATAAAAGGAAAGGACCGAAAGACAGCAGATGTCAGTTGTGCCGGCCAGCTTCTCAAACGAGCCCAGTGTCTGAGATCGAGTCCAAGTGGGAGCAATAAGAAAGTACTAAATTTACACAGTTTCTTGGCACTCAGACTATGGGCCAGATTTATACATGAAATGTACACAGAAACACATTCTGCTTTAGACAATCAAACTGCTATTTGTTCTTAATTGCATTGTGACATGAATTTGGCAGTCATGTGTTCTTTTTTTGTTTTAAGTTCTACATGTTTGGTGAACACCTTAGTGGAGATGCTGGCTGAAGGCTGCATGTGAATGGTCTCTCCACTATCAATTTGTTGAATGGAGAAACAATTCTGCAGAACACGAGAGGAGCGAGGTGAACTGCACTTTGTAACCTCTCTTTATCACCCTGTCTACCAAAAAATAAATAAAAATGTCACCATTCTGAGTAATTCTTTTAAAGCAGGCGTATGTTTGCTATGGAAACAAGAAAAGCCAGAGCCTCTACCACCGTTACCTGTGTAGGGGTGTCCTCCATGGCCAACCCATGGGGGAACCTGGACCAAAAGGCCTGAACCAGGGTCTCCGTACCAGGCTCTACTGAGGAGACAGTGGGCGAGTAGAAACATGAGCATGTAGCTGTTGCATAATGAGACGTGTGTGTGTTGTCCTTATGAGGCATAGTGATGGTGCTTATGAGCTCATCATTCTATGTATAGCTGAAGAAAGAACACATGGGAAACAAATTATTGCTGAAATGAGCTACTTTGATGACATGAATCTGGATTGCCCATGAACCAAAATGTTGGACGCTGCCAGCACTTGTTTTAACCTAATTTTAGACTCAAAGTGAAATCGAGGTTAGGCTCCCTATATGCGGCGAGGGCTAAACTTTGCTACATATAGGGAGCCTGTTTTTGTAAAGGCACAGACAGATGTTTTTAAGTGTGGTGTATGTTTCTAAGTTGAAAATAGGCCAATAGCTAAGACAATACCTTTGAGAATAACTTTCATAATACTGACAGCAAAGCAGTTTCCTGTCAGAGACCATGCTGAATAACTAAGAAAGTCATGCAAGGAACAGAAAACACAAGCAGAAGTCATTAATGTATCTTAAAAAAAAAAAATCAAAAGATTGCTGGTCGTTTAGCCATTGCCCATTGCTTAAAATTAATTGGATAATGGACCTTGAAACTTAGGTCTAAACTGATGTATTTTGTTCTTTTTCAATAACAGGAGCTACGAGTCCCAGCAGCAAGGGAGGAGCAGAAGTGAGGGCTTTTTCCAACCTCTGTTTTATCATGTATCAGTTTTATCATGTAAATTACCTTAAATTAAAAAATAGTTTAAGCTAAAGCACACAACCCATATAGGCCTACACCATAAACCCCAGTTCATATAGAGTTTTATGTTCACACTTAAAAGAGCATGGAGACTATTACCGACTGGGCCTTCTGCTTCTGATTTCTACGTGTTAGTGAGAGACAGCTTCAGATTTCATCTCTTTTTTCTTTCTTTCTTTCTTTGAATATGGGTCTATTTGGCCTCATCTTTCATTAAATTTTGATTAAATTCATTATAGTACAAACAACAAGAACAAGCATCAACAAAAGGAAAATAAAGGTAAATTCTTACATATGAACATAATTAAAACATAATTAATAGCCATGCCTAGTATAAACCTATAAATACATATATGAATAAATGTAATCCTCTTTTACCCATCATCAGCTTTTGTTATCCTGTTTTTATTATTATTTATTTTTATTTTTGGGGGAATAAAGCATATTTATGAACTTCCATTTTTATTTCAGCCCCACTATAGATACAGGCAGCTAGTCTTTAAATAATTTACTTCAGGGCTCCTGCTGACTGTCAGATATTTCATTTTAAATACAAAAATGACAGGAAGTAGTACTTGCAATGGCTTTACTATATTGTGTGTGATATGAAGAAAAGTGATATAAAGTAGAGTAAGAACATTTGGTCTACTCGGTCTTGATATGAAAATCATCTCCTCGGGCACTGAATATGTGAGAAAAGGAAGCTGCACACTTGTAGGTTTTAAGTTCTCTGAAGCTTTGCAGTGGCTTCTGTATCATTGTCTTCAGTATAAATTCTTTCCCCCTCTACACACACTTTTTTCCAGTCCTCTGCCAGTTTGTCTTCCCTGTATTAATCTGACTTTGGTGAAATTTCTCTCAGAAACCCTCTTTTTTTATTCTTCCACCTTCCTTTACAAACAAAACAAAGAAAAAAGTGCCCTCGTCCATGTTGACAGTTGATCAAAGATCAACAAGAATGAACAATGGGGGGGGGTCTTTCTGCACTCTTGCCCAAGTTTTGCAACACATACAGTATTGGCAAATCAAGTATGTGAACACAAAACTGTAGATTTTAGCCCAGAATCCACACCTCATGGCATCCGTCCAGTGCCATAATACAGTGCTGATGCTGTAGTAATCCTTCCTTTATTAATGTGAAGAACTAAAACCTCACTTTGATTCAATTTTAATTCAACGCTCAGTTCAAACAGCATTTACAACACGAGCACTGGCACATCAGCACATGAACAATCCCAACAACATAAACTAAAAACAATACCAAGCTCAACAGGGAGCAAGGAGCAATGAAACTAATCCCAACACCCAAGAGCTCAACACCAGACACTGTTATGAACCTGCCATACAGCAAAACCAACTACCACATATCAAATTCCACAGTCACACACAGTAAAGGAGAATATTACCTTGCGAACACCTGCTCTTAGCAAACCTGGGCACTTAATTTGTGATAGGGTGCCTGGCAGCATATGATTGAGGGCCGCACATAAAAATAGACTCATCAAATGACATTTAGTGTTTGTGCTGTGGCTCTGTCGATAGGATGGTGGTTTGTGTTGCACCATGTCATTTTTTGTTTTTGCTGGTTATATACAGGGTGCAATTTGTGTTAACAAGGAAAAAAACAAAGTTTCCAAGATATTGTGTTTTATTAATGAAATTAATATGTTAAAGATTCTCAGTCTGATGTTTTTCAGTCAATTGTTGATCCAATCAAACTGTAAAAATACAGTTTAACATGACAGAATTGAACCTAAGCACCCGATCCATAAACACAAGAGCCTTCCACAGCTGACAGCCATGTATAGCAGGTGAATACTCGGACTGTGAAGCCTTACATGTCAGCTTGACAGAACAAGCAAACTGATTAGAGCTTAATTGTATATGCTACATAAATGCTAAAAAAAAAAAAAGTGCGTAAATGTAACGTAATGTATGTAATTCACCTTTTAAACAATCAAAAGACAGATTACTGGTAGCCTTGTAAACAGTGAGCTGCAGAACGAAACTTAGTAACGGTACTAACCAACTGAGGTACAGTATTTTGAACTGATTAACCTTAAAATTCGTGGCTCTATTATTAAAACAGGCTCATCATTTTGGTGGTACATAAAGCAACACGCCCCCATCACACAGCCCCTCAAACTTTTTCTTAGCACAGTTATTTTCTGTCTGAACAACCCCCTAACACTGTAGCTACTGGCAGAGCCTTCACAATGACACAGACAAAAATGCACACAAATGTGTATTAAAAACTGGAAAATTCATATTGATACATCCACACACCAACTCACACACCCAGCTGTTTTCACAAACGTTGTGGGTTATGACCTCTTATAGCAGAATGTTTCAAGCTGATTGCTCCTGTCTGCAGCACTGCAGGCTTAAAGCACAAACACACCAGACAGACTCATCTCTTTCTCCCTTGCTCTGGCTTTCACAGTGAGACAGTCTTTGATACACAAAGGAAATTTTCCCTGTAGCCTCTCTTTTTTCCGTCCAAGCTCGAGACTTGCGCTAATTAAAAAAAAAAAAACAAAACAATTTTAGTCATTTTTAACTCATTATCTTGTGAATGTTTTATTCATTTGTTCTGATGGCATGTTTTGTTTCAAAGGAGCATATGATTTGTTGGCAAAGAAAGAGTGGGAAGCTTACATCATTACAATAATGACACTAAGTAATTTTGACATGTGGAGGGGCTGTCCATGTTCTTATCCTTGGTCTGCTTCTATGAAGATATTCAAAGAATTGTATAATGCTCTTTTTTATGAATGGGAGGATTGCATTATCTTTTAAGTCCTGTATGGCTGAACGCAGGTAAGGACTTGATTGGCTAAAACATCAAAGCTAACGTCACTATCTTATGCTCAGACTAGTGAAAAATGTACAACAATAAAACGCACGGTATCAAAGGTTTTACTCATTTCTCAAAGATTTCCTGGTGGATGTTGAAATCCCAAAAGATTTCCAGGGGGATGCTGAAACCTCAGTCGCTAGCAGACATGCTTATATTTCATCTTTGTAGCAAACAATAGTTAGGTCTGAATATGCCCATCACTCTTCTATGCAATGGCTATTGGTAAAAAAATAAAAAACATTCCAATCAGTGGGCAAGTGGTTGCTGCAGGTTGTTTACAATCACAAAATGGAATTGTTTGGAAAGAGGTATACAGTGCTGCACTGAAAATATCCTTGCAACTGCTTTGGTTGCTAGCAGATTGCCACAATTACCATGTAGTTTGCAGACTTTTCTGCAAACACTTGCCAACCACTCACTAAGCAGTAGTGAAACTGTGAAAAGTGCAGCACAAAACTGAAACGGAGAACATTCACCTTCAAAGTAAAAGTTGTGCCTTTTGAAGCATTTGCTGCAGCGGTGAGACACAACTTTTGCTTTGAAGGTGAACATTTTCTGTTTCCATTTTGTGCAACCCATCCATCTGTCCATTTTGCATAACACTTTTTTTCAAATTACTGCTTGGCCAGTAATTACCAAGTTTTTGACGATGAGTCAGCATCTTCCATGCAAACTATGGACGACTGTGGCAATTTACTAGTGGTCAAAGCAATCGCAAGTGCAGCACCCGCTTTTCTAATGATGTCACCTAATGACTGCCAGCAACCTCTAGCAACCACTCGTCAAGTGGTTGGGAAATATGCATTTTTTTCCTAGCAACCTCTGGTTGCCAGATTGTCGCCGTCTAGTCTCTAGACCTGTGGGACTGGGCCTAAGGAAGAGTCAAGGTTCCCCCCTTACCACTAACCACATGGTGCTTTTCTCCCATTGTAGAAAAATTTATCGTTGGCAATTGAACTGCACTCTACAACTCGGTGTTAAAATTACCTGCATTTTGTCCTGCTTGTTCCCACCTGGCAAGCACTTAGAGGTATGACTACAGAATGGTGAAATGTCCCCCAAACAAATTCCCATTTTCTAAATATTTCATAAGACTTGCAAGTGTCATCCAATGATTTTATCTTGAACCAGCAATGTTTAATTTTTCTCATACAGCAGAAATTTTACGTGGTTCATAATTAACTGTGTTTTTTAATAAATTCAGAATGGTTGGTCTTGGCTTCTGTGATAGGCTGGGGAGGCGTCCAGTTCGTACACTGCAATGTCAGGTGGAATAGGCTCCATCCCCCCAGTGAACAAGCTTGGACAAGCTGTTAAGAAAATGGATGGATTGATGGTTATGGCTTGACATTTTTCACAGTTTATGCAGGGCTGATTATCAAGACATTTCACACCAGGGAATCATTGGACACACTGAGTAGATACATGAAAACCACTAAGGCAATAAAATGTTCTCTCTCTTCTCTACATTGTTAAATGTCCTCGGGACTGCCAAATCTTACAAATCCTCTCCGTGTCCTAGCACATTTGAAAGCATCGAGTTAACGGGCTGGAACAGCTGCAAGCATTATCTCCTTTCTAGCAGGTCTGGAAAGTACTTCTAAAAAAAGCTGATCTGGACTCCATTACCAACATCAAACTGTCAGTATTTTGTGCTTTTATTTTTAAGGGGAAGAAAAGAGTTGATTTGATTGCCAGTTATTGGTACCAGCCATACGGACAATACAACTAATGCGCCACATGCTCTGTGTACACTCCAAAGCTGAAATGAACCTTTGAAAATACTGCAAGTGGCACCAGTTCAGAAAAACAAAAACACTGTAATTGTGAAGGACAAAAAAATACTAAGGTGAAATATACGAAAAAACACACAAAGAAAGATGGAAACAGAACCTTATGCCAGAAGAATCAGAGGAGTGGCAATGATAAACATCACTGCATGGTGACACAGCAGCAGTTCAGTCAATCAGTCAGATGCACCTGTGAAAGGAAACTCTAGAGGTGGCAGACAGTCATTTTGATCTCTTATAGAAAGAATTTGTGACAGAAAGTGTGTAGTTGACTTTAATTTGCATAAGTTGTGTTACAGACCTGCCCCACAATGCTCTGTCTGCTTAACCTGTGTCAGTGTTTTATTAGTACGTTTTCCTATGCAGCACCTCATCTGGCTGGCCCTGTGACTCTTGTGCCTTTCACTCTTGATAGGAGGCATGACCCATTCAATCTTCCAGTGATCAGGCGCTGTAGTCACCCTATACAAGATGAGCATTGATATTATTTGTGCAGAGCTGTCATGTAATTGCTGTGTTTGTTTCTGTGAGAAAGGTTTGCTGGTTTTCTCTGCTGATTAGAAGAACAAGCACAACTGATACCAAAGCAGTTTGAATTTGGCTGTGTACTTGATAGTTGATTTGGAGGCTGAATAATCTGCAGGCAGAATCTGGGCTTCTAAATGTGAGATTCCTCTCTGGAGTTCTACACAGGACTCTGCTGTAATATTGACTATAAACAGCCTAAAGCACAGTGAAACCAGATGGTACTGTAAGTACTAATCACTCCTTAAGGTCTTACTAGTATATCAAATTTCAGAGTTCACAAAGTCTTCAATCAGAATTTAAACTTTTTTGCAGTTTGAATAAAGTATGCCATATAAAGAACTGAGAGTGAGCTGCATCAGTCACTGGTGAATGGGCTCCTAGCCAATTAAGCTATATTAAATCACATTGTGTATAATATGGACTCAAAGACAATTTAAGGAGAGCAAGAAAGAAAGAGAGATGAGAAGTATGGGCCTGCAATTTTTTTTAACTGATATTCTCTACTTGATTGAACACATAAAGAAGCCAAGTCTAATTACTAAGATGTGTGTGACAGGCACTTAAAACACTAAAACTTTTCAGGATATTGTTGTTGCATTTGATTATCCTCCAAAATGACAAAAGAAAAAAGTTTCTCTGCCTCCTGTCTTGTAAGGCTGCCATTCAAGAGATGGTGAGACTTTTTCTTATTGTTTTAAGCGATAGGTAAGAGGATGTGCACGAGCCCCTGTCTCAATGCGTTCCCTAAAAAATCTGCATTTAATACTCATACAGACACGCAAGGTGTGTGTTCTGCTCTCTCTCTCTCTCTCTCGCTCTAACAGATAGGCACAGGTACTCACAAAAGCACACTTAGAAAAGGAAACATCCCTGATTTAATGGTTACCATGTTTCCATGGTGCAAGGCAAAACAACACAGGAAGCAGGATGAACTGTGATAGGAGACATCATAAAGTTTTTGCATGCATGGGACCACTTCTTATACTCTTTTTGTTACTTTCTCCTTTGGTAACACTTTAGTAAAAAAAATGTTAAATATTTTTTTAAACTGTTTACATAGATTATCTCAATGGTTATTGTAACAATTGACCTGACGTTTAAGGTATAGAGGAGGAGTCACTATGAAATTGTCGTAAACAAGACCTCAGCAAACCGCAATGGTACAGTAATAAACTCTATACCAAAAAATGCTGAAGATAATATCATCAGGTGACATATATATAATAATTTTACTGTCACCTTACGTGTTTAATTATAATCAGTGACAAGATATGGAAAAAACAAAAACAAAAAAAATCTGACAGGAACAACAGCTGTAAACAGCTGTTAAACCACTAGCTTTATACTGTAAGTCTATACTCACTGATTGGAACATATGAAGTAGCCACCAGTCAGACCTGGATCATCCCCTCAAAGATGCCATCCCTCCTCATCAAGCATTCACTCTGTATTGCTCCCAGCAGCTGGAAACAATAAGGCAATCAGGACAGCACAAAAATTGTGTGTTGTTTCTTCTCCACCACCAAGATAGCTAAAAGATAAAGTCATATCTATCCACACCACTTAAGTTAAAACAAATGCTGTGAATTGAATCTAATAAATTTTTCCATGTTTTTTGTCTCTCACTTTCTTTTAGAATAGGTGGGCGTTTCACTGTCAAAGTCTACAATCAAAAGATGTATGCATATAAATATGCATATGAATATGTGGAGTTTACAGCAAGGAAGACTAGATTAGATTTTGATAGAAAGGATCTGAAAGAGTCTGAACAAAACAAATCTTTGATCAGATGACACCAAGATGAATTTGGACCAGAATGAGTATGGAGAAGGAAAGGAACAGCTCACGATCCAAGCATACCACATCATCTTTCAAACATAGTGTAGATAATGTTACAATATGGGCATACATGGCTGCCAGTGTCACTGGGTCACTGGTGTTTATTGATTATGCAAGAGCTCAGGGCTCAGGGCTGTACCCTCTGCCCTGATTCAGCCAAATACTGCAAAACTGATAGGACAGCACTTTACATACAAAACTAAATTGAGAGAAAACCACGAACTAGTTTTTTTGGTTGTTTTTTTTTTTTTTTAGCCTGTCATGTCTGGCAGTTTTCGCAGTCAGAATCATGATCTGAATGCACTGTTGTGCCAAACATATTGGCTCTTACAAGAAAAGCTTGTTTCTGTTTCAGAAATGTTAGTTTGAGCCTCTAAAATTGCAGGACCATGTATAAAAATTACTGTAATTCCTAAATAGCTTATTCAGTACCAGGGTTCTAGCCAACGGTTGATCACCCGGTACTGCGCCTTGCTGATGCCATCACGCTATTAGCATTAGCAACAAGTTGTTTGGTACTTTCGGTCAGTACCGAGAGCCCCCCTCCCCCATCGTACAATCACGCCAGCCTGTAAACACTTTTTTTTTTTTTTTTATATATAACTCTCTAAATTGAAGCTGAATTTCTCCACAAACAATCACATCTGATTGTACACCACCACAGTGGATATTCAAAGGCAAAATTACAAAATGTGCCATTGTTCAAATTTTTATGGACCTGAATGTATGACTGATAAAAAAAAAAAAAAAAGACATTACATCTCCCCTTTAAATTAAGACTCAAAATCATGTCAAATTATATCACGCTGAGAGAAAATATTTCCCCATTACTAATTCTCACATTATTTCCCAGCATAAACATACACACACACATGCACACACACACACACACACACACACACACACACACACACACACACACACACACACACACACACTGCATTATATTGCAGCTTGCAAACACTGGCCCCCTGCTTTCAGTAAACTCATTCAAGGTCTGAACCCATTTGTACTGAATAACTCTAATTAAATACAAAAGGGAAAAAGCATATTTAATAGAAGTGTGGGTGCATAAGCAAAGTAAGAAATGAAGGATAAAGAGATAAACTAGACCTTGACAAGGATAATTCTGCTTAAAGCTGTGAAAATATGTATTCTAAAAGTAATGCCATATATTCAGGCATACAACCCCTAATACAACCTTGTGCACACATAAAGAAAATAAAGAACATGGAAATGAGTTCCTCTGCTATGCATCCTCCTGTAATTATTATCTATTATGAAAACCAGATGTTAATTATATACATAAAACAGTCACTCGGGAAGCACAGTTATTCAGAATTCACCCTCTTGTTGATATCTCAGCCTCACCCTCAAACTATAGGGTCATCTCTTGACCAAATGGTAAATTTTGCTTGCTAGCTAATGGTGCTGTTGTATATTTTAGCAGTGTTTGAGTGCCACAATCCTGTGTCTTGGTTTTGTTTTAATTTGAGTCTTTGGAGTTCTGGGATTTTTGTTTGTTATTAAGCGCTTTCTGTTTAGTTGCACTGTTGTTTGAATGCTCTTATTTTGATTACTATTTGAGCAAGGTTTTGATTCCTGTTTTGATTTTATTAACTCTAATATATTGAATCTTTAGCTCTTGTTGCATTTAGGTTCTAGTTACTGTTTGGCGTTTATGGAGTTTGTTATTTGTGTTTAGTTCCCTCAGTGTTTTCCCTTCATCTTTCCGTGTTCACCTTACTCGTTGTCTAATGAACAGTTTTAGTTCTTGTGTTTTGGTTTCTATCTTGAGTTTATTCATTTTAACCTCCCCTGTTTTCCCTCTGTATTGTGTTTCAGGCCATATAGTTATCGTTTGGGTTATTTCTTGTTTTACTTTGATAACGGTCTCTTGTGACACACTTTGAGTTTTACTTCCCCCCTGTGATTGTTTGCACCCGTATTTTGTTTTCTCAGGCTGTCTCCACTTCCCTAATCACCCTCTGTGTATAAATAGTCCTGCCCTCCTTGTAGACTTTGTCAGATTGTCTGTTGCTATTCCTGTTGTGTTCCCTGAGTAAATCTGTTTCCCTTTTTTATTTGTTGCCCTTTGAACTTTAACCATCAGCTTTATAAAAAAAAAAAAAGCTCTCTTTTACTTTTACATCATGTTTTTGCTTGTGAACTGAAACCTTAATATTTAGTTTGTGAATTAAAATATCAATCAGTATAGTATGTGTTTTTATCAGCTACTGTTATAGAAATGTACCAACTGAAGAAACATGAGCAGGTACTTTGGTTTAATTTTTTTTTTAAATCTCTAACTTATTTCTGGGTGACATTTTGTGATTTTTTTTTTTTTTTTAATTTTTGTTCCTGACCTTATAGTTATCTCAATTTTCTTTACAAAGCTGCTTATGATCACTGTACTATTTAAATATTACACTGTGCCAGTGCTCTCTTTTCACCTGTCCTACATCATGGTGCTTTAAAGTTGCTTCAGCCTGATGAGGAAGAGTGTGATTGAACATTTGTTTAATTTGTTTTCATACAGTAAGTACACTCTGCATGGTGCTAATACGGTAATGAATGCATAATAGACTTTGTCACTCTATAGCATATATGTGCAGGTTTGCAGCAGTAGCCTTTGTTGTGTGCGTATCAGTCTTTTGAAGCTCTTCTGTTTATTGATCATTATCATTAAAATGAATATTGTCTGAAGCAAAAAGGGTAACATAATCATAAAAGATGTGAACCTTATTTGTGAACTGTTTATTTGCTTTATAAATCCCCCAGAACCAGAATACATTAAAATATTGCAAAGACACTATGTAAAAGGACAGCGCAATAATCGGTCTACTAAAGCATTACTGCACACACACAAACACACACAGATGCACAGTACATATTGGTCATCTGTCTAAAGTTTCTAAATTTTCTGCCCATATGCTGGAGTCCAGTTTGTATTGAAATAAACAGTCACTGGTAATGTTGCCATCTGGTGGAGCACAAACTGGTCCAACACTTGTCCCTGGTGCACAGCAAATAAAAATTCCCATCAAAATGATGGCCTCTGAAAATATTTAGGTATAGATTTGGACAGACGCTAGGTCAAAAATAATAACCACCAAACATACTGAGACTAGCAAATGTGTTAAAAGAGTGTCAGACGGTGGAAAAATGTCAATATTTTGATGTATTGATAAATAAATCTGCAATGTTGTGTACAACTTTGAGCCAAACTGTCAAACTGATGAATCACTGTTGTCAATCACAAAAAGTGTAGTAAAGGTCTGAAATTTAGGACAGACATAATATCAAATTGTATCATTACAGAGCCACAAGTTAAACCAGTTTATTACAACACCTCTGACTGTTGTTCCTTTCTCTCTGTCTCTCTCCTGCCTTATTTTCCTATACTTGGTTTTTCCTCTACCTTTTTCCATCTCTGTTGCCACAACAGCTCATAAGTCTGTGATAAAGGGGAACACACAGTTTTTAGGGAGCCAAAATAAGTGTGGTAAGGTGCCGGAAAAAAAAACAACACAACAATTGAAGAGAAACTAAGATAACAAAATAACAGGGCTCCCTGCCAGGCCAGAGAGGAAGGGTGCCAGCAACACTGAGACACTGAGAACCCAGGTCTCAGGCCCAGGCCCAGGTGCCTCCAGTTAGCACCGACAATCCCTTTACCTCCCACCAGGTATCGGAAATATGTGAAGACAATGAAACAATTGACAGGAACAGGCAGAGATCTGAGTGCAATCAGCTTAAAAGATTATTGTTATAACAATATTTGTGTGATTCAATTATCTTTTTCCCCTCATACAGTTTATTTTCTATCTAGAAGGCACTATAAAACAACATCTGATCAATAACAGCCTGCAGCCACTGCTGGATCCTACTCTCGTTCACTCTGGAAGCTGGAATTCATTCCTGACCCACAGCCAAAGCCACCGCAATAAACTCCCCCCCACACACACTAGCTTTCTCTTACACACATCACAATGCAATCTCTTTCTGCCTTGCATATGTATAAATACACACAAGCACAAAAAATGCCCAAGCCAGCTCTAGTTGACATAGAGTGATGATACGCCAATTGGCTGCTTACTGCCAGGCCTCTCTGTGCAAATATTTACCAGATCCCTGAATAACTGACAAAATAAAACATAAGCAGGGAATAAATTATAAACAGGGCAAACATGCATCCCAACCTGAAAATGAAAAAGTGAAATATATCTACCAGTACTAAATATTTGATAAGAGGAGGGGGTAGTAGAGAAAAATTGGAGTGCAAAGAGAGGAGATGGAGTAACGAGCGATTAGAAGGGGAGGAAAGAGAAGAAGATGAAGACACAGGGGAACAAAACTAGTGAAAAGGACAAGGGAACAGACCCAGATACGAAGGAAGGGAGGGGATGAAGATGATAAGCTCAGACAAATCCCCTCTTAATTGGCTAAGCTTGAAAACACCAGTTGCATTTGGGAAGAAAACCAAAAACATCTTTCAGTTTCATACATTTTGGGCCAACTTAATTTCCTTTTTCTGGCTTGTTTTGAAACTAGCCAGAAGAAAATATATTTGAATGCCGAGTGGATTCATTACATACTTGAGGAAATGTGTCTGAAACCAGAGTAAATGACAACTGGCATGAGGGGCACAAAGTGAACCAATGGTAAACAGAAGCTAATGTGACACTGACATGGCATGACAGGATGATGTTGCAGCAGAAAGGCTGACACAGTCAGACAGGTTGACATTTGAACATGAGAAACGACATAAAGGTGGTTTACCTGAAATGATGTGATTGTATAGAGAATTCCCACACCATGTCAGATAAAGTTCATTGTCAAAGAAAGTCAATAAAACTGAAATTAAAGCTGTTGTTGACTACATGCAAAGTGTTTATTGATCAAAACATGGGTCACAAGATTAAGGCTGCCAGAACATCAAACTTATAACTGGGGGTCATGAGTAGTTGAACTGTTCTCACATAAACACAAGAACCATTTTGTACAAATTCTTACTACTTGCTTCTCCCTTGCTGCATCTTAAAGGAGCAGGAGGAGAGAATGTGGCACAATGATTGCTCTAGATGGGAAGCCATCACTAAGGTGCTGAACTACCTGGATGCCCTAATGGTTTCGTAGAGATGCTTTGAACATCTGCAGAGCCCAAGCAAGAAATAATGGACTAGATTTTTGTCTTGGTTGAGGTCAGTCACATTATCCTGTAGGCTTACTAGGTAGCCCAAAATCTTACATTTAGAAGCCATAATCTCCTCATAATCTGGCTTATATGTGTATCATTCACTTCAATTAAAAAATCATGAATGGGAGCACTGCCATCTCACACCAATAAAGATCTAGATTTAAATCTGCTGGCCAGCTAGGTCCTATCTGTGTGGAGTTTGAAACCTTCTGTCTGTGCCTCAGGATGTTATGACTCAAAGATTTTAGGTTAATGGGTGATTAAAGTTACTGTAGGTGTGAATATGTATGCAAATGGTTGTCTGTCTCTGTGGTAGCTCTATGATGAACAAGCAACCTGGATGTAGGCTCCAGCCCTCTTGGACTGAAATGGTTATGCAATTAAGAACATGAATGATGATAAAAAAACTATGTAGAACACAAGTAAAGAAAAAAAAAGAATTTAAAATACAGCACTATTTTCTGCTGCCTATATTGTACAACATGACTTTGTCTCCACACCTAAATATAATAATGAGTACAGTCAGGGGTTAAAGTGGTATTCGGCAGGTGGGGGAACCCTAAGATCAGCGTGGTGAAAAGAATCACAACTCAATCATTTCATGAGTTCCTGTAGATTTTCTTTGTGTACAGACTGTGATCAGCTGGCCAGTGGTGCTGCTGCTGCTGCTTTGAGGTTTACTGCTCTTTATGGATTTACGACAGAATTTATCAAGATGTAAGCAGATGTTTCACAAGCTGTCTTGGTATGGAGCTATTACTGTAGCAAAACTATTTGTGTGTATGTATCTCTCAATCGGCATGTGTATTTTGATCTGTGTGGAAATTTGTGTGGGTCTACTGAAATCTATGTGTGCATATTTAGATCTGTGTGTAATCAGATTTGTAAATGTGTAAATAAAACTGCAAGCATCCGTAGATATTATTGGTTGAAAAGTCTTAAAGTTTTGCTCAAATCACTGAAAATACACACAAGTCATCAGCTAGAACTCACCCAGCTTTTCAGTTGGCTGCAGCAGATCCCTGCAGCTCTTCTACTCCTGTGGAGAGATTTGTCTGTAATCAAAGGTTCACTAACCCTGAGCTCAGGCTCACAGGCTCAGGTTTTCTCACATGCTCAGTGCGTGCCACCAGGTAGCGTATTACTCAGTCTTCAAACGTCACGTTAGTCGGATGGTAGCGGTGGATGTGCCGATGCAAGAGAGGCTCAGATAGACAGATCACAGTGGATTCACCAAATGCTCACTGTAAGTATATGTTTGTTCAGTAGCTGTCATAAGTAGCTCGTTTTGGAGGTGTGTGGAAAAATAAATGTTGTGTGTAACTGAGAACAGCTGTGATTTCTCAGCTTGTGGTTACCCAGCAAACTCTTACATCAGCTGGTGGAGAGGAGCAAGCTGAAGTAGTTACCTAAAAACTCATTGTACAGAGTCAGTGGAGGATTTGATCTCTAACTAGAGGCAGTGCTGTGCCTGAAACTGACAGTATAACCTCACTGCATGATACTGAAGATCATTTGAATTAGCTTTGAACCTCAACACCTCTGGCTCATCATAGCTGCAACTACAAAAAAAATAAGCATGCAGCCTCCCTGGAACTACAGCAACAAATTAACTTCTAGTAACTCTAAATACTTAATTACCAATCTTTAATACATATTAAGAGGGTAGAGGCAGTCCTGATGCAGTTTTCCATAATGTAACAGACTGTACCTTCATGTCATGTAAAAAACAGCAGAGCATATGCAAGAACCACTCACATGAACTGAACTGTTAAGAGGTTTAAGTGATTTAAAAGAACATGCAACAATCTTGTATTCATTCATAAGTGTCCTGCTGTGCCAGAGGGTAAACTGTATGATGTGAAAATGGACTTCAGTGTCATGTCATACAGATGTAAATAAAAATTTAAAGGACATTTCTGTGTGACTTTATTCCTTCTGTTGCCTTAACACTTATTCTTCACATCCCAGAAGTTCAGCCCCATGGAGTTGGTGCTCAGAACAGTCCTTATCTTAAAAGGTTTGAAGATTATCTTAAACAGCATTGTCCAAAATCAAACCCCTGTACTACATGTAGTAATGACACTGTCTGAGTTGGGCTAACTGTAAGTTGTTTAATGGTCAACAGCTTTAAAGCATGCTGAGGCCCCAGGGAGAGGTCTGCCACTTTGGAAGTGGTTTCTTTTGAAGCATCCACACAATCCTAATGGTATCATGGTAATATGTTTTGTTCAGGAATAAATCTCTAACTAGTGGGATTGAAGAAAAACCATTGTCTGCATAAATATTATAATTAGGCATCAGTTAACCTCTCATTAAGTCCATCACAACTCTGTAGGCTAGCCCTTTTTCTCTGTTTCCTTTTTTCCCAGTGTTAATATGAATGCAAGGCAGTATCCTGTCAGGGAGTCGCAAAGGCGCCAGATTTTTATTCGCCATTTTACAGGCTTTTTGGGCATGTACTGCTTCCAACCAAGTCTGCCATCAAATATAATCATTGCCTCTCAATAGACAAATAAGACTGGGAGTGAGAAGTTTGGGTGAGTTATTTTGCAGAATTTGAATAAAGGGCCAGGCTTTTGACAATTTGTCATTTGGATCTAATTTAGAACTAAGGTGGAAAAATTGACAAACGCTCTCAGCCATTCTGACTCTCAGGCACACGTTTGAGCTCCAAAAGTCTGAAAGCGACAGCAAGCAGTGAATATCCATCGAGATGTTGAAGGAGATAAAGGTTTTTTATCTCGTCCTTAGTAACCTCATACTAGAAGCACACATGTTTGTGTTTGCTACAAGACTGAAAAAAAAAAAACACACTCACACCCACAAGCTTAAAAAAAAAAATTACATCGGTCACCATACATTTTGGACCAGGCTGTATCTAGTGTTGTAGTCAAGACCACCTAACCCGAGACCGAGACAAGACCAAGACCAGAGAGTATCGAGACAGAGACAAGACCAAGACTTTTAGGGCCCAAGACCAGTCGAGACAAAGACCGAGAGAGGGCGAGACCGAGACAAGACCAAGACCAGTGCCTGACGCTACATGACCCAATAAAATGTGAAACATGATCAAAATCACTTCTCAAATTGATCTGAAAGATCCACATTGCCATAAAATCATCCTGATATTAAACACTCACAGCTCAAATAAATATAACCATCTTTATTTAATACTCCTGGGTGACTTCCATCATTTATCACAGAATGTAAAACAATTATTCATAGTTCATCACAATAGTTTTAACTTTTCTCTGCCTTTCATAAACAATGCATAAAGTTGTGTTGTTTTTAAACCAACAATCTTTATAAAAATGGGTGCTTTTTCAAGACCACATAGCTAAATGTGTAAAACTGAAAAAATGGCAAACATTCATCGACAGTAAGAACTAAAGGCTTTAATCTTATACAGATTAAAGCTGCAGGATGTAACTTTTATAAAAAAATCTGGTTTTTACATATTTGTTAAAACTGTCACCATATCACGACAGTATGAGACCGATAATCTGCGAGAAAAATGGAGCTCCTCCACCTCCTCCTTGAACCACTCCCAGTAAAAAACAACCAATCAGAGCCATGAGGAGGGTCTTAGCACTGTCAATCACTCAGGATAGAATTGGGCAAAGTTTATATGTAAGTAGAAAATACTTTATCAAAATAAAAGTTATTGTTCTGAAACAATAGAATATTAACAAAACAATTTTCCCCATACATTGATGTCTGGATTTTTTTTTTCATAAATAAAGTGTACAAAATCATCACTCAAGAACAAATGCAAACTTTTTTCCAAGTAGATCGCTCAGAAAGCATAATAAAAAAATGTAATAAAAAATGTCCATTCACTAATTTTCTACAAATTTAAATTTAAATTTGATTTAAATTTAAATTTGTTTCATAGCAAAATCCTTTTTTTCCCCCCAAATAAAATATGTTATGTGTCACATGCCAGTATAACAAAACACTGTGGGGAGGGAAGGAGCAAAGTGTGCCTGCTCTGTGCTGTGACAGGAGCGACACTTAGACAGTCAGCTCGCATCTTTGATGAAACCGCAGCACTGCATACAGGAGAGAAACTGAAGCCAAAGTATCGATCTCATTACACTGATATTGATCAATACCAATACCAACGTTGGCATCCATATTATCGATATTAGGATCAATCTGCCCACCACTAGCTCAATGTACTAATGGCGGAGAAACAACTTACTTACTTCTCTGCAGGTACCATTGGTGGTGGCCATGGTAACTTCAGGGTTCTAGCAAGAAATATTTCTCACCCCAGCGCTAACGCTAATGCTAATTAGTAAGCTAATGCTAACCGCTAAATGCCGCTCCAACTTGTTAATTGAGTGATGGGGCCTAAGATGTAACTGGAAAGCAGTAATCAGTAATGTTTGTTCTGTTTGTCTTCTTGGATGGGTGTTCTGTTAACTGTAATTTCCCCATTGTGGGATCAATAAAGTATCATCATCATCATCATCAGTTTTTTTGGACGTGTAATTACATTTCTTGAGCTGCATGTCAGGTTTGGTTCAGAGAGGATTTTCAGTTATGCACAAAGGACCTCTAAAGAACGCTAAATCAGGCCTTATTAGATCGATAGAATGATAATTTTTGCATTTAATCCAGAAAAGTTACATTTATATATCAAGCATTTAATGTGTCCCAGAGTACCATTTCCTTCCACTGTGTTTGCAGAAATCACATAAAAAAAAACATACACAACAAAAACATAATCCAGATTCCTCAGCTGCTAATAGTATTTCCTACATTTGAATATCAGCCACCATATCGTGAGCATAAACTATCACGTTTTTAATGCAACAATAGGAAGTGACATCATCTTGCTGGAAACTGTAGTTGGTTTATTCTTGAAGGCCTCTCATAGCTCTACTGGTGCTGAAAACTAATGTTTGACTATGGCTTTCTGAATACAAGTAGGGCTGCAACTATCAATTATTTTAGTAATCAAGTATTTAATTGATTACTCCGTCTATTAATCAAGTAATTGGATAAGAAATCATTTTTCACTTTAACAATTCATCAGCATATTTTAACTTCCGTACTGCAGATGTTTCTCTGTGTGAAACGAACAGGGTGGATGAAGCAGCTACAAAGTTCTCTTTTCTTCATGTTGCTGATCAGGTGGTTGATAAAAAACATTTTGACGGATCCCCTCTGTACTGAGGAGGGGGGGGCACCGAACGATTGCTAGTGCTAATGGCAGCCCCCCTTTCCCCAGTACACTGTGGTTATTGATCTGTTCTGGTGGCTACAGCTGACGTAAAGAAAAAATAACAGCTGACATCCTCTGCACAACACATGCGCGCACATTCAAACATGCACACTCACAGCACAGAGAAGTGGGGGCGTGGAGAACCATCTCAGCGATCCACTCGTGTTAAAGGGTCGTTTTTGTTTTGTTTTTTTTGTTCTTTTTTGAATGACGGAAATCTGTTACAGCGATGGAGAACTAATGTGGAGGAGACACCTGAGCTGCAGAGTTGAAACGAAACATCAGAGCAACAAATTTGTGTCGAAAATTTTAATAATCGAATTGCGTTACTCCAAGTATCGTTGCAGCCCTAAAACTTGCATTAAATTTTCAGTTTGTGTATCAAATACATGAAGGTTGGTATTTATCTTTCATGCTGGGATTTTTTTGTTGAATAGGAAGCCTGAAATTTTCCTTTGATTTTCATTTTCCCTCTTCGTGTTCATGCAGTTATTTCGATTTATGTAGCACACGCATGACCATAGTGAGACCAAACGTGCACATTGTGAATGAAACTGTCCGTGCTCTGTGGTAGATTGCAAACTGCGGTGAAATGATACAGGCGTAAGCAGCGATAACAGCAACGACCTAGCCGGGGCGGAGTCTGCAAGGTGCGCTTCTTTGAGAGGCAGAGGAGCGCAATATTTGTTGGATTTGAATCAGTACGTTTTGCATCCAATAAAAGCAAATATGTTAACTAATAAACTGGACAGTAATCTGGCAATTTAGTGATATTTCCAAAGCTGTGGTCTTGACTGGTCTTGAAATAAAATCCCGAGTCCGCAAGGTCCGAGTCCATCACAAAACCGAGACCAAATGTGGTCGAGCCCATGACAAGACCGAGACCATCAAAAAGCGGTCTCGAGACCAAGACCAATCTCAAGTACTACAACACTAGCTGTATCACACAGGGCTGGACAGAAGGAGAATTAATGGTGCCAGTCCATGGTGGTACAATGTGTCTCATTTTTTCTCTTCCTGCTCCTCTCCATCTTCTTCCTTGGACTAAATACCTGCTCACTCTCTCTGCCATCTCCAAATCATCTTGATCTACATCTTTGTCTTTCTCTTCCTCCACTGCTGCTGCTTTCTCCACTCTCACCACTTCCTCATCATCTTCATCTGTCTCCTCTGCTGCTGCTACTCTATCTTCCCTCATCTCTCCCTCAACATCCACATTTGCTTCCTCCTCCTCTGCTTTTCCCTCCTCATCTCCACCTCAGTCTCCTCCTCCTCACTTGAATCCTCTCCCTCATACCTCCACTCAATCTGCTGAACTGTACTCAGAGCACTAACATTAGAAAATGTACTTAAATTATTTAGTCATGATCACTGTTAGCAAGTTGAAAATACTATCAGCAGTTTAGACAGCCGATCATCCTCCGGCAAGGGGGCTAACTAGCCGGCTATACCAATAACTGCTGGTTATAAGCTAACATTATACCAGCACCACGATTAAGACTCAAGCGTCCTGAAGAAATCACACTTTCTCTCTGATAAGCAGTTTTATTACATTCACACATTGTATGAGAGTTTATTCATTAACAAATAACTCACCTCAGTGTCACTGTGATCGGACAGAGATGAAACATCACTTGGCTCTTTGAGACGTTCAGAATTTTTACAACCTCTTCAAGGACAAACAAACAAGGACCACTCACTGCTGGCATGAGTCAGGCTAAACTCACTACAGATGAATGCCGGCAGGAGTGTTTTGGGGGGCAAAAAACATAAAATATTGCAAAATATTTATTTGACACATATCTGTTTTTCATTCCTGATTTATTTCTAAGCTGGAGCCTATCCCAGCTGTCATAGGGTGAGAGGCAGGGTACACCCTGTACAGGTGGCCAGTCTGTCGAGAGACAGACAACCACACTCACATTCACACCTATGGGCAGTTTAGAATCACCAATAAACCTGTGGGGTACAGAGGGTTAAATTTCCAGTTTATCTAATCCCACTGATCAGTCCTTACATTTAAATATAACCTTTCTTCTTTCTCTGTCCTGGTTTTCTTACAAGTTACCCCTTATTCTTTTCTCTCCCTGGGAAATACGGCAACTGTACCTTTATCTAGCAGACACAAGGTGTGACAAATTGCACTTGCCTGATATTTGCTTCTCTTCTGTAGCGCTAGCTAGATGCTATCAGCACCAAAAACACAGTTCCAGATCATTGTGACCCTCTTTAACCCTTGAGTGTCGCTGTAAATATTGCATAAATTATGTTTTTGCCTCTTTCATCTCTTTGTATGTGATAAACCCCAGTGATAGATACATCAATAGTATTGCCTTTTATGTGTTATTGTTCCTTCCATTTAGGTTCAAATCGGTTTGATGTTTGAAGCCGCGCACTGCTGGGAAATAATATCTAATATCTATGCGTTAAACCTAAAGTAACAAGCCTGTGTTGAAAATGTAAGGAGTTTAAAGTACAGATATTTGTGTAAAATTGTAGGGACTTAAAAGTTAAAAAATTGTCAGAATAATAAATGCTTAAGTAAAGTACAAATACCTGAAAATCCTACTTAAATAAAGAAGTATTTGTACTTTGTTACTTCCCACATCTGCTTTCATGGTATACTCAGGTTTCCCCTAGGCTGGAACATAACATTGAATGTCACTGTCATTACCAAATTTGGCTTTTTCAAGTGCTGACTGACAAATGCTGACATTTTGATAAGTCACCAGAATGGAGGAGCAAAGCAAGTGGAGCATCACTGGCAATCCAGAAGTACAATACTATTTTCATGTGACAATTGTCCACATTTTGTAATAACCTTTTTTTTTTATGCATTGCACCTTACAAGTGCATTTATGGGCCTATTTTGGAGGCATTATTCTGTCCTTTTTTCTCAAGTATTTAAAATGTAACACAAGCCTGAATACATTTTCCAAAAGTATAAACTGTTCTTATAGTTCGTACATTCTGTAGCTTCCTGACCCCGCATGTGACAGCCAGCTTTTTACCACACTCTCCACTTTAAAAGTGGGGCAGTTAGAAAAACTAGTGCTAAACTTTCCTCATCCAGGAACACGAGTGTCTGCTGAGATCACATTCTCATGAGAGGACATATGCTATATTGCCAAAAGTATTTGCTCGCCTTCACACGCATATGAACTTGAGTAACATCTCATTCTTAATCCATAGGGTTTAATATAGGTTGAATCCACCCTTTGCAGCTATAACAGCTTCAACTCTTCTGGGAAGGTGTTTTGATATATTTAAGAGTGTTTTTATGGGAATTTTTTTGACCATTCTTTCAGAAGCACATTTGTGAGGTCAGACACTGATGTTGGATGAGAAGGCCTGGCTCACAGTCTGCCCTCTACTTCATCCCAAAGGTGTTCTATCGGGTTGAGGTCAGGACTCTGAGCAGGCCAGTTAAGTTCTTCCACACCAGACTCGCTCATCCATGTCTTTATGGACCTTACTTTGTGCACTGGTGTGCAGTCATGTTGGAACAGGAAGGGGCCATCCCCAAACTGTTCCCACAAAGTGGGAGAATGAAATTGGCCAATATGTCTTGGTATGCTGAAGTATAAAGAGTTCCTTTCACTGGAACTAAGAGGCCAAGCCCAGCTCCTGAAAAACACCATAATCCCCCCTCCACCAAACTTTACACTTGGCACAATGCAGTCAGACAAGTACTGTTCTTCTGGCAACCACCAAACCCAGACTCGTTCATCAGATTGTCAGAAGGAGAAGTGTGATTTGTCACTTCAGAGAACACATTTCCACTGCTCTAGAGTCCAGTAGCGGTGTGCTTTACAACACTGCATCCAATGCTTTGCATTGCACTTGGTGATGTAAGGCTTGGATGCAACTACTTGGCCATGGAAAACCATTCCATGAAGCTTTCTTTGTACTGTTCTTGAGCTAATCTGAAGGCTATATGAAGTTTGGAGGTCTGCAGCCACTGACTCTGCAGAAAGTTGATGATCTCTGTGCACTATGCGTCTAGCATCTCCAGACCCCACTCTGTCATTTTACGGGACCTACCACTTCATGGCTGAGTTGCTGTTGTTCCCAATCACTTCCACTTTGTTATATTACCTCTAACAGTTAACTATTGAATATTTAGTAGCAAGGAAATTTCATGTCAGGACTTGTTGCATAGGTGGCATCCTATCACAGTACCACGCTGTAATTCACTGAGTTCCTGAGAGCGACCCATTCTTTCACAAATGTTTATAGAAGCAGTCTGCATGCCTAGGTGCTTGGTTTTATACAGCTGTGGCCATGGAAGTGATTGGAACACCCGAATTCAATGATTAGGATGGGTGAGTGAATACTTTTGGCATTATAGTGTATGCGAGGCACTTTGTAAACTTCTTTCTACTTTCCAGTTAGCTGTGATCAGAGGTGGAAAAAGAAGTAAAAAAACAAAAGAAGTTTTCAACTTTAAAAATTGAAGTACTGATTCAACTTCTTTACTGAAGTAAAAGTGAAAAAGCACAGGCTCTGAAATGCAATTAAAGTAAAAAGTAGTTCTTTGAAAGACATTTCAACCAGTCATTTTTGTGTAAAACTAACTGAACCTTATGCTTTATTAATATAATAATAAAACAATAACAATACAATTGCAATCCAAAATTTTTATTTTTTATTTGCCTCCACACCTAAACAGGAAAATTAGTAAAGTCAGGGGTGGATTCCACATGTGTGGGGAACCCTAAGATTGGTTGAAGTGGCTCAGCGTGGACCAAAGAATCACAACTCAATCATTTCTGTTGTGAGCTACAGTAGATGTTCTTTTTGCACAGGCTGTGATCAGCTTACCTGTGCTCATGCTGCTCTTTGTGGATTTACACAAATGGATTCAACAGGAGGTAAGAGATGTTTCATGAGCTATCTTAGCTGATTTCCATCAGCTGGCACTACTCCCTTTATGCTCGCTCTGTTTCTGTGGCACTAGCTAGATGCTGAAGTACCGTGACCACAACTTATGGAGCACCAAATATGCAGTTCCAGATCATTCCAACCCTCTCTAACTCCTGAGTGTAGTTATAAATGTTGCATAAATTATGCTTTTGCCTCTTTCATCTCTTTGTCTGCGATAAGCCCCAGTAATAGATATACCAGTAGTATTGCCTTTTATGTGTTATTGTTAAATACAGCACAAGTGCACCAAGTGTAAATCCAAACTGGACATATAATTTGTAGAAGTTGTATATGGAGGACCAGTGCTAATTTAATCTTTTAAAACAATATAAAGACAATCAAATGTGCAAAACTTTGTGGAGGAAACTTTCCTGGATTTTGAGGATTTTGCAGACACTAATTTAAGGTGATATCATGGAAAGCCAGCTTGAAATCTGTGTAATAAGCCACATGCCTGTGGTAACTACAGCTGTCCATGTGAGCATCCACAAGAAAACATAATGCTGGCTTTTTGCCTTCAATGTAGTCAACATGTCATTTATATGCCATACAAACTGGTTTACTTAAAGATTATCACCTTTAGAACTACAAACTGATTTTTGTATTATTGTATCTTTAGCTTTATTACATACGCTATAAAATAATTTGCACGTCTAATCTAATTACACAGAAAAATACTTTCATCTAGCCATTTTCCACCACTTATTCAGGGCCTGGTCTCCATGGCAGCAGGCCAACCAAGGTAGTTGCACAAATTCATTCCAGCAGCAGCTTCCATCGTCTCCTGACAAATCTAAAGCATTCCTAAACCAGATGAGATATATAACCTTTTCAGTGTATTTGGACACTAGCCTGAGGTTTACCATTCTGACATGGCCAGAAGTCTCCTACTAGGCATCTTTATCAGATTCTTAGATTTAAACCTTTTTTTTTTTTTTTTGACAAAAAGGAGCAACAGCTCCACTTTAAGCTTCTTCTAAGTATCTTACCTGCTTGCTCTCTGTCTGACCCCTGCAGCTGTACCATGTCAAGATGCTCACACGCAGCTTTGTCACACTGCTGATCCCCACTGGAAAAGTTTCTGGAGCAGTGTGTTGTTTTTTTTAGCAGACACATTTGTAACATCATTCAAAATTGGTTTGCCTGTACTTTGTGTTTTACACCCTTTTGTCCTTTCTGTCCTGTATTTCTCTCTTATCACTCATTTTAAATGTATACGGCCAACCTCACAACAGCTGCAGTCATTAACCCACATTATTGTTCATTTGTCAGGCATTCTAGTGATACTGTGTAAAATAATGATTTAAATGGAGCAAACCACTTTAGGAATGACTGGTAGTTAAATAAGTAGTCTATTTATGAACCATCTACTGTTTTCTGTCAATTAATCATCACCTCAAATGCAGAGATGCTTAACTGTCATTCCAGGCAATTTTATAGTTGGATACAAAACACCGCATTGTGCGTTGAAATCCGCAGTCTGATTAAGCAAGCAGAACCACATTATCCACAAAAAGCAGAAAACTAATTCTTTCCCATCCTACTCATGAAAATATATTTAAGATGTTTGACCTCAAGAATGTGGACAGCTGCAAATACAATGGATGAGTATGAGTTGTTATAATACTGTATTTGCTTGCATAGTTGTGTACTTATAATTGTAATACTTTCATGATCACAACAAATGGGAGAGCACATACTACTTTGTACGCTCATAGTACATACATTGTAGTAGTACTGGGAACTACTAGTATTAAAGTAGATGTAGCGGTTTATTGTGAGATTGAGCTTGTGACATTGAAAAGGTTTGTCAGCCAAGAGAATACAACAATGTCCACAGCCTTGAGCTTCCCAAGAAGAAGTGTCCGGAGTCCCCTGAGTCTGGTCCCTCCATAAAAGACATGTTGGCCTCATTCAGGTGTTCCTTGGAGTGCTCTTTTCATTGCTCAACTGTATCATCAGTCAAGCATTTCCCCTGCTTGAGCAAAGCCATTATCTGACAGCTTGCCAGAATTTCCTAAAGTCCAACCTAAAGTGCATCTTCATGCATTGCTTATGCAGCCCAGATGCACTTCAGGGTCATGGAATCTGACTGGGTTATGGCTCGAGAAGTCATTATTGAGTGTTGTTGTGGCCCGCTCAGTATATTTCAGGCAGCAGGAAGACTGCTCGAAGCCAGGTAGCAACCACAGCAAAAGCCCAGGTGTTGCAGCTCAGAAAGGACATGAAGAAAACTTGCACTTTCTGTTATAGATAATAATGCCAAAAAAAAAATGTGTATGCTTAACTAATTAGTCTTAACAATAATTATGCAGTGCACTTAATCTAGCAAGTTTCATGTAAAAATATGAAAACTAAATCCTATAATAGTGCATTTCTAAATACACTCAACACCTTCTGAATTATTTCACAGTTAGTATTAATTTCAAGTCTTTGCACTGGATAATAATATACTGCACAGCCTCTCATCTTATTATGCCTGCTAATCTAAGTATGAGTGAGTTCAGGGATAACATCATCATTTAAAAGAATCCTTTGTTGTGTAGACTAAGCCTGTTAAGCACTTCTTCTAGCTCAAGGATAAAGGTGTCAACAGTGTAGAGACAACAGGAAACTGACAATGTTTTTTATTTTGATCTGATGTCAGGTCATACATCACTGGTACACACCCTCAGGAGTGCAGGTTGTGTCCAGGTTTTAGATCAATTTATGGGAGAAAATAAAATAAGACAACAGAAAATAAGATTAAAATAATATGGTATCTGGTTTTTATTTGGTAACTGAACCAAAACTGATGAAGATTTTGAAATGTAGTAAATTCATTTATTGATTTTGGTAACCCTAAGATGTTTTTGTCTACCACCACAATCGTGACAAATATTCAGTTAAATTTTATTTATTTATATAGCACCAAATCACAACAAACAGTCACCTCAAGGTGCTTTATATTGTAAGATAAAGACCCTACAATAATTACAGAGGAAACCCAACAATCAAAATAACCCCCTATATGCAGCACGTGGGGACAGTGGGAAGGAAAACCTCCCTTTTAACAGGAAGAAACCTCTGGCAGAACCAGGATCAGGAAGGGGCAGTCATCTGCCTCAAGGGTGAATTTTTATGCATTTCTCAGTGGTATCACTGTATGTCATGACTTCTTGAAATACAACATCAGTAGTGTATAATAGTGCTCCCAGGAGAAATAAATGTATTGGGTATGTACTGCATTGACCATCAGTGACCCTGTGACTTTTCCACTTACCCCACCAGTATATAACTTGACTTCAGCAAAGTGAAACTGGAGAGATTAGGCAATTGCTCTAAGGGGGTTGTATGACAGGCAAATAATCATATTTGTACTCCCATAAAGCAAGCTCCTGCTCTTTAGTACAACATAGGTGTAATAGAATGTAGTCAAAATTGCAAAACAAGTTAATAGAAAAGGTCCAATACAGCAATATATTTCCTTTTTATATGATTTGAATATGAAATAGCGCATCTATGCTGTGTTGAATACCTCCCAAAATTTATCTTGTCAACAAGAACTGACACAAACCCTTGCACATTCACTGCGCTTTTGTGTATTGCACAGCACCACTATGCCCTTGCTGACCTACAGATTTCTACAGTTATGGATCTGTGCTACTGCCAATTCATATTTGGTCAGCACGAAAGAATGAGAAAGCAGAGAGAGCTATAATGCCAAGTACTGTGTGTGGTGCACAAGGGACAAATACCCTGATCCCCAGTGTCCACAAAGCATTAGATTGCTTTCACACAGATAAGCTGGTGACGCCACTGTGCTCTTATTTAATGCCTTCAGCAGCTATTCTGTTGTCTGTGTAGCTTTACATTTACAAGGTTGTTTAAATAATAATCACTATCTGACCCAGAACAGGATCAAATTATTCAGTGACTGGCATTTCTTTGCCCACACTGCTGAATCATAAACTGTTGAACCTAGTGACATGAAGAAATTTACAGCTAAATATACTCACATTACGATTACTGTGGAAATCATTTATACTAAGATTGCTCATATAAGGATGTAGGAACGTCTACAAAACTGTTTATCAGACAGGGCATCTGATTGAATTTGTTTGCAAAAATCACAACATCCACTACTGTGGCACCATTTTATGATCATTGTTTGGTTCACAGACTTTTGTGCAAATCTGTAATATACCTCTTTTCTCTCCTTTAACTACTGTAAAGGAAATGGAAAAGAAAATATCTAGCTGATTATGAGTTTAGGTCTTACATATTTTAAGATAAGTCCTACTTTAAATGGCCTCAGCCCTGTCATGCCTTAAGATGGATTGGCTTACTGTGGATTTGCTTGACTTTTATGAGAATATTAGTACAATCACCCAGCAAAATCACAAATTAATTTGATTAGTCAATACTAATTCTTGTACCTGAAACCCAATTCAAACCCCATAATGCCACTAATGCAGAGCTCTGTGCAGCAATATAAACATTAATGATTCAGTGCTGGTCAGCAACAACACATCTGCTATAAGCAGAGGTTAATCATTGTAAATTTTATTAGCCTTTTTTATTTTTTATTTATGTTTTATAATAGCAGTTTCTTGTGGAACAAGCACCATGTATTTCAGAAAATTTCTAATGCATTTTATTTTCTTTCAAAGTTAACTTGTATAATTTATTGCTAAGCTACACTGTATTGCTAAAGGTATTCACTCATCCATCCAAATCATTGAATTCAGGTATTCCAATCACTTCCATGGCCACAGGTGTATAAAATCAAGCACCTAGGCATGCAGACTGCTTCTAGAAACATTTGTGAAAGAATGGGTTGCCCTCAGGAGCTCAGTGAATTCCAGAATAGTATCATGATAGGAAACCCCTTGTGCATCAAGTCCAGACATGAAATTTCCTCACTATTAAATATTCCACCGTCAGCTGTTAGTGGTATTATAACAAAGGGGAAGCGATTGGGAACAACAACAACTCAGCTATGAAGTGGAAGGCCATGTAAAATGACAGAGTGGGGTCTGGGGATGCTATGCGCATCGTGTGCAGAGGTCACCAACTTTCTGCAGAGTCAGTGGCTGCAGACCTCCAAACTTCATGTGGTCTTCTGATTAGCTAAAGAACAGTGTGTAGAGAGTTTCATGGAATGGGTTTCCATGGCTGAGCAGCTGCATCCAAGCCTTACATCACCAAGTGCAATGCAAAGCGTCAGATGCAGTAGTGTAAAGCACGCTGCCACTGGACTCTAGAGCAGTGGAAATGTGCTCTCTGGTGTGACAAATCACGCTTCTCCATCTGGCAATCTCATGAACGAGTCTGGGTTTGGTGGTTGCCAGGAGAACGGGCCTCGCCTGACTGCACTGTTCCAAGTATAAAGTTTGGTGGTGGTGGTGGGTGGGTGGGGGTGTTATGGTGTGAGGGTGTTTTTCAGGAGTTGGGCTCGGTCCCTTAGTTCCAGTGAAAGAAACTCTTAATGCTTCAGCAATTTCATTCTCCCAACTTTGTTGGACCACTTTGTAGATGGATCCTTCCTGTTTCAACATGACTGTGCACCAGTCTACAAAGCAGGTCCATAAAGACACGGAAGAGCATGTTTGGTGTTGAATTTCATGCAGTATCATTAACAAATCAGCAGAAATACTAAAACACCAATTCTCACACGATTAAGACCACAGCAGTGGTTGAACTGGACAAGAAGAATGTGAAGCGATCAATAAAAGTGATCAGCAGAGTGAGTGCCTGCTTGAGTGGTCCATTTCAGGCTCTATTAACTTCACTGATGATGTGTCAGAAGCAAAGAAGAGATTTGTCAACTAATAACTGTTTTTCACACACTCTTTACTTGATTTTCCATCCATCAAAACTGTGGTTTTTCCATACAATGTTCCCCCTTAATAAGCATATAATAATTAATATGTAATATGCAATTGAAGCATACAGAAAATATGTAAATGCTGCCATAATGTGTAATGTGTTAATTGTTGACTTTTCGTAACCTTTAAACACCGAGTGTGTCAGCATTCTTGGGCTTCTTGCAATAGCGCGTGTGAAATTACCGTAATAACCACATGTTGGCTGTGAAGCACAATTTCTCCACTTTCAGAAACCATATGGATTTTTCCGATAGGACAAACTGACATGTAATTAGGGTAATGCAAAGTGCCCTTTTGCAAATGTGTTGGCAGCGATACGCTCAGTGTTAAAGGGCTAACAGCTTAAATAATGTTTAAAAGTTTCGTTCTGTCCCATAACGAAGCTCATCCTGTAAATTACTGCTGTCCTATGGCTCAAATTGGCTTCTGTCTCTTGAAGCTATTTCAGCTACCAGTTGTCGAATCTGGATTCTGCCATTTCTGTGGGTTTGTCCATGTCCCACTAAGAAAGACTGCAACTTGGCACGCTGACCACCAAGTGCAAGTGCATGTCTTTGACTTCCAGTCTGACACAGTTTTGTTCAATCTCTTCAAGAGTATCAAATCAGAATGTTCCGTCTGCATGGATTCTCAAGATTATAGCATCTCAGCAGTCAAGTTGCCACTTGCTAATCACCTTGGTCAAGCTGTGGGATGTATACTGCAGTGTGAAGCAGCTTTTAATAACGCATTTAAAACTTTATCAAGAGAGACTTCACACAGGAGATTCAGATGATGGAAAGGGGACAGACAACTTCCTCCATACTGGATGATGTCATCATCATTCTAGTAACGTTGAGTTTTAGTGCCTGTTTTATTGTTTGAGTTGTGGTTCTTGTGGTATTATTTTATGGAGTTTCCATGCCTGTTTAGGGTGTTTTAGTCTTCTGGTTTTTAAGCTATATACTCCAATTTTCCTTGTAGCTCCTTGTGTTTTGGCTTTCTGCTTTCCCTTCTGGAAAATGTTTGCTCAGATTCTGATATGAATCTGAATCTGAGGAAGTTCAAATGAGCTCAACCTACGGATGCCCAGCTGTAAAATGGCAGCAGGTGGAAGAGAGACTTTCATCCCTCTTGTCTCCAGAGCATAACTCCACCTTTACAGTCAGTTGAAGCACAACAGGATGCGTGTGTGAAAGAGAGGGAGTCGGGTGTAGCAGTGAGGCTGCAGGGAGTAGAGGTAGTGAAGGTACATGAGTTTAAATACCTGGAATCAACCATTCAAAGCAACGGGCGGTGCAGAGAAGAGGTTAAGAGAGTGCAGGCAGGCTGGAGTGGCTGGAGACAAGCTGTGGTGACCCCTAAAGGGAGCAGCTAAAAGAAGAAGAAGAAGAAAAAAAGATTAATCAATAAAATGGACTGGGGATGAAATAAATGGTTTAAGAATGAGAAACTTAAATTGGCTTTTTGTCAAAAAAAAAAGAAAAAAAAAAAGGAGTTTGATTTCTGTATCCTCCTTGTGGGTCTTCTGTCTTTGCTCTTATTAAACCCAGGGTTGTTAGATTTGCATTATATTGCCAAGGCTAGTGACCATAGTTTTGAATTTGCCCGACTTCTTGAATATATCACAAAAGCATTCACGGGAAGTGTGAATTAATATTAAACACTAAACACTCCCTGCACTGCTACATTGAAAGAAAAAAAAAACAGGAGAAAAATCTGTTTACAGCTTCAACCAAAGAAACGTCTAAGCCTGCACGTATAACACGTATAATTGTGTTCACTGATTGTACTTATTCTGCTGTTCTGTCACATAAATGAAAAAAATGTCTGCTGACAAAAAAGCTAAAATTTTTTACTTTTTCATTTAGTATACACAGTTTGGATTATCAATACCAGCTGTAATAGCAAACAAGTTATATAACATGCATAAATACATTTCTTGATAACAAAAGCAATGTTTTCAGTATTGAAATGTGGCATTAATGCAGCTCAGGTATATAGCAAAGTGAGTGTAAACAAGAAGGCTGTTCCATATAATAGAAATGTGTTGATTGCATTCTGCTTTGTTTTCCTGTCAGTCTATAATGCTCAAAGTAGGTAGGTAATTATGGTGCCACACAATTATAACAGACTGTATCACAGAAACCCAGCAGATAACAAAAAGTGGTAATATAAAGACAGGTAATTGTTGACTGTAAATCACAGAATAATGAATAGAGTGTCAACCAAACAGATAACTATTTTATGAAATGGGCTTGGATTTAATTTATGGCTTTGTAAAAATGTAATATAAAAAAAAGCCGTCTAATGTTTGAAGTATATGTTGTCGTTTGAATATTGTTTTTATACACTGCATGATGTTATATAAGCTTGTTAGTGTTTTTGGTCTGGTTTATTTGTTCAACATACATAAATCAAGGTCTTCAGAAATCCACTTACACTGAGTTAGTGGTGAAGTCCAGTAATTCCTCATTGTTAAGTACCAATCCTTTGATGGTCTATTAACAGCTGAATTGTTCCACCACAGCTACTAGGTCCAGTGAAGCATTCTACAGAGCAATGATTATTAATGTAGCATCTAGCTGCTAGGCGATCTAGGGTTAAGGGTTAAGAACCTTTCAATTAAATCTGAACAGCAGCATGTGGAGAAATGACAAGCGAGCATGTGTGTTAATGAGTGGACAGACCAAAAGAATAAAATTATTAAAACGAAAACATTTAACAGCGATGGGGCCACAGCACAGTAAATGGAAAAGGAAAGAAAACTGACTGATGTGCACACGAGACTTACTGACCCTAATGAGAGGGTACAAGAGCTCTAATAAAGAAGAAAGAAACATGACAAAGCATAGAAAGTCAGTGAGTTCATCGGTGGTTCAACAAAGACAGCAGTATTTTTGAGACCAAATTTCAGGGATATGGTTACACTCACTGGTACTGTTCAACCTACTGTTCAAAATGATATAGGGTTTTTATTAAAAGAAATAAAATAACCTACATATGCAGGCTTCATTTTGGATCTTACAGGTGTTAGCAGCATCAATTCTCACAGTACCTGTGAGGGTGCTACAAAAGAGAGTGCATGGGGTTTGTGCTATAGATTCAATCTTTTTACAAAAAATAGGAGGATGAGGGCAACCAGGCACAGGCAAGGCCTATAAGGAAGAGGCTCCTTAAGAAGCATCAGTCAGGGTACCACTCACTTCCTCATATACAAGCCAGTTATGTCTGTGTAGGTTATCAGTCATCCATGACATGGTAGTCTTGTGCTTAAAAAGAAGGTGACTAGACTCCTTGCCTCTGATCCAAGAAGCATCTCCAGTTCTGGTAACAACTAGTGGACAGAATAAATGGCATGTTCTCCAAAGATCCATCTAGTATGTACGCTCAGCTACAAAAGATGAATAGTGCAAGGGCAGACCCATCCAGAGCTGAAACTGAGCAATACTAGAAGAACATTGAGGAGAAAAACGTGTCACACAACACAATGCCAAGTGTCTGGTGGACCTAAGAGCAAACCACAGCAACCTCTCAGAGCAGGACAGCACCAGGACCTGACCTGATCTATGCCTAGTGGCTGAAGAAGCTAATATCACTACATGATTACCTGGCAGCACAGATAAGGGAGCTGCTAACAGGAGATACTCATCCAGACTAGCTAACATAGGAAAGAACAATCCTGATCATGAAGGATCCCCACAAGGGGATGAACAAAGGTTCATGGGACTGTAGCCAACTGTAGCCAACCTCCCTGGACATGACTGCAAGAGGAAAATTGATGACAAATTGAAGATACGGATAATACAAATGGTAACCAAAGAGCCCAGAACAATTTCCAAAGAGATATGAGGTGATCTCAAAGTTCAAGGTGCATCAGTGTCCGATCGGACCATCCGTCACTGTTTGAGCCAACGTGGACTTAATGGCAGATGGCCAAGGAGGACACCACTGTTGAAAGCAAATCATAAAAAAGCGAGAATAAAATTGGCCAAAATTCATATTGAGGAGCCACAAAGCTTCTACGAGAATGACCTTTGGACAGAAGAGAAAAAACTGGAGCTTCCTGGCAAATCTCATGAGCTCTGTGTTCACAAATGCAAAAATGAAATATACAAAGAAAAGAACACTGTACCTACTGTGAGACATGGAGGAGGCTCGGTTATGTTCTGGGCTGCTTTACTGCATCTGGCACAGGGCGTCTTGAATCTGTGCAGATACAATGAAATCTCAAGACTATCAAGGGGTTCTGTGACAAATTGTTGATCTAAATCCTTTTTTTTTTTTTTTTTTAATTTTTGGCCACAGTGGCTTTCATTCGTAGTAGTAAAGAGACAGGAAATGGGGAAAAGATACGGGAGAAGACACGTGGGGCAAACTGGCAACAGGCCGGGACTCGAGCCCGCATTGCAATGCAGCATATGCATGTGGTCGCCAGCTTCGCCACTAAGCCACCCAGGCACCCCTAGTTTGTTTTTTAAAATAATTCATTTGAACCACAATTCAAAAGAAATGTCTTATTTTCATTTGCTAAATTTCAGTAAATTGTCATTTATTATTAATTTCTCAGTTTCAAGTTTTTTCAGTGACCATTGTGTGTTTTTCTTTCTACAACAGCAAAGTGCCAACAATTTTTGTATATGCCTCTGTCTTTATACTAATGCAGCTGCGTACCTCCTTATGGCTTGTAATGCCCCCTTCCTGACCTATATCTATAATCCATAGCTGTTGAACTTCTGCCTTCCTTTCCTCTCTCACAGTCTCTCCTTTCCTCATCTGTAGGCAGGTGCTTGTCTGCTGGTACTGACAAGGTAATGGAAAGTTGGGATGTGCAGTGACTACTAAACAACTGGCTACATCAGCAACTGCAAACAGAACAGGAGAAAAAGAAAAATGGGAAAAGAAACATGATGGAAAACCAAGTAAAAAAACAAAAAGGGTGGGGGGGTGAGATGTGAAGAAAATTTGAGAATGGTTAGAAACTCAGCCTAGAAAAGAAGTGGAGATACTGCAGGGATGACAGACAGGAAACAGCACCAAGGTCAATTTCAGCATCAATTTTAAGAATCCCTTTGACAAAACAGAGTAGTTAAGAGATTGAGGTAGTTGATGCTGCTAATTGCTTATTTTCAGGCTTACTGCTTATGCATTTCCATTTCCATACAAAGTGACTGACAAGATCTAAAGCAGGCAAGAAGTAAACAGGGAGTGATCTTTTTCCTGAGGGCATTCCACTGCTGGAGGACTCTATGATCAAGCTGAAACTGTGAATACCTGTCCAGGGTGGTCCTACACCTTAACCTGCAGGCTTTATTGCAACCAGCAGGTGTTTAAAATTGTGGTCATCCAAAGAAAGAATAATTTACTTTAAACTCAATAACAGGTGCTCCCGCTCCTGCCGCTGTTACATACAGTAGTTTATACAGCAATCAAAATGACTAACACTATTACTTTACTAGTTGGAGGTAGGCTTCTTCCTGCTGTTAAACGGTGGATGTGATTCTGGTACCCTTAATTAAATATTTATCAAATTCTGTGGAATTGTAGCCAAATGCAGAGCTCAAAAGGGGAATGAATTTTCAGACTGAGCATTTTTCTTCTTTCCCTTTGTTTTCACACAATCTGCCACTGAAGTGCTGCTGCTCGGGAATTTAGACCATAGCCACTCTGTTTTACACTACATACTGCATGTTTATCTGCTTAGACAAGCGCAGCTTACAATGTTTACAGACATCATCATAAGCAGAAATATTTCATATAACTATTGTATCAAACAGCTGTGTATAAAGAGTAACAGATTAAACTTTTTTAGTTACTTGCCCAGTATTTGTACATAGCATTATCTTTCTAAGGATGTGCTCTTTTTCAGTCATTGTCATTCTTTTGTTTGTTTTGTAACAACCTACAAACTTCATAACTTAGATCCTAATATGTTAAAAAAGGTATAATTTTGTGACTGAAGAACACAGGCAAATTTGATTTTGCAGCTGGTATCTGAGTTTCCATTTCAGAATGCAACAATTTGTGATGACAGTATTTGAATAGCAGTAAGCAATTTTTTTTGCAAATTGCGCTAAATTTAACTGAAACCATGTCTTTTTTTTCTTTTTTTTAGTTTGCGCCAGATGTAGCTGTGACAGTTGTTGCTAGGAGTGCTGATTTATTTGGAATGCCAGCGGGAGATGTTGTCAGAACAAGCATGCAGCCTAATTTGAACTGATGGATGGCTTAAAGCTGTGAGTACAGTGCCAAACCTTTAACCATGCATATTTCTGGTTCTAAGTAATAGTGATATTTTGATGAAACAGAGCAGAACTTAACTGGGGGGGGGGGGGGGGGGGGGGGGGGGGGACTACCAGCACATCACAGCCAAATTAATTGATACAGAGTGGCAATGGCTTTACAGTATTTCAGGTTTTATCCTACACTTCTACATTAAAATCAATCAATAAAGAAACTACTGAGAGCAGAAGTCTCTCTCTTTCCCTCTCTCAAAAAATGACTTTCATGTAGTTTACGCTTTGTAATTTTTATTTATTTATTTATTTTTTTTTGCTCTCTCTAGTACAATCTGTTATATAATACACTGCTCAATAAATTAAAGGAACACTTTGAAAACACATCAGATCTCATGCAGGATATCTATATTGATATGGGCTTGTTAATTTGTTGGGAATGAAAGGAAGCCACATTGTTTGATGGAAATGAAACTCATCAACCTACAGAGGGCTGAATTCAAAGACACCCCAAAATCAGAGTGAGAAAATAATGCGTCAGGCTAGTTAGTTTTGCTGAAAGTTTATTGCAGCAACTCAAAATGGTACTCAGTAATTACTATGACCCCCACGTGCATGCCTGCCAGCATTGCTCCTAATGAGACAATGGATGGTTGTCGTTGGGGATCTCCTCCCAGATCTCGACCACAGCATCATTGAGCTCCTGGACAGTCTGAAGTGCAACCTGGCACTATGATTTGGACCGAAACTTAATCTCCCAGAGACATTCCGTTTATTTTTATTGCCTGAAAGTTCAAGAGTGCAAAGGTAAAATGCAAACTGCATCCAGGACGCAAACAACTACATTGTACTGCTAACACAACATCAATTCTTTGCAGGCATCTCCACAGACAGTATGCTAACACAAAGCTAGCAAAGAACCCAAAGTGATGCTCATGCTGAGTGCATGCCAACACTATCCCAGTAGCCACTTTGTCAGATTAATTTTTTTATATTTTACCCAACTCATCTTCATGCTCTAAAGATTCGTCTTCTTCTTTAATGTAGCAGCTTTTGTCGTGCAAGCTGTTTCACCAGTAAACATCAACTCAACCCAGCATATCAGCAGCCAGACTATAACTCTATCATATATGGAGTACTGCCATGGGTTCAGGAATAGAGCTGGCATCATATCATTTAATTGTTACCCGAAGAGCCTATCCAGCCATGAAATACCTTTTTTTAATATCAGATAAGGGCTTAGATTTTTTCCCACCTTTTGCAACGACTAGTTTCTCTCACTTCTAATCGTCACAGCTACCAGAGCTCCATGACACACCCTGACAGGGGCAGATGTCATGGTCTAATAACTGGGATGTGCCAAGCAAGAAAGAAAGTCTCAAAAAAGGTGATGCTGTTATGGAGTGGCTGACTAGGTCCATGTCAGAGGGCACCAGTGTTTTGTTTTTGTTGTTGTTGTAGTGTGTGTGTGTGTGTGTGTGTGTGTTGAATACAGGTGTTTTTCAGAGGCATATTTTATATAGTTAAATACCTGCATATTAATCTAGATACAAAAAATAGAGAAAATAATGGAAACTAGTTCCAAAAGTTACAAAAAGTATGCTTTCCTTCACCTTCTACTGAATCCTAATCGTTGGGCTTTAGCTGCTCTTCAGTTCTGCTGGGAATGTCTGTGTAGATTCTCAGTCATCCAGGTCATAGTAGTCTCTGGAGCTTGAAAAAGGCGACTGGACTTCTTTTTGTTTCTTGAAGACGTTTCACCTCTCATCCGAAAGGCTTCTTCAGTTCTCAACCAAATGGTGGAGAGACCCAGGTATTTAAACCCCTGTGGGCGTAGTCCCATGGAGGTGGTTATGACCCTCTATTGATCATGTGCGTGAACACATGTGCCCAGGTGTGAAGAGGGCGTGGGTCATATTTAATCAGTGGTTTCAGTTGAAACCAATTTAGGACTCCGCTCCATTGTTTCCTGTGGCCTATTGAGGTCAGTGGAACAAAGGTGTGAATGGGGGTTGAGACGTCTGGGAAGGGAGCTCAGGACAGCACTGTAAGCGGGGAGGAAAGTTGGTGACGTAATCCACCTCCTCTGTTCAATGATGGTTGTTCACAGTGGACATAGATGGCTTCTTTCACTCCTCTTTCAAACCATCTGTTTTCCCTGTCCAAAATGTGAACATTGGCATCCTCAAAAGAGTGCCCTTTTTCCTTCAGATGCAGATGTACTGCTGAATCTTGTCCTGTCGAGGTGGCTCTTCTATGTTGTGCCATTCGTTTGTGAAGAGGCTGTTTGGTTTCACCAATGTAGAGGTCCGAGCACTCTTCACTGCACTGAACAGCATACACTACATCGCTGATCTTGTGTTTGGCGGGTTTGTCCTTGGGATGAACCAGTTTTTGTCTTAGGGTGTGACTTGGTTTGAAGTATACTGGGATGTCATGCTTGGAGAAAATTCTTCTGAGTTTCTCTGACAAGCCTGACACATATGGGATGACAATGTTTTTCTTCTTGTCCTTCCTATTCTCTGTAGTTTGTGTTTGGCCTTCATTCCTGTGCATCTTAGCTGATTTGATGAAGGCCCAGTCGGGGTAACCGCATGTTTTGAGGGCTTTCTTAATGTGTGTGTGTTCCTTATGCTTCCCTTCTGCCTTAGAGGGAACACTTTCCGCACGGTGTTGTAGGGTCCTGATCACCCCAAGTTTGTGTTCCAGAGGGTGGTGGGAGTCAAAGAGGAGATACTGGTCTGTGTGTGTGGGCTTCCGGTAAACTTCAATGTTGAGGCTTCCATCTTCCTCGATAAGCACTGCACAGTCCAGGAATGGTAACTTGTTATCTCTGGTGTCCTCCCTGGTAAAACGTATGTATTTATCCACTGAGTTAATGTGACGAGTGAAGGCTTCTACTTCTTGGGTTTTGATTTTGACCCAGGTGTCATCTACATATCTGTACCAGTGGCTAGGTGCCATCCCTTTGAAAGAACCAAGAGCTTTACTTTCCACTTCCTCCATGTAAAGGTTGGCTACAATGGGAGACACTGGGGAGCCCATGGCACATCCATGCTTCTGTCTGTAGAATCCATCATTGTATTTAAAATATGTGTGGTAAGGCAGAGATCTAAAAGTGCACAAATCTGATCTGGGGTGAAGCTGGTTCTGTTCAGTAGGGAATCGTCTTCCTGTAGTCGTCTTCTGACGTCTTCTGAAACCACTGATTAAATATGACCCACGCCTCTTCACACCTGGGCACATGTGTTCACGCACATGATCAATAGAGGGTCATAACCACCTCCATGGGACTACGCCCACAGGGGTTTAAATACCTGGGTCTCTCCACCATTTGGTTGAGAACTGAAGAAGCCTTTCGGATGAGAGGTGAAACGTCTTCAAGAAACAAAAAGAAGTCCAGTCGCCTTTTTCAAGCTCCAGAGACTTCTGCTGGGAATCCATTTTCTCTTGTGTCCCAGGTGTAAATCATTTCCTTATTCGATTATTTGACAAAAAAAAATAAACTGCTTAGGTTCCTTCAGAACCAGAGTTCAGAGCCCCTGAAAGAGACCTTCACAGAGTGTGCTACAAACTCACCAGAGACATATAGTGGAGTGGCCCTTTTAGCTGTGATATGGTATTTTAAAATGAGTTTCCTGCCTTGTGACAAAATACTTGATTTTTGTAGGACCTACCCTTGAAACCTTTCCAAGAACACAACTAGTTACTTGTTAATACAGGCTGGATATCAGCTTTGCTCTGCAAAAATAAAAGCAATACAGAGAAAGGATGCAGGCTTATAATGTCTGGTCCTTTGCTTTCAAGCTTTTAGTGACCTGCCCCTGCCAGTAGAAGCTACAGTCTGGGGCAGTGTAATCTTTTAAATCTCCTCTTAAGATAGACTTTGACTGTAATACGATTAACTTTTGCTTGAAGTTAAGAGAAATATAAGATAAAGGCAAAAGAAATACAACACACATTTTGCACATTTTTCATTTGCACTATTAGTATGCACTCTGTAATATGTGGTAGAATTTACTGAAAGACTGTATGGCAGAGTACTCTAACTACTAGGCTTGGGCACCTTTCACATTTGAACAGTAATTGGCACCAAATTCCAGGTCCTTTTTTTTCCTGTGCTTCACTTTATCTGAAATAATTAATTCAAATTTTATCTTACACAATTCATCCAGGCTTCTCAGAGTTTCAGACCTCCCACTGGCAATATCCAGCTTTACAGTGTTGCTCTTTCCAAGATTAGGCTCTTTTGTTGGGGGTCCATTATTGAACACATTGTCCACACATTTGTTAATATTCTCTGTGCCATAGAGACTAAATGACCCTCCACTAGTGGCTGCCTATTTCAAATTTAACATATCCTCTTTCCCCTCTCTGTGCTGCTGGTAATGTGATATGTAAATACAGCATGATTAACACCGTTTTAAAGGGTTTTAGGGTCTTTTTTTAATACTAATAATGGAAAGCTGTATATACTCATAAAGGGACATTATAATAATATAATAATGTGCACATTAATAAAGGTAATCACTGTAGCTGTTTCTTTGCTTAGTACAGCCAAGTCTTAAGCCACTGTCCACACTGAGCCTATTTTGCTGTCATCATATCTAGCTTTGGACACATTTGAACTGATTAAATTGCATTAATTACCTCACACCTGTTCTTACTTTACATGATTTGGACAGACAGTTGAGACCCTGCGAGAGACAGGTCCCTCTTTTTTTTTTTAATGTTGCCTTATGACAACATTTTGCCAAATTCACACATCTATTTTAATTTATACCACAGAAAGAAAGCACTTTCCTCCAAGGCAATGCTCTCCTATTGACATTAAAGAGAGCTATTAGTAGGGATTTCGTTGAGGGAATCATTTTAGCACAGTAACCTGGGTATGTGCCGATAAACGGTTTAGCAGTGACTGTCATTAATGACGACAAGCTCATTTCATCTCAAATTATCAACGCTTCTCAAACCATGAAAGCTGCATTCTGTCTGTTTGAGTGTTCTAATGCCATACATTCCTGACAAGGATGGATAGAAGAGAAAATTCCTCAAATGTCAGGAAATTTTGATAATAATTATGTTTAGTAAAGGTTGGGGCATACATTGAGAGATTAGCTGTATGGTATGGTATGGTTTGGTATGGTATAAAGCTGTTATGGTATAAAGCTGGAATGTATGGTATGGTATGGTAAGTTATGATATAAAGCTGGTATGGTACGGTGCGGTACGGTACGGTACAGTAAGATATGGTATTGTACGGTACTCTATGGTATGGTACAGTACGGTATGGTATGGTATGGTATGGTATGGTATGGTATGGTATGGTATGGTACGGTACGGTACGATACGTACGCTACGGTATGGTACATTACGGCATGTTATGGTACAGTATGGTATGGTATGGTACGATACAGTATGGTAAGGTACGGTATGGTATGGTATGTATGCTAGGCTAGAATAGAATAGAATAGAACTTTATTGTCATTATACATACAACTAAATTAATCATTATACATACAACAAAATTCCATTCAGAATAACCATCCAAGAGGAGGACAGACAAGACTAACGTAGTGGAGATGGGTGTCTGCAGCAGGGTTATAATAGTTAACTGAAATAAATAAAACCACAATTAAAAGAAAAAAAAAAACGATAACTAACTAAAATTGTATTGTGAGTTTAAAAAGATGAACTAAAACTAACTCAAAATTACCTTTCTTTTCTTGTTTGTCATTTTATTTAAAAGGATTGTGGATTGATAATTTTTCCGCTCTGAGTTTAAGCTGGGAGCGCCATCAGGCAGCTGTGTGCATGCGTGTGCTTAAGAAAGCAGAACCTGTTCAGTCCTTGTGCGTTTCCGGCTACTTTATCAGTTAGAGAATAACAATGAGGAATAATAATCAAAGCATCAATATAAGGACTCATAGATGTCAGCAAATTCCTGGAGGGAGACTGCTGAAACTATTGGAATGGACGTGAGGCAATGAAATAAGTGAAAAAACATCGACAAATATGTTTGCATCCAAAAAACTAAACACAAAGGCAAGAAAGAAAAAACAGTCCCAGCTGGCACCGCATATAAAACACCAGGAAGGTAATTAACATGCAAAATCCAGCTACAGAACCATAAATGCGGACATGAGGTCAGACATTTCCGTAAGTTGTGTACAGAGGCTGCAAAGACCCTGCAAGTCTAATTAGCGATCATCTAACCAAGCTAGCTCCACAACAGAAACAGCATCAGGTGGTGAGAACATCAGAATGCAGCTGGATTTGAGCTTTGACTCCTTCAAAGAGTTTGTTTTTGTCAAACACCACATGTAGGTGTTGTTTATCTGCTGCATTGACGCTGAAGTTTATTGGGAGTTTATTGTAGAATTTATTGAGTTTTAGAGTTCATATTTTTATTTGTTTCTCCCTGTTTATGTTCATGTGAGTCCTTCAGAGGTGGGAAGTAACAAAATACAAATACTTTGTTACTGTACTTAAGTAGATTTTTCAGGTATCTGTACTTTACTTGAGTATTTATTTTTCTGAATACTTTTTACTTTTACTCCCTACATTTTTACACAGGTATATTTACTTTCTGCTTCTTACATTTTCAAAACAGACTCGTTACTTTTTAACACGTCAGAGAAAAGTTTGCACTTCCGGCCACTGCGCCATCAAGCATCAAACGATCTGAGCCTAAACGGAGGCATCACAGGGGCTTATCGTGTACAAACAAATATCAGCAAACACACAAAGTGTGTGCAGTTTGTCACACAATCTGTCTGCTAGCTAAAAGAAGAGCTGCTGTATTTCAGGGAGAGGAAAGAGAAGTTCACTCAGAGATGGAGAAAGTTGTAAGAAAGAGGACAGGAGAGGAAGAAGAGAGGCTAGAATTAAAGGTAAGGACTGCAAAACAAACTGAAGTTTGCTAACTTTGTGTAATTCAAAGATTGTATGAAAATACTGCAGTTTAGTACATAATAAACAGGTTAGCTTGTTGTACTGTATTGACAGTAAAGCTCTGTGTTGGACTGGTGCACAGAGGCTGTGTTCATGGTTAGAGTTAGAGGTTACATCAGTGTTGCAGAGATGAGTTTGAATCAAAGCTGTTGCTGCTGAGATTCATTCACTGAATCCAACATTTATACAGCCTGTGTGCTGTCAGTGTAGGGGATGGAAATCAGCTAAGATAGTTGTGAAATACTGGGTTACATCCTTTTGAATTCAGTTCATCCACACAGAGCAGTAAACCTCAGAGCAGCAGCAGCAGGTCAGTTGATCACAGCCTGACAGCCCAACATCATTTACAGGAGCTCAAAATAGAAAGTTGTGATTCTTCTCCCCACGCGGAGCCACTACAGCTGATCTTAGGGTTCCTGCACCTTCTGAATCCCACTGTAACCCCTGAGTACATTCATTAGAATTAAAATTTAGATTGGAATAACATTTGTATTCTCAAGTATTATTTTATATTATTACAATAATATATAATGAGGTTTGGTTAACTTTACACAAAAATAGCTGGTAGAAACATCCTCTAAAGAGCTACTTTTACTTTCTTACTTTGAGTACATTTAAGAGCCTCTACTTTTTGACTTTTACTTAAGTAAAGAAGTTGAACCAGTACTTTGACTTTTACCAAAGTATTTTTTAACACAAGTTCTTGTACTTCTACTTAAGTACAGAATGTCAGTACTTTTGCCACCTCTGGTGTAGTTAATATTACACACATTTAGCACACAATCCTTCTGTCTTGTGAACAGTTGGTTGTTGAATGTATTTCTTTAAACAGTATCTTTTGTTGAGTTTTTATTACACAATAATCACTCTTGTGCCTTGAATCTTGCACCTGAAAAAGTATGAAAAAATAAAACTAATACTGAAACAAAATTAAATTAAAACTAAGAATTAAACCTAAAATAAAAACTAATAAAAACAAGCAAAACCGCTCTGAAAACTAATTAAAACTAACTGAATTAGAGAAAAAAACAGTAAAAACTAACTGAAACTAAATGATAATGTAAAATCTAAAGCTATTATAACCCTGATCTGCAGGAACCACCAGCACAATCAATCCCAGGAAAAAAGAAACACAGTAGACACACAGTAGGGTGGTTAGGTGAAAAAAAAATTCATCTGGTACCAGGGTCCAAAAAAACACCTTTAGCAAAGCATATTGGCACATTTAAAGCCGGGATATATGGTTGGGTGGGGGGTGGGTGGGGGGTGCAGATGGAGACGAGAGGGTCAGGGCATTATGGAGCCAGATTCCAGCTCCTAGCCAAAACAGTTCACTGATAATGATGGATGTTCGTCAGCGGCCGTGGTACGCCAGATCCAGCTCACACAAGTCACAGAGAGGGCGGTGGGGAAGAGCATATGTCACACATTGTCCCGGAGACATATGATTACCAGCCTCAAGGCCAGCTAGGGAGCCAAAATCCTGATAATGCAGATGTTTTGGAACAGGTTGCTTGTTATTTTTTCAACAGCCTTCAGTTTCACTGGGGAACCCATTCAGTAAATCCAATAATCCAAATAATCCAATAATCCCATGCCCATGGCTGTGCAGTCTCGGCAGATGTCGAACTGCTGTCCAGATTTTCTTAATTTCCTGGTAAATCAGGTATCCTCCAAGCAGAGACAGAAGAGATAATGTTTTAAAAAAGCCAAATATGTATAGGTCTTCCACGTCCTCATCTGCCAGCGCTGAGAGACACACAGGTCTCCACGTGCTCCACGAATCAAAGACATATCCAACGGGCTATGTTCCACGCGGGCTCCCCTTCCCCGATCTCATAGTGGAGAAAATACGATCAATGGTATAGGATGGTATGGTACGGAACAATACAGTATGGTATGGTATGGTATGGTATACCATACGGTATAAAGATGGTATTGTATAGTACGGTATGGTACGTTACATTACGGTACGGAAAGGTAAGGTACGGTATGGTACGGTACTGTACTATACAGTACGGTACGTACGCTATGGTATGGTATGGTACGGTAAGGTAAGGTACCGTACGGTAAGGTACCGTACAGTATGGTTCATTACTGTACCATACGGGAAGATATAGTAAGGTACTGTAAGGTACCATACGGTAAGGTACGGTGAGGCCCAGTATGGTACCGTAAGGTATGGTAAGATACGGTATGGTATGGTACGGTAAGGTAAGGTACAGTATGTTACCTAAGGTGCGGTAATGTAAGGTGCGGTACTGTACTGTACAGTACGGTAAAATACGATATGGTAAGGTACGGTACGGTATAGTACGGTAAGGTATGGTATGGTACAGTGCGGTACAGTATGGTACCGTACTGTACGGTACGGTTCAGTAAGATACGGTAAGGTACGGTATGGTACGGTAAGGTAAGGTATGGTATGGTACTGTACTGTACAGTATGGTACGTATGCTACGGTAAGGTACGGTATGGTACTGTAAGTTAAAGTAAGGTATGGCATGGTATGGTATGATATAGTATGATACGGAAAGGTACGGTACGGTAAGGTACGGTATGGTACGGTACTGTACCGTACAGTACGGTACATATGGCAGTGGTCCCCAACCTTTTCTGAGCCATGGACTGGTTTAGTGTTAGAAAATATTTCCACGGACCGGCCTTTAAGGTGTGGCAGATAAATAGAACAAAAAACAAAAAATTATACTCCTGGCATAAAAACTGGGCCATTTTCCAAATATAATAATATACATGAATCCACTGTGTACTCGTATGCAACTTTATTAGCCGCGTCCTACAACATTGCATCAACAACACCAGTAACAGCCTCTCTGCCCTAATGCTCTCTGGTCGCCATGGTAATGTTTAAACACGCCTTCAAAATAAAATACACTACAAAAACAAATATAAAGTGCATGAAAGAAGCAACTCACCATAGTGCTGGCTCAGTGTGAGCCCTGAGCTTGTTTCTTTGCAATAAGACGATCCCATCTGGAGGGAATGGGAGACAATGACACCCAAAGTGTGTTGCTGATGTCCATTCTACTCCGCAATTTGGTTTTCGTTGCTGTCACTGCAGAAAATCCTGTTTCACATAAATATGATGTTGGAAATGGCAGCAGGGTTTTTAGGGCTGTTGTGGCGATCTCTGGGTATTCTGCCATGACTTTTATCCAGAACACTGGCAGAGTTTCCATCTGGAACATCCTTTTAAGGCCACTTTCATTTGTGATCTCCAGTAATTGATCCTCTTCTTGTAAAGACATGCTGGATTCACTCGGTTTGTTGTCAAACGGGTTGCGGATCCATTCCTTGTCAGTTCGTGGGTCTTTAGCGGTTGGGAAGTAGCGCCCAAACTCTTTTGATAGCAAAGACAAGTGATCGTGCACCAGCTGGGAGAATGACGGCTTGGGCTCAGTCTCTTCCAAAATCCCTGTTAACGTCTGATACATGTCAAATATACCTCTGTTCACACGCCGTCCCCACAAATCCAGTTTGGCTTTAAACGCTGCTACTTTATGTGCCAGCTTGAAGACTGTTGTCATTTTCCCCTGAAGTGATAGACTGAGTTCATTGAGCAGGTTGAATACGTCACACAAGTAAGCAAGTTTTGCGACCCATTCCTTGTCACTGAAATTTGCAGCGAGTGGTGACTTTTTTTCTGAGAGAAATCTCTGCAGCGGTTCTCGTAATTCAAACACTGGCCAGTGATCTACCTTGGGATAACCATCTTATTTCTGTGTATAAGAGGAGGCGTCTGTGCTCCGCGTCCATCTCGTCACAAAGCTGTTCGAACAGGAGCGAGTTAAGAGCGTTTGCTTTGATGTAGTTGATAACTTTAACAACATCGTTCAAAACGCTTTCAAGTTCAGGTGGCATTCTTCGGCTAGCCAGCATTTCCCTGTGAATGATACAATGCGTAGACTCACATTCAGGGACAACCTCCAAAATCAGAAACCAGACAGCTGTCCGGTCATGGCAGCAGCTCTGTCTGTACATATGCCAACACAAAAGTCCCATTTCATTTTTTCTGATATATAATCATCCAGTGACTAGTTCTGAATAGTTCTGCAGCTGTGGTTCTGGTTGGCAACGATAGTGCGCATAACATATCTTCATGCACATCTTCCTGATAAATAATCGCACATAAACAAGTAGTATTGCCTTGTTGTCAGTGTCTGTAGACTCATCAACCTGGAGTGCATACCGCGGTGATGTATTAATCCTCTCCAACAATTGTGTCTCAATGTCTTCTGCCATTTCTTCAATGCGCCGAGTGACGGTGCTAGCTGAAAGAGGCACCTGTGCTATCTTGTTAACCGCAGCCTCTCCTAGAAGTTCACGACATATGTCTTTAGTGGCAGGAAGGATCAATTCTTCACTAATAGTGAATGGCTTCTTAGCCTTAGCAATAGGGTTAGCCACCAAGTATGATGCTCTCAGTGCACTCACATTTGTTGATGTGGTGGCCCTCAGTAACTGTTTCTGTCCTTCTTGTTCACACTTTTTTCTTTCAAAAAACTCCAGAGGCTTGTCTTTTAATCCAGAATGCTTAGTCTCCAAGTGGCGAAGCAGTTTTGTTGGCTTCATTGCCTCATTAGAAAGCTGGTCACCGCATATAAGGCAGAGTGGGCTTGGTGTGTGGTAATCACTTGAAGCAATAAATCCATATTTTAAATAGGACTCCTGTCACTGTCTGTTAAATGCAGCTTTCTTTTTCTTGGAAGTCGTAGGATCTTCTTCTGGCTCCTCGCTGGGCCTTTTCCCCTTCCCAAAGAAACTTTCCAGGGACGTTTGTTTTTTACTCATTTTTGTCGTCAGGTTTAATTTTAGCGGTAACATCATGTGACCGAGAAAAGCGTCTTGACATGCGTCAAGAGAGAATCGGCCATTTTTCGAAATAAAACATTGTTCAGACTCAGATAAAAACTAAAACGGAAATAATGTAAATTACTTATTCTCTCAGTAATTTACATTATTTCCGTTTTAGTTATTATCTGATTATCTGATTAGTTATTACCAAATGACTCACGGACCCGTACCTGGCCGTGGGGTTCGGGACCTCTGCGCTATGGTATAGTACAGTAAGGTAAGGTACAGTACGGTAAGGTACAGTAAGGTACCTTACGATAAAGTATGGTACTGTACGTTAAAGTACGGTATGTTACTAGTTATGCACTAGCATAGGTGCCTGAACAACACACCTAAAGCTGGAAATGAGTGAACACACTGCGCCAGGGGAGGAAATTCAGACATCGCAAGCCTAGCAGTCTACCACCTTAATTCCTAGGCGAGGAGGTGGTTTACAGTTTGCAGACACGGATAGCTCAACAGCTAACCTGTTCCATCATCATCGAGTATGAGGAATATGAAAAGTTTCGAGATACCGCTGTCCAAGACAAACAACGACTAGCAGAATAAAAAGGAAAATAATGAATAGATTGATGTCCTATGCATATCCATATCCTTTAAGTTAAAGAAGGTATGTTACAATCACTGCGTCAAAACCCAGCGATGTTCTTGGAGCTCACCTGTTTGGAGCCTGGGATAATACGCTGAAGCGGTCTTGTGAAAAAAGCGGGTTTCTGATCAGATGAGGGTGTGTAGTTTCTGTGATTTTATTTTGCTATAATATAGGTGGAATTCTGCTGGACAACCTCTTTTTTTATTTATTTATTTTTTTTATTCTGTCAAGCAAATGCTATTGAAAAGCTCACCGAAGTTTTTCTATTTACATTTGTCAGGCCCAGGACACTTAAAAAAGAGATTTTAATCTTAATGTGTTTTTCCTGGTTAAATAAAGATCAAATAAAATAAAAGATAAGTTAATGTCTCAAAGACACTAATTTGAATCTTATATTTTACCAGCTTGCACTTCTTGTATGAACACATTTTTAAATAATGCAAAATATCGTTTATTATCGTTATTGACAAAATTGAAGAAAATATCAAAATATTATTTTTTGTCAATATCGCACACCTTTACCGTACAGTATGGTACAGTAAGGTACAATATGGTATGTAAGGTATGGTACGGTACGGTAAGGTCCGGTATAGTACAGTAAGGTAAGGTATGGTAAGGTAAGATACGGTAAGGTATGTATGGTATGGTATGGTATGGTATGGTATGGTAAGGTATGGTAGGTATGTTACGTAAGGTACAGTAAGCTGCATTACGTTAAGGTAAGGTGCAGAACGGTAAGGTACGGTATGTTAAGGTATGGTACAGTAATGTACGTAAGGTATGGCATGGTACGGTATGGTATAGTACTGTACAGTACGGTACGTACGCGATGTATGGTACGGGTAGGTACAGTATGGTACAGAAAGGTACGATACGGTATGGTATGGTACGGTAAGATATGGTAAGGTATGCTAATGTAAGGTATGGTACAGTACTCTATGGTAAGGTGTGGTACAGTAAAATAAGGTACGGTATGTTTCGTAAGGTACAGTAAGGTGCGGTACGGTAAGGTAAGTTTCGGTATGGTAAGGTACGGTACAGTATGGTACGGTAAGGTACAGTACGGTATGGTAAGGTATGGTATCGTACGGTAAGGTATGTTACGGCAAAGTATGGTAAGGTACGGTAAGGTAAGGTATGGTACAGTACTGTACGGTACAGTAAAATACAGTATGGAACGGTAAGGTACGGTACGGTACAATAATGTATGGTAACGTATAGCATGGTACCGTACTGTACCGTACAGTACGGTACGTACGCTACGGTATGGTACGGTAAGGTAAGGTAAGGTAAGGTACGATACGGTATGGTACGGTCGTAGAATAAAATCACAGTTTTTTCATTGTTTTACCATTAAAATGTATTAACGACTTGCCCCCAAATTTGCTGGATTAAAATCCCTCTAGAATGTGAACCCCTGGTCCAATTTGCTAAAACTAAAGTGTTCTGTAATCTGTGGGAAGGGTTCTATTACTTTAGCTTAGAACGGAAATCAAACTGACAACTTTAAAAATTTATCCAAGTACCTGGTATGATATGATATGATATGATATGATATGATATGATATGATATGATATGATATGATATGATATGATATGATATAAAGCTGGGATGGTATGGTATGGTATGGTATAAAGCTGGTATCAAACAGCACGGTATGGTACAATATGGTATGGTATGGTATGGTATAAAGCTGGTATGGGATGGTATGGTATGGTACGGTACGGTATGGTATGGTATAACGCCTTTATGGTTCGGTATTGTATGGTATGGTATGGTAAGGTATGGTATAAAGCTGGTATGGTATGGTATGGTACGATATGGTATGGTATGTATAAAATGGTATTGTACATATGGTATGGTAAGTTATGGTATAGTACGGTACGGTATGATACAGTATGGTATGGTACGGTACGATACTGTAAGGTAAGGTACCGTACGGTAACATGCGGTGTGGTAACATGCGGTGTGGTAACATACGGTATGGTACGGTAAGGTAAGGTATGGTTCAGTAAGGTACAGTACGGTACGGTACAGTATGATACCCTAAGGTACCTTACAGTACAGTATGATACGGTACGAAAACCAAGGTACCTTAAGGTAAGGTACCATTCGGTAAGGTACGGTAAGGTACGCTACGGTACGGTACAGAACCATACGGTGTGATACCCTAAGGTACAGTAAGGTACGATATGGTATGGTATGGTATGGTATGGTATTGTATAAAGCTTGTATGGTTCAGTATTGTACGTATGGTATGTTATGGTGTGGTATGGTATGGTATGGTATAAAGCTGAAAATGGTTTAATCCTGAATTTTCAGTACTGCAAAGGTGAGTTACCACATAGATATGGTAACCTATGCAGGTCTAAACTGCTCTGGAGCAGGTTCTGTTCAAGATAAGAAATAACAATTGCATGTAAAAAACTACCACATACAACCAAGTCAGTTCTCTGGAAAATAGTTTCATGTTTGCTGGAAGAACCCTTCAGGGCAAAGATACTTAAAGACTGTGAAGTGTATCGTATGGTACGCTACGGTATGGTACGGTACGGTGTCGTACGGTATGGTATGGCATGTATGGTGTGGCATGGTAAACAGGTGGTATGGTACAGTATAGTACGGTATGGTAGAAAGCTGGTATGGTACGGTATGGTATGGTATGGTATAAAGCTGGTATTGAACAGCACGGTATGGTACGATACAGTATAGTATAGTATAGAACAGTATGGTATAAAGCTGGTATGGTACAGTACATTATGTTATGGTATAAACAAGGGATGCGCCGATCCGATATTCAGTATCGGTATCGGTCCGATCCTGGCCTAAATTAATGGATCGGATATAGAAAATAAATAAAAAATGTAATCCGATCCAATCTGACCCACATTAGCTGCATTACAGTTTTCCGTCGTCTTCTTCTTTTTGTGGGTTTGCGGTTGACCAAACCAGCTTAGACCTGCATTACCGCCACCTACTGGAATGGAGTGGGGATAAGGAAATAACTCCCTCAGTTCTCCGTCGCTGCAACTGATATCCTTTGACACTGAGTGGATGGTCGCTGACAGGTTTTTCCACGCTTTCACTGCTCTCTGCGTGTTTGTGTGTTGTGCTCACTGTGCTGAGAATTTCAGCTGTTATTTTTTTCTCTACTTCAGCTCCCAGACATACTGCTAGCGAACGTCGCGTCCGGTACCGGAAGGACCCCTTCCCCGTCAAAATATTTTTTATACTTTATTCCCTGATTAGTGACTAAATATAGACCTGCAGTAGAAACATATTTAGGAGAACACTTGTGAATATAAAGCATTACAAGATTACACTCACACAGCCCCCAGTTTTTCAATATAAACACTGATAATCCGACAACAGCAATCAGCTGTTTTACCTGCAGTCTGTCTGCACAAGCGCAAAGAGGCGGAGCCGGTGAGCTCAGATGGAGTGGAGGAAATGTTTTTCTAGCATCCAGATGAAGCTTTCCCCCTTTAACCTCCATTAAACCTTTACTGGGAAACAGCTGGAGGTCCTTCATCAACCACCTGATCAGTAAGTGAAGAAAAGAGAACTTTGTAGTTGCTTCATCCGCCCTGTTTGTTTCACACAGGGAAAAACGGCAGTACAGAAGTTAAAATATGCAGATGTACTGGTAATACAAAAAAGTATTTCTTATCCAGTTACTCGGGTAATTGATGGAATAATCGATAGAATGCTAAAACAATCAATAGTTGCAGCCCTAATGAAATTTGCAACATACCATAAGCCAATGCATCACCTTCTCACATAGGAGCAACAGGATTTAGGTGATAGAGTGATTGTTGTAAGTAAGTAAAGTTTATTTGTATAGCGGTTTACACAGACAAAAAGTCTGTAAAATAATTAAAACACAATATCAAAAAAAAAAACAAAACAGGTAAAACACCATGTTAAAAACATAACATTACCATATTTAAAGAAAAAGAATAAAAAATAAAGTCAACAGAACATCTGGTTAAACAGAAAAGTTTTTAACTGTTTTTTAAAAGATGGCACAGAGTCACCTAAAAGGTGATGGAATGGTAAACAGTTCCAGAGCTTTGGCGTAGTGTTGTAGTACTCGAGATCGGTCTTGGTCTCGAGACCGGTCTCGAGACCGCTTTTTGATGGTCTCGGTCTTGTCATGGACTCGACCGCATTTGGTCTCGGTCTTGTCATGGACTCGGACCTTGCGGACTCGGGATTTTATTTCAAGACCAGTCAAGACCACAGCTGTGGAAATATCACTAAATTGCCAGAATACTGTCCAATTTATTTGTTAACATCTTTGCTTTTATTGGATGCAAAACGTTCTGATTCAAATCCAACAAAGATTGCGCTCCTCTGCCTCTCAAAGGAGCGCACCTCACAGACTCCGCCCCGGCTAGGTCGCTGCTATTATCGCTGCTTACGCCTGTATCATTTCACCGCAGTTTGCAATCTACCACAGAGCACGGACAGTTTCATTCACAATGTGTATGTTTGATCTCACTATGGTCACGCGTGTGCTGCATAAATCGAAATAACTGCATGAACACGAAGAGAAGAGGGAAAATGAAGATCAAAGGAAAATTTCAGGCTTCCGATTCAACAAAAAAATCCCAGCATGAAAGGTAAATACCAACCTTCATGTATTTTGATACACAAACTAAAAATTTAATGCAAGTTTTAGGGCTGCAACGATTCTTGGAATAACGCAATTCGATTATTAAAAATCCTCGACACAAATTTGTTGCTTTGATGTTTGGTTTCAGCTCTGCAGCTCAGGTGTCTCTGTGTAAGCGGAGCATTTCCAAAAAAACAAAAACGAGCCTTTAACATGAGTGGATCGCTGAGATGTTTTTTCACGCCCCTACTTCTCTGTGCTGTGAGTGCGCATGTTTGAATGTGCGCGCGTGTTGTGCAGAGGATGTCAGCTGTTATTTTTTTCTTTACGTCAGCTGTAGCCACCAGAACAGACCTATAACCACAGTGTACTGGGGAAAGGGGGGCTGCCATTAGCACTAGCAATCGTTCGGTGCCCCCCCCACCCCCTTCAGTACAGAGGGGCTCCGTCAAAATGTTTTTATCAACCACCTGATCAGCAACATGAAGAACAGAGAACTTTGTAGCTGCTTCATCCACCCTGTTTGTTTCACACAGAGAAACATCTGCAGTACGGAAGTTAAAATATGCTGATGAATTGTTAAAATGAAAAATTATTTCTTATCCAATTACTTGATTAATTGACGGAGTAATCAATTAAATACTTGATTACTAAAATAATTGATAGTTGCAGCCCTACCTGTATTCAGAAAGCCATAGTCAAACATTAATTTTCAGCACCAGTAGAGCTATGAGAGGCCTTCAAGAATAAAATACTACAGTTCCCAGCAAGATGATGTCACTTCCTATTGTTGCATTAAAAACATGATAGTTTATGCTCACAATATGGTGGCTGATATTCAAATGTAGGAAATGCTATTAGCAGCCGAGGAATCTGGACTATGTTTTTGTTGTGTATTTTTTTATGTGATTTCTGCAAACACAGTGGAAGGAAACGGCACTCTGGGACACATTAAATGCGTGATGTATAAATGTAACTTTTCTGGATTATATGTAAAAATGATCATTCTATCAATCTAATAAGGCCTGATTTAGAGTTCTGCATTGATCCTTTGTGTATAACTGAAAATCCTCTCTGAAGCAAACCTGACATGCACCTCGAGAAATGTAACTACACGTCCAAAAAAACTGATTACTGCTTTCTGGTTATGTCTTAGGCCCCATCACTCAATTAACAAGTGGGAGCGGCATTTAGTGGTTAGTATTAGCTTACTAATTAGCATTAGCATTAGTGCTGGGGTGAGGAATATTTCTTGCTAGAACCCGGAAGTTACCATGGCCACCACCAATGGTAACAGCAGAGAAGTAAGTAAGTTGTTTCTCCGCCATCAGTACATTGAGCTAGTGGTGGGCAGATTGATCCTGATATCGATAATATGGATGCCAACGTTGTATTGGTATTGATCAATATCAGTGTGATGAGATCGATACTTTGGCTTCAGTTTCTCTCCTGTATGCAGTGCTGAGGTTTCATCAAAGATGCGAGCTGACTGTCTAAGTGTCGCTCCTGTCACAGCACAGAGCACTTTGCTCCTCCCCTCCCCACAGTGTTTTGTTATACTGTCATGTGATGCATAACATATTTTATTTGGGAAAAAAAAGGATTTTGCTATGAAACATTTAAATCAAATTTAAATGTAAATTTGTAGAAAATTAGTGAATGAAGGAACATTTTTTATAAAATTTTTTTATTATACTTTCTGAAAAATCTACCTGGAAAAAAGTTTGCATTTGTTCTTGAGTGATGATTTTGTACACTTAATTTATGAAAAAAAATTCCAGACATCAATGTATGGGGAAAATTGTTTTATTCTATTGTTTCAGAACAATAACTTTTATTTTGATAAAGTATTTTCTACTTACATATAAACTTTGCCCAATTCTATCCTGGGTTTTAACTAATTAATGATCCAAAGGAAAAAAATCTCAAACCAGTTAAACTTCATGGAAATTCTTCATAATTATTAAAAAGTATTGGTATCAGTATCGGTGATAATGGCCCTGTGGCATAGGATCGATACCAAATTATGAAGTGTTGCACACAACTACATTGAGCAGCATACACCAGGAGTGATTGACAGTGCTAAGACCCTCCTCCTGGCTCTGACTGGTTGTTTTTGACTGGGAGCGGGGTGGAGGAGCTCCATTTTTTTCGCAGATTATCGGTCTCATACTGTCTGACATGGTGACAGTTTTAACAAATATGTAAAAACCAGATTTTTTATAAAAGTTACATCCTGCAGCTTTAATCTGTATAAGATTAAAGGCTTTAGTTCTTACTGTCGATGAGTGTTTGCCATTTTTTCAGTTTTACACATTTAGCTATGTGGTTTTGAAAAAGCACCCATTTTTACAAAGGTTGTTGGTTTAAAAACAACACAACTTTATGCATAGTTTATGAAAGGCAGAGAAAAGTTAAGACTATTGTGATGAACTATGAATAATTGTTTTACATTCTGTGATAAATGATCTTTATTTAATGCCCAGGAGTATTAAATAAAGATGGTTATATTTATTTGAGCTGTGAGTTTTTAATATCAGGGTAATTTTATGGGAATGCGGATCTTTCAGATGAATTTGAGAAGTGATTTTGATCATTTTTCACATTTTATTGTGTCATGTAGTGTCAGGCACTGGTCTTGGTCTTGTCTCGGTCTCGCCCCCCCTCGGTCTTGGTCTCGACTGGTCTCGGCCCCTAAAAGTCTTGGTCTTGTCTCGGTCTCGATACCCTCTGGTCTTGGTCTTGTCTCGGTCTCGGGTTAGGTGGTCTTGACTACAACACTACTTTGGCGCCACTGTCTGAAAAGCTCTGCCCCCCTAGTCCTTAGTCTTGTATGTGGGACAACTAAAAGATTTCGATTTTGTTGTGTGAGAGACTGTTGACTTACGTAAAATTGATCCAGGTATTTAAAAACAATTTTTAAAAATAATAAAAAAAAGATCGGATCGGTATCGGCAGATATCCAAATGTAAATTATCGGTATCGGACATAAAAAAGTGGTATTGTGCCATCCCTAGTATAAACCTGGTATGGTTTAAAGCTGGTATGGTATGGTAGGGTATGGTATGTTATGGTATGGTACGGTATGGTACGGTATAGTTTGGTATGGTATGGTATGGTATGGTATGGTATGGTATGGTATGGTATGGTATAAAGCTTAAATAATTCAGCATTGTATGGTATGTTATGGTAAGGTATAGTATGGTATAAAGCTGGTATGGTATGGTATGGTATGGTATGGTATGGTATGGTATGTATGGTACGGTAGGGTATGGTATGGTATGGTATGGTATGGTACAGTATGGTATGGTATGGTATTGTATAAAGCTGGTATGGTACGGTCTGTATAAAATGGTACTGTACGTATGGTATGGTAAGTTATGGTATAGTACGGTACGGTATGGTACAGTATGGTATGGTACGGTAAGATACTCAAAGGTAATGTACCGTACGGTAACGTGTGGTGTGGTAACGTGCGGTGTGGTAACGTGCGGTGTGGTAACATACGGTAAGGTACAGTATGGTACTGTAAGGTAAGGTATGGCTCAGTAAGGTAAAGCACGGTACGGTACAGTACGATAGGGTACGATACCCTAAGGTACGGTACGGTACAGTACGGTACAGTACCATAAGGTATGATACCCTAAGGTACGGTAAGGTAAGGTACTGTACGGTACTGTATGGTACAGTATTATATGGTAAGGCATGGTACCATACGGTAAGGTACAGTATGGTTCCGTAAGGTACGGTCAGCTACAGTAAAGTATGGTATTTTACGGTACGGAAATTTACGGTATGGTACTGTACTATATGGTACGGTACTGCATGTTACGGTAAGTTACCGTAAGGTATAGTACATACGATATGGTACAGTAGAGTACTGTACCATACGGTATGGTGATATACGGTAGGGTACGATAAAGTATGGTACTGTACAGTATGGTATGGTAAGCTTCCGTAAGGTACGGTAAAATACGGGAAGGTATGGTACAGTACGGTAAAATACGGTATGGTACAGTAAAATACGGTAAGGTATGGTAAGGTACGGTATGGTACGATAATGTACGGTAAGGTACAACATAGTATGGTAAGTATGGTATGGTACGGTACCGTATGGTAATATGTGGTAAGATACGGTAAAATACGGTAAGGTACGGTATGCTACGGTAAGGTAAGGTACGGTATAGTTTCGTAAGGTACGGTGAGGTAAGATACCGTACGGTAAGTTACGGTACGGTAATGTACGGTACGGTAATGTACGGTATGGTACAGTAAAATACAGTAAGGTATGGTAAGGTACAGTATAGTACGGTAAAGTATGGTATGGTACAGTACATTATGGTACGGTAAGATGTGGTAAAATACGGTAAGGTATGGTACCTTACCATACGGTATGCTACGGTAAGGTACGGTAAGTTACGGTACGGTATGCTACGGTATGATACGGTATGATACGGTAAGGTATTTTAAGGCATGGCATGATACGGTAACATACGGTATGGTACGGTAAAATACGGTAAGTTATGGTAAGGTACGGTAAGGAACAGTACAGTACGGTAAAGTATGGTATTGTACGGTACCGTATGGTATTATATGGTAAGATATGGTAAGGTACGGTATGCTACGGTACGGTAAGGTACGGTATAGTTTCGTAAGGTACGGTAAGGTAAGATACCGTACGGTAAGTTACGGTACGGTAACGTACGGTATGGTAACGTACGGTATGGTACGGTACTGTATGGTACTGTATGGTACGGTATGATATGGTAAGGTATTTTAAGGCATGGCATGATACGGTAACATACGGTATGGTACGGTAAAATACAGTAAGGTATGGTAAGGTACAGCATAGTATGGTAAGTATGGTATGGTACGGTACCGTATGGTAATATGTGGTAAGATAAGGTAAGGTACGGTATGCTACGGTAAGGTAAGGTACGGTATAGTTTCGTAAGGTACGGTGAGGTAAGATACCGTACGGTAAGTTACGGTACGGTAATGTACGGTTTGGTACAGTAAAATACAGTAAGCTATGGTAAGGTACGTTATAGTACGGTAAAGTATGGTATGGTACAGTACATTATGGTACGGTAAGATGTGGTAAAATACGGTAAGGTATGGTACCTTACCATACGGTATGCTACGGTATGCTACGGTAAGGTACGGTAAGTTACAGTACGGTATGATACGGTAAGGTATTTTAAGGCATGGCATGATACGGTAAAATACGGTATGGTACGGTAAAATACGGTAAGTTATGGTAAGGTACGGTAAGGAACAGTACAGTACGGTAAAGTATGGTATTGTACGGTACCGTATGGTAATATATGGTAAGATTTGGTAAGGTACGGTATGCTACGGTACGGTAAGGTACGGTATAGTTTCGTAAGGTACGGTAAGGTAAGATACCGTATGGTAAGTTACGGTACGGTAAGGTACGGTATAGTTTCGTAAGGTACGGTAAGGTAAGATACCGTACGGTAAGTTACGGTACGGTAACGTACGGTATGGTACGGTACTGTATGGTACGGTACTGTATGGTACTGTATGGTACTGTATGGTACGGTATGATATGGTAAGGTATTTTAAGGCATGGCATGATACGGTAACATACGGTATGGTACGGTAAAATACAGTAAGGTATGGTAAGGTACAGCATAGTATGGTAAGTATGGTATGGTACGGTACCGTATGGTAATATGTGGTAAGATACGGTAAGGTACGGTAAGGTACGGTATGCTACGGTAAGGTAAGGTAAGGTATAGTTTCGTAAGGTACGGTGAGGTAAGATACCGTACGGTAAGTTACGGTACGGTAACGTACGGTATGGTACGGTACTGTATGGTACGGTATGATATGGTAAGGTATTTTAAGGCATGGCATGATACGGTAACATACGGTATGGTACAGTAAAATACAGTAAGGTATGGTAAGGTACAGTATAGTACGGTAAAGTATGGTATGGTACGGTACATTATGGTACGGTAAGATATGGTAAGATACGGTAAGGTATGGTACCTTACCATACGGTATGCTACGGTAAGGTACGGTATAGTTCCGTAAGGTAAGGTAAGGTTTGGTACGGTAAGTTATGGTACAGTATGCTACGGTATGATACGGTAAGGTATTTTAAGGCATGGCATGATAAGGTAACATACGGTATGGTGCGGTAAAATACGGTAAGGTATGGTAAGGAACAGTACAGTACGGTAAAGTATGGTATTGTACGGTACCGTATGGTAATATATGGTAAGATATGGTAAGGTACGGTATGCTACGGTACGGTAAGGTACGGTATAGTTTCGTAAGGTACGGTAAGGTAAGATACCGTACGGTAAGTTATGGTACGGTAATGTACGGTATGGTAACGTACGGTATGGTACGGTACTGTATGGTACGGTATAATATGGTAAGGTATTTTAAGGCATGGCATGATACGGTAACATACGGTATGGTACGGTGAAATACAGTAAGGTATGGTAAAGTACAGTATAGTACGGTAAAGTATGGTATGGTACAGTACATTATGGTACGGTAAGATATGGTAAGATACGGTAAGGTATGGTACCTTACCATACGGTATGCTACGGTAAGGTACGGTAAGGTACGGTAAGTTACGGTACGGTATGATACGTTAAGGTAATCTAAGGCATGGCATGATACGGTAAAATACGGTATGGTACGGTAAAATACGGTAAGTTATGGTAAGGTACGGTAAGGAACAGTACAGTACGGTAAAGTATGGTATTGTACGGTACCGTATGGTAATATATGGTAAGATATGGTAAGGTACGGTATGCTACGGTATGGTAAGGTACGGTATAGTTTCGTAAGGTACGGTAAGGTAAGATACCTTACGGTAAGTTACGGTACGGTAACGTACGGTATGGTACGGTACTGTATGGTACTGTATGGTACGGTATGATATGGTAAGGTATTTTAAGGCATGGCATGATACGGTAACATACGGTATGGTACAGTAAAATACAGTAAGGTATGGTAAGGTACAGTATAGTACGGTAAAGTATGGTATGGTACGGTACATTATGGTACGGTAAGATATGGTAAGATACGGTAAGGTATGGTACCTTACCATACGGTATGCTACGGTAAGGTACGGTATAGTTCCGTAAGGTAAGGTAAGGTTTGGTACGGTAAGTTATGGTACGGTATGCTACGGTATGATACGGTAAGGTATTTTAAGGCATGGCATGATACGGTAACATACGGTATGGTACGGTAAAATACGGTAAGGTATGGTAAGGTACGGTAAGGTACAGTACAGTACGGTAAAGTATGGTATTGTACGGTACCGTATGGTAATATATGGTAAGATATGGTAAGGTACGGTATGCTACGGTACGGTAAGGTACGGTATAGTTTCGTAAGGTACGGTAAGGTAAGATACCGTACGGTAAGTTACGGTACGGTAACGTAAGGTATGGTAACGTACGGTATGGTACGGTACTGTATGGTACGGTACTGTATGGTACTGTATGGTACGGTATGATATGGTAAGGTATTTTAAGGCATGGCATGATACGGTAACATACGGTATGGTACGGTAAAATACAGTAAGGTATGGTAAGGTACAGTATAGTACGGTAAAGTATGGTATGGTACGGTACATTATGGTACGGTAAGATATGGTAAGATACGGTAAGGTATGGTACCTTACCATACGGTATGCTACGGTAAGGTACGGTATAGTTACGTAAGGTAAGGTAAGGTATGGTACGGTAAGTTATGGTACGGTATGCTACGGTATGATACGGTAAGGTATTTTAAGGCATGGCATGATACGGTAACATACGGTATGGTACGGTAAAATACGGTAAGGTATGGTAAGGTACGGTAAGGTACAGTACAGTACGGTAAAGTATGGTATTGTACGGTACCGTATGGTAATATATGGTAAGATATGGTAAGGTACGTTATGCTACGGTACGGTAAGGTACGGTATAGTTTCGTAAGGTACGGTAAGGTAAGATACCGTATGGTAAGTTACGGTACGGTAAGGTACGGTATAGTTTCGTAAGGTACGGTAAGGTAAGATACCGTACGGTAAGTTACGGTACGGTAACGTACGGTATGGTACGGTACTGTATGGTACTGTATGGTACGGTATGATATGGTAAGGTATTTTAAGGCATGGCATGATACGGTAACATACGGTATGGTACAGTAAAATACAGTAAGGTATGGTAAGGTACAGTATAGTACGGTAAAGTATGGTATGGTACGGTACATTATGGTACGGTAAGATATGGTAAGATACGGTAAGGTATGGTACCTTACCATACGGTATGCTACGGTAAGGTACGGTATAGTTCCGTAAGGTAAGGTAAGGTTTGGTACGGTAAGTTATGGTACGGTATGCTACGGTATGATACGGTAAGGTATTTTAAGGCATGGCATGATACGGTAACATACGGTATGGTACGGTAAAATACGGTAAGGTATGGTAAGGTACGGTAAGGTACAGTACAGTACGGTAAAGTATGGTATTGTACGGTACCGTATGGTAATATATGGTAAGATATGGTAAGGTACGGTATGCTACGGTACGGTAAGGTACGGTATAGTTTCGTAAGGTACGGTAAGGTAAGATACCGTACGGTAAGTTACGGTACGGTAACGTACGGTATGGTAACGTACGGTATGGTACGGTACTGTATGGTACGGTACTGTATGGTACTGTATGGTACGGTATGATATGGTAAGGTATTTTAAGGCATGGCATGATACGGTAACATACGGTATGGTACGGTAAAATACAGTAAGGTATGGTAAGGTACAGTATAGTACGGTAAAGTATGGTATGGTACGGTACATTATGGTACGGTAAGATATGGTAAGATACGGTAAGGTATGGTACCTTACCATACGGTATGCTACGGTAAGGTACGGTATAGTTAAGTAAGGTAAGGTAAGGTTTGGTACGGTAAGTTATGGTAAGGTATGCTACGGTATGATAAGGTAAGGTATTTTAAGGCATGGCATGATACGGTAACATACGGTATGGTACGGTAAAATACGGTAAGGTATGGTAAGGTACGGTAAGGTACAGTACAGTACGGTAAAGTATGGTATTGTACGGTACCGTATGGTAATATATGGTAAGATATGGTAAGGTACGGTATGCTACGGTACGGTAAGGTACGGTATAGTTTCGTAAGGTACGGTAAGGTAAGATACCGTATGGTAAGTTACGGTACGGTAAGGTACGGTATAGTTTCGTAAGGTACGGTAAGGTAAGATACCGTACGGTAAGTTACGGTATGGTAACGTACGGTATGGTACGGTACTGTATGGTACGGTACTGTATGGTACTGTATGGTACTGTATGGTATGGTATGATATGGTAAGGTATTTTAAGGCATGGCATGATACGGTAACATACGGTATGGTACGGTAAAATACAGTAAGGTATGGTAAGGTACAGCATAGTATGGTAAGTATGGTATGGTACGGTACCGTATGGTAATATTTGGTAAGATACGGTAAGGTACGGTATGCTACGGTAAGGTAAGGTACGGTATAGTTTCGTAAGGTACGGTGAGGTAGGATACCGTACGGTAAGTTACGGTACGGTAACGTACGGTATGGTACGGTACTGTATGGTACGGTATGATATAGTAAGGTATTTTAAGGCATGGCATGATACGGTAAAATAAGGTATGGTACAGTAAAATACAGTAAGGTATGGTAAGGTACAGTATAGTACGGTAAAGTATGGTATGGTACAGTACATTATGGTACGGTAAGATGTGGTAAAATACGGTAAGGTATGGTACCTTACCATACGGTATGCTACGGTATGCTACGGTAAGGTACGGTAAGTTACGGTACGGTATGATACGGTAAGGTATTTTAAGGCATGGCATGATACGGTAAAATACGGTATGGTACGGTAAAATACGGTAAGTTATGGTAAGGTACGGTAAGGAACAGTACAGTACGGTAAAGTATGGTATTGTACGGTACCGTATGGTAATATATGGTAAGATTTGGTAAGGTACGGTATGCTACGGTACGGTAAGGTACGGTATAGTTTCGTAAGGTACGGTAAGGTAAGATACCGTACGGTAAGTTACGGTACGGTAACGTACGGTACGGTAAGGTACGGTATAGTTTCGTAAGGTACGGTAAGGTAAGATACCGTACGGTAAGTTACGGTACGGTAACGTACGGTATGGTACGGTACTGTATGGTACGGTACTGTATGGTACTGTATGGTACTGTATGGTACGGTATGATATGGTAAGGTATTTTAAGGCATGGCATGATACGGAAACATACGGTATGGTACGGTAAAATACAGTAAGGTATGGTAAGGTACAGCATAGTATGGTAAGTATGGTATGGTACGGTACCGTATGTTAATATGTGGTAAGATACGGTAAGGTACGGTAAGGTACGGTATGCTACGGTAAGGTAAGGTACGGTATAGTTTCGTAAGGTACGGTGAGGTAAGATACCGTACGGTAAGTTACGGTACGGTAACGTACGGTATGGTACGGTACTGTATGGTACGGTATGATATGGTAAGGTATTTTAAGGCATGGCATGATACGGTAACATACGGTATGGTACAGTAAAATACAGTAAGGTATGGTAAGGTACAGTATAGTACGGTAAAGTATGGTATGGTACGGTACATTATGGTACGGTAAGATATGGTAAGATACGGTAAGGTATGGTACCTTACCATACGGTATGCTACGGTAAGGTACGGTATAGTTCCGTAAGGTAAGGTAAGGTATGGTACGGTAAGTTATGGTACGGTATGCTACGGTATGATACGGTAAGGTATTTTAAGGCATGGCATGATACGGTAACATACGGTATGGTGCGGTAAAATACGGTAAGGTATGGTAAGGAACAGTACAGTACGGTAAAGTATGGTATTGTACGGTACCGTATGGTAATATATGGTAAGATATGGTAAGGTACGGTATGCTACGGTACGGTAAGGTACGGTATAGTTTCGTAAGGTACGGTAAGGTAAGATACCGTACGGTAAGTTATGGTACGGTAACGTACGGTATGGTAAGGTACGGTATGGTACGGTACTGTATGGTACGGTATAATATGGTAAGGTATTTTAAGGCATGGCATGATACGGTAACATACGGTATGGTACGGTGAAATACAGTAAGGTATGGTAAAGTACAGTATAGTACGGTAAAGTATGGTATGGTACAGTACATTATGGTACGGTAAGATATGGTAAGATACGGTAAGGTATGGTACCTTACCATACTGTATGCTACGGTAAGGTACGGTAAGGTACGGTAAGTTACGGTACAGTATGATACGGTAAGGTATTCTAAGGCATGGCATGATACGGTAAAATACGGTATGGTACGGTAAAATACGGTAAGTTATGGTAAGGTACGGTAAGGTACAGTACAGTACGGTAAAGTAAGGTATTGTACGGTACAGTATGGTAATATATGGTAAGGTATGGTAAGGTACGGTATGCTACGGTATGGTAAGGTACGGTATAGTTTCGTAAGGTACGGTAAGGTAAGATACCGTACGGTAAGTTACGGTACGGTAACGTACGGTATGGTACGGTACTGTATGGTACTGTATGGTACGGTATGATATGGTAAGGTATTTTAAGGCATGGCATGATACGGTAACATACGGTATGGTACAGTAAAATACAGTAAGGTATGGTAAGGTACAGTATAGTACGGTAAAGTATGGTATGGTACGGTACATTATGGTACGGTAAGATATGGTAAGATACGGTAAGGTATGGTACCTTACCATACGGTATGCTACTGTAAGGTACGGTATAGTTCCGTAAGGTAAGGTAAGGTTTGGTACGGTAAGTTATGGTACGGTATGCTACGGTATGATACGGTAAGGTATTTTAAGGCATGGCATGATACGGTAACATACGGTATGGTACGGTAAAATACGGTAAGGTATGGTAAGGTACGGTAAGGTACAGTACAGTACGGTAAAGTATGGTATTGTACGGTACCGTATGGTAATATATGGTAAGATATGGTAAGGTACGGTATGCTACGGTACGGTAAGGTACGGTATAGTTTCGTAAGGTACGGTAAGGTAAGATACCGTACGGTAAGTTACGGTACGGTAACGTACGGTATGGTAACGTACGGTATGGTACGGTACTGTATGGTACGGTACTGTAAGGTACTGTAAGGTACGGTATGATATGGTAAGGTATTTTAAGGCATGGCATGATACGGTAACATACGGTATGGTACGGTAAAATACAGTAAGGTATGGTAAGGTACAGTATAGTACGGTAAAGTATGGTATGGTACGGTACATTATGGTACGGTAAGATATGGTAAGATACGGTAAGGTATGGTACCTTACCATACGGTATGCTACGGTAAGGTACGGTATAGTTCCGTAAGGTAAGGTAAGGTTTGGTACGGTAAGTTATGGTACGGTATGCTACGGTATGATACGGTAAGGTATTTAAGGCATGGCATGATACGGTAACATACGGTATGGTACGGTAAAATACGGTAAGGTATGGTAAGGTACGGTAAGGAACAGTACAGTACGGTAAAGTATGGTATTGTACGGTACCGTATGGTAATATATGGTAAGATATGGTAAGGTACGGTATGCTACGGTACGGTAAGGTACGGTATAGTTTCGTAAGGTACGGTAAGGTAAGATACCGTATGGTAAGTTACGGTACGGTAAGGTACGGTATAGTTTCGTAAGGTACGGTAAGGTAAGATACCGTACGGTAAGTTACGGTACGGTAACGTACGGTATGGTACGGTACTGTATGGTACTGTATGGTACGGTATGATATGGTAAGGTATTTTAAGGCATGGCATGATACGGTAAAATACGGTATGGTACAGTAAAATACAGTAAGGTATGGTAAGGTACGTTATAGTACGGTAAAGTATGGTATGGTACGGTACATTATGGTACGGTAAGATATGGTAAGATACGGTAAGGTATGGTACCTTACCATACGGTATGCTACGGTAAGGTACGGTATAGTTCCGTAAGGTAAGGTAAGGTTTGGTACGGTAAGTTATGGTACGGTATGCTACGGTATGATACGGTAAGGTATTTTAAGGCATGGCATGATACGGTAACATACGGTATGGTACGGTAAAATACGGTAAGGTATGGTAAGGTACGGTAAGGTACAGTACAGTACGGTAAAGTATGGTATTGTACGGTACCGTATGGTAATATATGGTAAGATATGGTAAGGTACGGTATGCTACGGTACGGTAAGGTACGGTATAGTTTCGTAAGGTACGGTAAGGTAAGATACCGTACGGTAAGTTACGGTACGGTAACGTACGGTATGGTAACGTACGGTATGGTACGGTACTGTATGGTACGGTAATGTATGGTACTGTATGGTACGGTATGATATGGTAAGGTATTTTAAGGCATGGCATGATACGGTAACATACGGTATGGTACGGTAAAATACGGTAAGGTATGGTAAGGTACAGTATAGTACGGTAAAGTATGGTATGGTACGGTACATTATGGTACGGTAAGATATGGTAAGATACGGTAAGGTATGGTACCTTACCATACGGTATGCTACGGTAAGGTACGGTATAGTTCCGTAAGGTAAGGTAAGGTTTGGTACGGTAAGTTATGGTACGGTATGCTACGGTATGATACGGTAAGGTATTTTATGGCATGGCATGATACGGTAACATACGGTATGGTACGGTAAAATACGGTAAGGTATGGTAAGGTACGGTAAGGTACAGTACAGTACGGTAAAGTATGGTATTGTACGGTACCGTATGGTAATATATGGTAAGATATGGTAAGGTACGGTATGCTACGGTACGGTAAGGTACGGTATAGTTTCGTAAGGTACGGTAAGGTAAGATACCGTAAGGTAAGTTACGGTACGGTAAGGTACGGTATAGTTTCGTAAGGTACGGTAAGGTAAGATACCGTACGGTAAGTTACGGTACGGTAACGTACGGTATGGTACGGTACTGTATGGTACGGTACTGTATGGTACTGTATGGTACTGTATGGTACGGTATGATATGGTAAGGTATTTTAAGGCATGGCATGATACGGTAACATACGGTATGGTACGGTAAAATACAGTAAGGTATGGTAAGGTACAGCATAGTATGGTAAGTATGGTATGGTACGGTACCGTATGGTAATATGTGGTAAGATACGGTAAGGTACGGTATGCTACGGTAAGGTAAGGTACGGTATAGTTTCGTAAGGTACGGTAAGGTAAGATACCGTACGGTAAGTTACGGTACGGTAACGTACGGTATGGTACGGTACTGTATGGTACGGTATTGTATGGTAAGGTATTTTAAGGCATGGCATGATACGGTAACATACGGTATGGTACAGTAAAATACAGTAAGGTATGGTAAGGTACAGTATAGTACGGTAAAGTATGGTATGGTACGGTACAGTATGGTACGGTAAGATATGGTAAGATACGGTAAGGTATGGTACCTTACCATACGGTATGCTACGGTAAGGTACGGTATAGTTCCGTAAGGTAAGGTAAGGTTTGGTACGGTAAGTTATGGTACGGTATGCTACGGTATGATACGGTAAGGTATTTTAAGGCATGGCATGATACGGTAACATACGGTATGGTGCGGTAAAATACGGTAAGGTATGGTAAGGAACAGTACAGTACGGTAAAGTATGGTATTGTACGGTACCGTATGGTAATATATGGTAAGATATGGTAAGGTACGGTATGCTACGGTACGGTAAGGTACGGTATAGTTTCGTAAGGTACGGTAAGGTAAGATACCGTACGGTAAGTTATGGTACGGTAACGTACGGTATGGTAACGTACGGTATGGTACGGTACTGTATGGTACGGTATAATATGGTAAGGTATTTTAAGGCATGGCATGATACGGTAACATACGGTATGGTACGGTAAAATACAGTAAGGTATGGTAAAGTACAGTATAGTACGGTAAAGTATGGTATGGTACAGTACATTATGGTACGGTAAGATATGGTAAGATACGGTAAGGTATGGTACCTTACCATACGGTATGCTACGGTAAGGTACGGTAAGGTACGGTAAGTTACGGTACAGTATGATACGGTAAGGTATTCTAAGGCATGGCATGATACGGTAAAATACGGTATGTTACGGTAAAATACGGTAAGTTATGGTAAGGTACGGTAAGGAACAGTACAGTACGGTAAAGTATGGTATTGTACGGTACCGTATGGTAATATATGGTAAGATATGGTAAGGTACGTGATGCTACGGTACGGTAAGGTACGATATAGTTTCGTAAGGTACGGTAAGGTAAGATACCGTACGGTAAGTTACGGTACGGTAACGTACGGTATGGTAACGTACGGTATGGTACGGTACTGTATGGTACGGTACTGTATGGTACTGTATGGTACGGTATGATATGGTAAGGTATTTTAAGGCATGGCATGATACGGTAACATACGGTATGGTACGGTAAAATACTGTAAGGTATGGTACGGTACAGTATAGTACGGTAAAGTATGGTATGGTACGGTACATTATGGTACTGTAAGATATGGTAAGATACGGTAAGGTATGGTACCTTACCATACGGTATGCTACGGTAAGGTACGGTATAGTTCCGTAAGGTAAGGTAAGGTTTGGTACGGTAAGTTATGGTACGGTATGCTACGGTATGATACGGTAAGGTATTTAAGGCATGGCATGATACGGTAACATACGGTATGGTACGGTAAAATACGGTAAGGTATGGTAAGGTACGGTAAGGTACAGTACAGTAAGGTAAAGTATGGTATTGTACGGTACCGTATAGTAATATATGGTAAGATATGGTAAGGTACGGTATGCTACGGTACGGTAAGGTACGGTATAGTTTCGTAAGGTACGGTAAGGTAAGATACCGTACGGTAAGTTATGGTACGGGAACGTACGGTATGGTAACGTACGGTATGGTACGGTAATTTATGTTACGGTACTGTATGGTACGGTATAATATGGTAAGGTATTTTAAGGCATGGCATGATACGGTAACATACGGTATGGTACGGTAAAATACAGTAAGGTATGGTAAAGTACAGTATAGTACGGTAAAGTATGGTATGGTACGGTACATTATGGTACGGTAAGATATGGTAAGATACGGTAAGGTATGGTACCTTACCATACGGTATGCTACGGTAAGGTACGGTAAAGTACGGTAAGTTACGGTACGGTATGATACGGTAAGGTATTCTAAGGCATGGCATGATACGGTAAAATACGGTATGGTACGGTAAAATACGGTAAGTTATGGTAAGGTACGGTAAGGAACAGTACAGTACGGTAAAGTATGGTATTGTACAGTACCGTATGGTAATATATGGTAAGATATGGTAAGATATGGTAAGGTACGGTATGCTACGGTACGGTAAGGTACGGTATAGTTTCGTAAGGTACGGTAAGGTAAGATACCGTACGGTAAGTTTACGGTACGGTAACGTACGGTATGGTAACGTACGGTATGGTATGGTACTGTATGGTACGGTACTGTATGGTACTGTATGGTACGGTATGATATGGTAAGGTATTTTAAGGCATGGCATGATACGGTAACATACGGTATGGTACGGTAAAATACAGTAAGGTATGGTAAGGTACAGCACAGTACGGTAAAGTATGGTATTGTACAGTACCGTATGGTAATATATGGTAAGATATGGTAAGGTACGGTATGCTACGGTACGGTAAGGTACGGTATAGTTTCGTAAGGTACGGTAAGGTAAGATACCGTACGGTAAGTTACGGTACGGTAACGTACGGTATGGTACGGTACTGTATGGTACTGTATGGTACGGTATGATATGGTAAGGTATTTTAAGGCATGGCATGATACGGTAACATACGGTATGGTACAGTAAAATACAGTAAGGTATGGTAAGGTACAGTATAGTACGGTAAAGTATGGTATGGTACGGTACATTATGGTACGGTAAGATATGGTAAGATACGGTAAGGTATGGTACCTTACCATACGGTATGCTACGGTAAGGTACGGTATAGTTCCGTAAGGTAAGGTAAGGTTTGGTACGGTAAGTTATGGTACGGTATGATACGGTAAGGTATTTTAAGGCATGGCATGATACGGTAACATACGGTATGGTACGGTAAAATACGGTAAGGTATGGTAAGGTACGGTAAGGTACAGTACAGTACGGTAAAGTATGGTATTGTACGGTACCGTATGGTAATATATGGTAAGATATGGTAAGATATGGTAAGGTACGGTATGCTACGGTACGGTAAGGTACGGTATAGTTTCGTAAGGTACGGTAAGGTAAGATACCGTACGGTAAGTTACGGTACGGTAACGTACGGTATGGTAACGTACGGTATGGTACGGTACTGTATGGTACTGTATGATACGGTAAGGTATTTTAAGGCATGGCATGATACGGTAACATACGGTATGGTACGGTAAAATACAGTAAGGTATGGTAAGGTACAGCATAGTATGGTAAGTATGGTATGGTACGGTACCGTATGGTAATATGTGGTAAGATACGGTAAGGTACGGTAAGGTACGGTATGCTACGGTAAGGTAAGGTACGGTATAGTTTCGTAAGGTACGGTGAGGTAAGATACCGTACGGTAAGTTACGGTACGGTAATGTACGGTACGGTAATGTACGGTATGGTACAGTAAAATACAGTAAGCTATGGTAAGGTACGTTATAGTACGGTAAAGTATGGTATGGTACAGTACATTATGGTACGGTAAGATGTGGTAAAATACGGTAAGGTATGGTACCTTACCATACGGTATGCTACGGTAAGGTACGGTAAGTTACGGTACGGTATGATACGGTAAGGTATTTTAAGGCATGGCATGATACGGTAAAATACGGTATGGTACGGTAAAATACGGTAAGGTACGGTAAGGAACAGTACAGTACGGTAAAGTATGGTATTGTACGGTACCGTATGGTAATATATGGTAAGATATGGTAAGGTACGGTATGCTACGGTACGGTAAGGTACGGTATAGTTTCGTAAGGTACGGTAAGGTAAGATACCGTACGGTAACGTACGGTATGGTACGGTACTGTATGGTACTGTATGGTACGGTATGATATGGTAAGGTATTTTAAGGCATGGCATGATACGGTAACATACGGTATGGTACAGTAAAATACAGTAAGGTATGGTAAGGTACAGTATAGTACGGTAAAGTATGTTATGGTACGGTACATTATGGTACGGTAAGATGTGGTAAGATACGGTAAGGTATGGTACCTTACCATACGGTATGCTACGGTAAGGTACGGTATAGTTCCGTAAGGTAAGGTAAGGTTTGGTACGGTAAGTTATGGTACGGTATGCTACGGTATGATACGGTAAGGTATTTTAAGGCATGGCATGATACGGTAACATACGGTATGGTACGGTAAAATACGGTAAGGTATGGTAAGGTACGGTAAGGTACAGTACAGTACGGTAAAGTATGGTATTGTACGGTACCGTATAGTAATATATGGTAAGATATGGTAAGGTACGGTATGCTACGGTACGGTAAGGTACGGTATAGTTTCGTAAGGTACGGTAAGGTAAGATACCGTACGGTAAGTTACCTTACCGTATGCTACGGTAAGGTACGGTATAGTTCCGTAAGGTAAGGTAAGGTTTGGTACGGTAAGTTATGGTACGGTATGCTACGGTATGATACGGTAAGGTATTTTAAGGCATGGCATGATACGGTAACATACGGTATGATACGGTAAAATACGGTAAGGTATGGTAAGGTACGGTAAGGTACAGTACAGTACGGTAAAGTATGGTATTGTACGGTACCGTATGGTAATATATGGTAAGATATGGTAAGGCACGGTATGCTACGGTACGGTAAGGTACGGTATAGTTTCGTAAGGTACGGTAAGGTAAGATACCGTACGGTAAGTTATGGTACGGTAACGTACGGTATGGTAACGTACGGTATGGTACGTTACTGTATGGTACGGTACTGTATGGTATGGTATAATATGGTAAGGTATTTTAAGGCATGGCATGATACGGTAACATACGGTATGGTACGGTAAAATACAGTAAGGTATGGTAAAGTACAGTATAGTACGGTAAAGTATGGTATGGTACGGTACATTATGGTACGGTAAGATATGGTAAGATACGGTAAGGTATGGTACCTTACCATACGGTATGCTACGGTAAGGTACGGTATAGTTCCGTAAGGTAAGGTAAGGTTTGGTACGGTAAGTTATGGTACGGTATGCTACGGTATGATACGGTAAGGTATTTTATAGCATGGCATGATACGGTAACATATGGTATGGTACGGTAAAATACGGTAAGGTATGGTAAGGTACGGTAAGGTACAGTACAAGTACGGTAAAGTATGGTATTGTACGGTACCGTATGGAAATATATGCTAAGATACGGTAAGGTACGGTATGCTACGGTACGGTAAGGTACGGTATAGTTTCGTAAGGTAAGGTAAGATACCATACGGTAAGTTACGGTAACGTAGGGTATGGTACGGTACGGTAATGTACGGTATGGTACGGTACTGTATGGTACGGTCTGATACGGTAAGGTATTTTAAGGCATGGCATGATACGGTAACATACGGTATGGTACACTAAAATACAGTAAGGTATGGTAAGGTACGGTAAGATATGGTAAGATACTGTAAGCCGGTCCACAGTGTGACTGTTATCAAGCTGGAAAGGACTTGTCAGACCTTCCATGCCAAGGATGCAAGTACTTCCAAAGACTCCCTGTGCAGTGGGCAAGGTTTGAGGATGATGTTGATGATGTGGTGCCGCTGGCAGTGAGATATATCCAGTCCAGCAGTGAGACCAACAGTGATAACATTCAATCTACAGAAACAAACCAGCTTCATGCACCCATGCCAGCGACTCCAGCAGTTAACTGGCTCCAGTCACTCAGCTCTGATGAGCTAGCCAGACTCCAGAAAGCTGACCCGGTCCTCTCTGTCCTCCATATGTGGAAAGAGTCTGGAACACTCCCCACCAGGGATCAGGTGATGCTTGTAAGCCCTGCAGTGCGGAAGTTCTGGCTCTGCTGGCCTCAAGTTGTGCTGCGGGAGGGAGTCCTCCATTATTCCTGGGAGAGTAGGAGCTCAACATCCCACCTTGCTGCTACTTGTTCCTGCTTCCATGCAAGAAGCGATCCTGCAGGCTTGTCACAGCCCTCCCTGTTCTGGTCATCCTGGGGAAGCAAAAACCCTCGACCGCCTACGCCAGAGCTATCACTGGTATGGAATGAGTGAGGATGTTCGTCTGTTCGTAAGGAGATGCCAACATTGCAGGGCATGCAAGGCCCCAGGGCCAGTGAAAAGAGCCAAGCTGCAAAGTTACCAAGCTGGAGCACCTCTTGACCGTCTCCATTTAGACATCCTCGGTCCCTTTCCAGTATCCAGCTCTGGGAACAAGTACATTCTGATCATAATTGATCAGTTCACCCAATGGGTCGAAGCCTTCCCTGTTCCTGACCAAAGGGCGGAGACCACAGCCAGGAAGCTTGTGTATGAGTTTGTTGCTCGATTTGGAGCCCCCCTCGAGCTGCACACTGATCAGGGTGGCAATTTTGAGAGTTCCCTGTTCCAAAGTGTATGCAAGCTTTTGCAAATCACAAAAAACAGGACCACCCCCTACCATCCGGCGTCTAATGGGCAGGTAGAATGGTTCAACAGAACCCTACTCCAGATGATCCGGTGCTACGTGGACCAAAACCAAAAGACCTGGGATGAGCACCTGCCCTTGCTCACCTCAGCCTACCGCAGTTCCCGGCATGCAGTCACGGGGTTCACACCTAACCGGCTCATGCTTGGCAGAGTGGTTCACAACCACAGGATATCCAGTCTGGAGCTGCAGAACTTAAATCTTCTCGAATGGAGGTGACCGATTTCCTCTACAACCTGAAAGAGGGACTCAAGGAGGCCCAGAGCACAGCCAGGGAACACCTCCGTACTGCACAAGAACAACAGAAGAAGGTGTATGACATTCGAGCACGAGAGCATACCTACAGCATTGGTGATTTGGTGTATGTGAGGGATGACACCAAAAAAAAGGGACTAAGTCCAAAGCTCCAGGCACCCTGGAAGGGCCCCTTGATTGTTTCTGCACGCCGGGGTCCTGTCCTATATGAGATTCAAGGGTTGAAGCGCAGCCAGATAATGCATCACAATCGACTGAAACCATATGACAGTGAAGTGGTTCCTGCATGGATTTGACAATGGATGGCCGAAGAGGATGGCCGAAGAGGATGTCCCGGTGCCAGAGCTGCCACTACAAGAGAACGGTGACAATCTAGTGGAGAAAGGAGCTTCTCAAGAGTCATGCGATCGAGAGAGCGCACCTCAGCCAGAAGCTTTGGGATGTCAGCCCGAAGAAAGACAAGGGCTCAAAGGCATCCCAGAAAAGACTGTTAAAACGTCCAGCGGACGTGTAGTTCAAAAGCCGGAGAGATTCCGAAATTAGTTGTAAAAGAGGAACTGTTACGTGTATCTTTGAGTTTGTTATGTCAGTTGAGTTAGTGTTTATCGAAAAAAAAAATTTGAATTTAAAGGAGCAATTACAGAGGCAAAGAAATGTGTTATACTGCTATTCACTTACATGTTTTGAGTTTAGTTGATTTTGTGGTGTAAACTGACAGTGATAATTTGGTTCATAGACATGTTCAGTTGTATTTGTGCTTTACTTGTACTGAAGGGACCCAGTACTCCCGGAGGGGGGTAGTGTAAGGCGGTCCACAGTCGATGAGTTTGTCCCCTCCTCTTTCTCTTACGTAGTGTGTCACGTGTAATGCATATAGGATGCTGATTGGTTACGAATGTTCTATGGTTCTGAATATAGACAACAAGAGACTTTGTTTTTTGGTTACTAAGGCTACAGACGGCGCTCACGGCTCATCGCATGGACAGTGCAAACTTGCTGTTCTGTGCCTGAGCTAGAGCCCACTGCCTTCATTGATGCAAACAGCTGAATATTCTGTACTGACCTGCCAAAGTCTCAGTAAAGTTTGTAAACTGAGGATTCCTTATCGTGCGAAGTTTTTCCACCCACGTCATCCACACAAGTGTCCAAGCTCACTTCCACAGGAGCACAAGTACGACAATACGTAAAGGTAAAGTACGGTATGCTACGGTAAGGTACGGCATAGTTCCGTAAGGTAAGGTATGGCATGGTACGGTAAGGTACGGTATGGTACAGTATGCTACGGTATGCTACGCTAAGGTACTTTATGGATCCATAAAGTACGGTACGGTACAGCACAATACCGTAAGGTACGGTAAGGTAAGATAAGGTAAGGTACTGTAAGGTAAGGTACGGTATGGTATGGTGTGGAAACGTATGGTACAGTAACGTATGGTACAGTAACATATGGTACGGTACTGTACGGTATAGCAAGAGATTGTAAGGTACTTTATGGTACGGTAAGGTATGGTACCGTACCGTACGGTATGGTTAGGCCAGCTAAGGTACCGTATGGTAAGGTACGGTGCAGTAAGTTACGGTACAGTAAGGTACAGTATGGTTCCTTAAGGTACGGTACAATACCGTAAGGTACGGTACGGTATGGTAATGTATAGTATTGTACTTTATGGCATGGTACTCTACGGTATGGTTCGGTACGGTATAAAACAGGTATAAAACAGTACAATACCTTACGGTACTGTGTGGTACGGTAACATACGGTAGGGTATGGTAAGGTACGGGAACATACGGTACGGAACGGTAGGGTATGGTATGTAAGGTACGATATAGTACGGTACTGTACGGTACGGTAAAATAAGGTAAGGTGTGGTAAGGTACGGTATAGTGCGGTAAAGTAAGGTACAGTATGTTAAAGTAAGGTAAGGTACGGTACAGTAAGTTATGGTATGGTATGGTAAGGTAAGGTACGGTACGGTACGGCAAGGTATGGCACGGTAAAATACTGTAAGGTATGGTACCTTACGGTAAGATACGGTATGGTTCCGTGAGGTACTGTAAGGTACGGTACGGTATGGTAAGATACGGTAAGGTACGATATATTACGGTATATTATGGTATGGCTATGGTATTCTGTACTGTATGGTAATGTACGGTACTGTATGGTACAGTATTATATGGTAAGGCATGGTACCATAAGGTAAGGTACAGTATAGTACGGTAAGATATGGTAAGATACGGTAAGGTATGGTACCAGGGTTATTATAGTTAACGAAAACGAACGAAATAACGAAAACTGAAATTGAAAAAACATTGTCGTTAACTGAAATAAATAAAAACTAAAATTAAAAGTAAGAAACGACAACTAAGTAAAACTGAATTGTGAGTTTACAAAACTAACTAAAACTAACTGAAATTATAGATATTGTTATTTTTTCAAAAGTCTTGTGGATTGATATGAAATAATTTTTTTCCTCTCTCCGAGTTTAAGCTCGGAACACCGTCGGGCAAATGGGTGCGCATGTGCGTGCGTGCGCACACCGCGCTGCTCCTCAGAGAGTCCCATGTGGACTGTTTTTTTTTTTGTTTTTTTTTACTATGATAGCACAGATAGCAGCGAGTGTCTTGTTGTGGATGATGAAAAATGTACGGAACACTTCTTAGTCAGGAAAAAAAACACCAACATCAAAGTAGACCTGAGAAGCGCACACAAGGCAGCTACAGAAACCGCTCTCATCCTACAAGGCAACCTGGCCTGCACCTCCAGAGAAACGTGACTACTCATCGGGTCAACGCAGCCACAACGTTGTGTTTAGTCCTTGTGCGTTTCCGGCTACTTTATCAGTCAGATAATAATCAGGACTAATAATCAAAGCATCAATATAAGGACTCACAAATGTCAGCAAATTCCTGGAGGGAGCTGCTGAAACTATGGGAATGGACGTGAAGGAATGAAGAAAGTGAAAAAACAGGGACAAATATGTTTGCACCCTAAAAACTGAGCACAAAGAGCAAGGACCGCAAAGACCCTGCAAGTCTAATCAGCGAGCATCTAACCAAGCTAGCTCCAAAACAGAAGCAGCATCAGGTGGTGAGAACATCAGGATGCAGCTGGATTTGAGCTTTGACTCCTTCAAGGAGTTTGTTTTTGTCAAACATCACATGTAGCTGTTATTAATCTGCTGCACTGAGGCTGAACTTTTTTGGGAGTTTATTGTAGAATTTATCAAGTTTTGGAGTTCATAGTGTTAGCAGTTTCTCCCTGTTGATGTTCATGTGTGTCCTTAATATTACACACATTTAGCATGTAGTTCTGCTGTCTGTGAACAGTTGGTTGCTGAATATATTTCTTTAAAGGGTATCTTTAAAGGGTACCTGATTAAGTATGAAAATACTAAAACTAATACTGAAACTAACTAAAACTAACTAAAACTAAGCATAAAACCAAAAATAAAAACTATCAAAAACGAGCAAAACCACTCTGAAAACTAATTAAAACTAACTGAATTAGAGAAAAAAAAAGTAAAAAATAACTAAAACTAAACTATAATGTAAAATCCAAAACTATTATAACCCTGTATGGTACCTTACCATATGGTATGCTACGGTAAGGTACGGTATAGTTCCATAAAGTAACGTAAGGTATGGTACGGTAAGTTACGGTACGGTATGCTACGGTATGATACGGTAAGGTATTTTAAGGCATGGCATGGTACAGTAACGTACGGTATGGTACGGTAAAATATGGTAAGGTATGGTAAGGTACGGCATGGTACAATAATGTACGGTTAGGTACAGTATAGTACAGTAAAGTATGGTATGTACGGTACCGTATGGTAAGATATGGTAAGGTACTGTATGCTACGGTAAGGTATGGTACGGTAAGGTACGGTATAATTTCGTAAGGTACGGTAAGGTAATATACCGTACGGTAAGTTACGGTACAGTAAAATACAGTAAGATATGGTAAGGTACAGTTTGGTATGATAATGTACGGTAAGGTACAGTATAGTACGGTAAAGTATGGTATGGTACGGTATGGTACGGTAAGATATGGTAAGATACATTAAGGTATGGTACTGTGCGGTAAAGTACGGTATACTACGGTAAGGTACGGTATGGTAAGCTACGGTGTTTTAAGGTATGGCATGGTACGGTAATGTACGGTATGGTACGGTAAGGTACAGTAAGGTATGGTATGGTAAGGTACGTAATGGTACGTTAAGGGAAGGTACAGTATCTTACGGTAAGGTAAGGTACGGTATGCTACGGTAAGGTACTTTTTGGTTACGTAAAGTACGGTATGGTACAGCACGATACCGTAAGGTACGGTAAGATAAGGTATGGTATGGTAAGGTAAAGTACGGTAAGGTATGGAAAGATATGGTAAAGTACTGTATGGTACGGTAAGGTATGGTACCGTACCGTACGGTATGGTTAGGCCAGCTAAGGTACCGTATGGTAAGGTACGGTACAGTAAGGTACAGTATGGTTCCTTAAGGTATGGTACAATACCGTAAGGTATGGTATGGTACGCTACTATGTGATATGGTATGGTATAGTATTGTACTTTATGGCATGGTACTCTAAGGTATGGTACGGTATAAAACAATACAATACCTTACCAAACTGTGCTATACCGTACCGTGCCATACCTTACTGTTCCATACCATACCGTGCCATATATTACCTTACTGCACTGTAACGTACCGTTCTGTTCCATATCAGCTTTATTCCATACTATATTGTACCTTACTGTACCGTACTACACCATACCGTACCATGCCATGCCATACCGTACCGTACAGTACCATACTATAGTATACCATAACATACTGTACTATACCATAGCGTACCGTAACATTTCATAACGTATGTTACTTTACTTTGCCATACTATACAACCCCAATACCATACTGTGCCATCCCGTACGTACCGTACCTTACCTTACCATACCATACCATGCCATACCATACCGTATTGTTCTGTTCCATATCAGCTTTATACCATACCTTATCATACCTTACTGTAACGTACCATACCATACTGTACCATACCGTGGGTTACCATACCATAGCTTACTGTGCCATACCGTACCATTCTATTGTATACCATACCATGGCATACCATAGCATACCATACCGTATCGTACCATACCGTAGTGTAATGTACCTCGTCGTACTATACTTTCCTGTACCATTCTATAATATACCATACCATACCAGACCATACCCTACCATATGGCATTGTATGGTATAAATCTGGTATGGTACATTACTCTGCAGTATATTACGGTATGCTATGGTACGGTACGGTACGTTAAGCTACAGTATGGTATGGTATGGTGTGTATGGTATGATATGTTATGGTATGGTTTGGTGTGGTTTGGTTTAAAGCTGGCATGGTACGGTATGGTATGGTACGCTGTGGTATGGCATAATCCTGGTATGGTATAACACTGGTATGGAACGGTATGGTGTGGTATTGTATAAAGCTGGTATGGTATGGTACGGTATGATATAAAGCTGGCATTTTACATTAGAGTATAGCATGGTATGGTATGGTATGAAACAGTATGGTATGGTTTGGTGTGGTGTGGTGTGGTTTAAAGCTGGTATGGTACAGTATGGTACGCTGTGGTATGGTATAAGCCTGGTATGGTATATAGCTGGTATGGTACGCTACTCTACGCTATGCTACGGTACGTTACGGTACAGTATGGTATGGTACGGTATGGTATGGTATAGTGTGGTACGGTACACTATGATTTAGTAAGGCCCAGTACTGTATAGTACGGTACGGTACGGTATGGTGTGGTATTGTATAAAGCTGGTATGGTACGGTATGGTATGGTATAAAGCTGGTATTTTACATTAGAGTACAGTATGGTATGGTATGGTATGGTTTGGTGTGGTGTGGTTTAAAGCTGGCATGCGGTATGGTATCCTATGGTAGGGTATAATCCTGGTATGGTATAACCCTGGTATGGTACATTATGGGATGAGATGGTATGGTACGGTATGACACAGTATGGTATGGCATGGTATTGTATAAAGCTGGTGTGGTATGATATGGTATGGTATGATATGATATGGTATGGTATAAAACTGAAGATGGTTTAATCCTGAATTTTCAGTATTGCAAAGGTGAGTTACTACATAGCTATTGTAACTTATGCAGGCCTAAACTGCTCTGGAGCAGGTTATGTTCAGGATAAGAAATAAGCATGTAAAAAAACCACCACCTACAAACAAGTCAGTTCTCTTGTTTCATTTTTGCTGGAAGAACCCTTCAGGGCACAGATACTTAAAGACTGTGAAATGTATCGTATAGTACACTACGGTATGGTATGGTTCGGTATGGTTTGGTGTGGTTTAAAGTGGGCATGCTATGTTATGGTATGGTATGGTATAGTATGGTATGGTATGATATGGTATGGTATGGTATGGTATGGTATGGTATGGTATGGTATGGTATGGTATGGTATGGTATGTATAAACTGCTATTGTATGGTACGGTACAATATGGTATGGTATGGTATGGTATGGTATAAAGCTGATATGGTATATTATGCTACGATATGGTATGGTATGTATAAACCGGTATGGTATGATATGGTATGGTATGGTATGGTAGAAAGCTGTTATAGTATAGTATAGTACAGTGCGGTACGGTACAGTACGGTGCGGTACATTAAGGTATGGTATGGTACGTCTGGCACGGTATTGTGTTGCATGGTATGGTATAAAGCTGGTATGGTATGGTATGGCATGGTATGGTGTGGCATGGTAAACAGGTCGTATGATAGAGTATAGTACGGTATGGTATAAAGCTGCTATGGTATGGGATGATATGATATGATATAAAGCTGGGACAGTATGGTATGGTATGGTATGGTATAAAGCTGGTATGGTATAGCATGGCATGGTACCGTACAGTATAGTATGGTATGGTACAGTATGGTATAAAGCTGGTATGGTATAAAGCTAGTATGGTACAACACGGTATGGTACGGTTTGGTACAATATGCTATGGTACGGTATGGTATGGTATAAAGCTTGTATCAAACAGCACGATATGGTACGGTACGGTACAGTACAGTATGGTATGGTATGGTACGGTATGGTATAAAGCTGGTATGGTATGGTATGGTATGGTACGGACGGTGTGGTATGGTATGGTGCGGTACAGTATGGTATGGTATAGTAGGATATGGTATGGCATAAAGCTTGTATGTTTCGGTATTGTACGGTATAGTACGGTATGCTATGGTATGGTATGGTAATGTGTGGTATGGTATGGTATGGTACAACGCTGGTATGGTATGATATGGTATGGTATGATATGGTGTGGTATGGTATGGTATGGTATGGTATGGTATTGTATGGTATGGTATGGTATGGTATGGTATGGTATGGTATGGTATGGTATGGCATGTTATGTATAAACTGGTATTTTACGATGGGGTATGGTAAGTTATGGTATGGTACGGTATGGTACTGTGTGGTACTGTGTGGTATGGTGCGGTACGATACGGTGCCGTATGGTACGGTGCGGTATGCTAAGGGATTGTATGGTACGTATGACACGGTATTGTGTGGCATGGTATGGTATAAAGTTGCTATGGTATGGTATGTAGGGTATGGTATGGTGTGGCATGGTAAACAGGTGGTGTGGCACAGTATGGTATAATGCTGGTATGGTATGGTATGATATGATATAAAGCTGGTATGGTATGGTATGGTACGGTATGGTATGGTATGGTATGGTATGGTATGGTATGGAACAGCACGGTATGGTATGGTACGGTACAAGATGGCACGGTACGGTATGGTACAGTAGGGTATGGTACGATATGGTATAAAGCTGGTATAGAACAGCATGATATGGTACGGTACAGTATAGTATGGTATGGTACAGTATTGAATAAAGCTGGTATGGTACAATATGTTATGGTATGGTAAAAACCTGGTATCCTATAAAGCTGGTATGGTACGGTTTGGTACGGTATGGTATGGTATGGTATGGTATGGTGTGGTATAAAGCTTGTATGGTTCGGTATTGTACGGTATGGTATGGTATGGTATGGTATGGTATGGTATGGTATGGTATGGTATGGTATGGTATGGGATAAAGTTGGTATGGTATGGTATGGTATGGTATGGTATAAACTTTGTATGGTATAAAGCTGGTATGGTACATTATGGTATGGTATCTTTTAAAGCTGGTATGGTATTGTATTGTACGGTATGGTACGGTATGGTATGGTATGGTACGGTATGATTCGGTATGGTATAAAGTAGGGATGCACCGATCCGATATTCAGTATCGGTATCGGTCCTATCCTGGCCTAAATTACTGGATCGGATATCAGAAAGAAATCAAAAATGCAATCCGATCCAATCCACATTAGGTGCATTATAGTTGTCCGTTTTCTTCTTCTTGTGGGTTTGCGGTTGACCAAACCAGCTTAGACCTGCATTACCGCCACCTACTGGAATGGAGTGGGGATCAGGAAACAACCCCCTCAGTTCTCCGTCGCTGCGACGGATTCCCTTTGACACTGAGTGGTTCATCGCGGACATGTCTTTCCACACCTTCACTGCTCTCTGCGTGTTTTTGTGTTGTGCTCGCTGTGCTGAGAATTTCAGCTGTTATTTTTTCCTCTACTTCAGCTCCTGGACATACTCCTAGCGAGCGCCACATCCGGTACCGGAAGGACCCCTTCCCTTTCAAAATATTTTTTATATTTCAATACCTGGTTAGCAGTGGCGGATGCTGGTCTTTCAATGAGGGGAAGCTCAATTTCGGCCTACATCATAAAATGTGTCAGTTTATTTATACAGCAGCACCCGCTGGACAGAAACTGCGATAGAAGTCAGAAAGAGTGATAGAAGTCAGTCTCCAAACACAAGCAGCTACAAAAAACCCACCAGAAATAGAAGCTCGATTTGTCGCTAGTCGTTTTTAACAAAGAAAATGCCGCTAAGAGGATTAGGAAAGTCTCCGGTTCAACTCAGAACAGAATGAAAATGCTCCCACGGATGTTTACACCAAAAGATCGCTGATTCGCTCATTTCGTTGTCAATCAAAAAGGGATTCAGCCTCAGACAGATCATCCAATCATCATGCAGAAGCTGAGCGTCCGGGCCGGCCGAGGCCAGCCCACTGCCCCATAGACCCCCAGAGACGCTGAGCGTCCGATGGGCGGGACAAAGCCCAGCATTTATCCAATGACTCGTCTCGTTTCGCTGCAGTCTTAGCTTCGCTATTGAACTCTGTAGACGCTCAGCGTCCACGCTGTTTAAAGCCCTGTGAAGCTGCGGGAACGAGTGAGAGGAAAGCCGCGTCGTTACCAGTGATAAGAAGCTGATTCTGAACAAAAGCTGAGCGCGTTGTAGCGCATATTTAGTCAGTGACATGTACACACAACAGTATATATATATGACCACTTATTTTTTGACATTTTAGGGGAAGCTGAGCTTCCCTTGCAGTCTTAGAGCAATCGCCTCTGCTGGTTAGTGACTAAATGTAGACCTGCAGTAGAAACGTATTTAGGAGAATACTTGTGAATGTAAAGCATTATAAGATTATGCTCACGCAGCCCCCAGTTTTTCAACATAAACACTGATGCCCTTTTGAGTATATCCCCCTGTTTTTACCTCCTATGAGTTTCTCCAGATGTCAGCTTTTGGTTTTTAATTTTTTTTTCAGCTGATTTACGCGCAGCCTGTCGGCACAAGTGCAAACTTTGAATGCACACATAGCAGATAAGACTCATGTGCATCCTGTGAATAAAAGACAAATGAACAAGTACTTTGAAAAAATGTAACATTGATAAAAGTACTTAAGTGATTTTGGTCATTAACCCTTGAGGCACCTTTAAACTGATTATACATTTTTTTATCTTTAGGTCCCAAAATGTTACAGCTGCTAAAACTATAAACATTCAGTGTTAATTATTTTCACCTTCACTGCATCACCTTTTTATATACATTTTGGGTTGTTCAAAAGAAGCCAGATTTTATATAAAGTTAAAAAAAAACAATAAGTAATATTTTCCAAAAATAAAACTGCGTTTACAAGCGAACTACACAAATACAGCAGACCGACAATCCAATCCAACACGTCTTACCGGCTTCCTTCTTGCACATCACCGGGCAGGATTTTTAATGGCTGCCGCCTTTTCCAGAACGTGAGGCTGACTGTAGCGGAAGCTGCGGCGGACCGTCTCGTAGGTTTTGCAAGAAGCTGTAAAACATTTTTGTACATTGTAAATAAAGAGCATAAACACAGTGTATACATAAACATATACAGGCAAAAAACACACAAAGAAACACCACCAATAGATACTTACACACAATAGGAACACTCATACTCGCGTTGTGAGGCGAACACAGTCTGTGGAAAATAAAGGTGAAAATAAATAAGAGCAAAAACATTTTAAGTTCTTCTCTCCTCCACACATTGAATACTGCGTGCTTTGTTTCTGATTCTTACCTCTGCAGAGGATCATACCGGCTTTTATTGGATTCAGAGTTGTGCAGGCCCCGAACTGCTTCCAATAAGATGAAACCAAATAAAAATAAGAACCCAAATCACAATACGTCTGTCAGCTTACTGTGACCATTCCGCCACTCTTAGTATTTTTGTTTTAGAAACGATCAAGTCTTACCGCAGTTTTCAGACTGTGCTGCCGTCTTTTCTTTGTTAGAGTCCAGAGCATCGAGTCTCTACACAATAGACGCCATCTTGTCTTTAAGTTGCGAAAAAACAGGAGATAACCCACTCATTGCAGCCAGCAGTGTCTTCTCGTCTGCAGCGGGGCTGGTTGAAGCTGGCCGGTAGAGAGGCCCGCTTTCACGAGGAGCTTCTGGGGTGTTGAAAATATAGACGACCTCCATTGTCGTACCAGGAAAGCAGTGTAGACAAAGAACGCCATTCAGTTTGAACGGAAGAGAACGACCGCGCTGATTTCCTTTGGTCTTGCGAGACCTTCAGCGTGATCCCGCACGTGATCTGTATTGTCCAATCACAGGCGAGGACGCTGCCACATGGAATTCAATTCATTTCATTTCAATTCAATTCAGTTTTATTTATATACCGCCAAATCACAACCAACAGTCGCCTCAAGGCGCTTTGTATTGCGGGTAAAGACCCTACAACAATACAGAGAAAACCCAACAGTCAAAACGACCCCCTATGAGCTGGAAGACACACATCCACTGTTCGTTTTTTTGTTTGTTTTTTACATTTTTCTCATGAAGGTTTTGCTGATATCTCTTATGTACATCCATGTATAGCAAAATAAAAGTTTATATGTTTATATGTTTTCTTATTACATCTGCCTTGGTAGTCTTTAATGTCATTAATGCATGTGAACATTCACTGAACGTTTATGGCAGCGTTCATGGGATGTTGTCTGAATGTTCAATGCTAGCTGGGAAGCCACTGCACAGAAGAGGATGATGGTGTGACAGACTTTTTGTTACAGTGAATTAGACTGAAAACTGAGTATGCTTTCAATGAAAATAATGCTTTTAGTGTCACCAAAATCAAGATATAGCCTTTGTTTATCTCCCTCAGTCCACTAAAGTTCAGGGTTCACAAAAAACTCCAAGACAGAAGCTCACAGCCTTATTGGAAAAAGGGACAAAAGCTGAAAACGTCCAAAAGTATATTTCCAACTAGATAATACTAATTTATAAAATAGAATGACTTCTTCTGAGTTTAGTCTTGTTTGAATGTTTTGCTTTATAATTTATGTGTAGTCACATTGTAATGGAAAAAGGCTTAAAAGCTGATAATGTAAATTTGATTATATATCTCAAAATAAAAATATGCTGCTTACAACTGTTGGGAGGAGTAGACCTCTGGCTAGTACTGGTGACCACTGGTGAGTACTTGATTTGCATTTGTATGACTCACAGAAACCTCCTTTACATATGAGAGCCTGCCCTAGACCTGTGTAGAGGGGGGGAGCTCAGGGAGCACTGACACAGAGAGTCCACGGCAGTTTCTCTACAGTTTATTGTTCTGGCCAAAGCCTCCTGCTGAGAGCCCTAAAGCTCAAGGCGCGCAGCAATATTACATGCAAGAAACTGTCAAAAAACCTACTTTTCATGCAGTGCGTGTCAACCAAGACAGCCCTACAACATCCAGAGCCTTCAGGAACTCAGGGCGAATCTTGTCCACCCCAGGGGCCCTGCCACCAAGGAGTTGTTTAACTGCCTCAGTGACCTCACCCCCAGTGATGGCCAGGTCATCCCCCTCGTCCCCAGACTCTTCTTCTACTACAGAAGGCGTGTCAGTGGGATTCAGGAGGTCCTCGAAGTATTCCTTCCACCGCCCGACTATAGCCTCAGTTGAAGTCAGCAGCACCCCACCCGCACTATAAACCATGTGAGTGGAGTACTGCTTTCCTCTCCTGAGTCGCCTGACGGTTTACCAGAATCGCTTCGATGCCGTCCGAAAGTCTTGTTCCATAGCCTCACCGAACTCCTCCCACACCCAAGTTTTTGTGTCGGCCACTGCCCGAGCTGCGTTCCGCTTGGCCTGTCGATACCTGTCAGCTGCCTCCGGAGTCCCACAGGCTAACCAAGCCTGATACAGATGCAGCCACCGAAAATGGCCGGCCGATCCGTGACGCGACCTTGGCCGGTCCTTGGCCGATTCGTGGCCGAACCTTGGCCTAAACGTGATCCCCGCTAATGACGTAGGAATTCCGGCCACTGGTGGGAACGCCCCTAAGCAGCATTTGGGGAAAATGGTGGTAATGTCTTGTTTATCCACCAGGAGGAGCAGTAATAGTGGAAGCGCATTCATTTACAGTCCGCTGTATACTGTACCAAGGATCCTCACATCATTGAACTGTAATTGTAAGCGGAACTGTCCATTAAAAACAATAGAAAGATGAGATTAAAGCAGTCATTATAGTGGAGCGGTGAGTATTGTCTGGAGGGACGGGCTGGGCTTGAAGTTCAGCCTGGGACCTCGGACAGGCTGTGAGCACTGCACCGCCAGCGAAACTGGGTAAAAAAATAAATAAAATAATTCTGATCACCAGCTGGTTTGGCCTGGGAATGACCTGGGAAGCCTTATCCTCTCATCAGTGTCACATTGTTCTTCCAAGTCTTCACAATGTTAAGCTTTTTGTTTGTTTATATTTTCGCTTTTATTTTATAATCAAAACTGCGACCAAAATGACTGCTTCTCAAACTAATAATACTGGCAGTCGTTATCGTATGCTGAGCTAGGGTTAGGGTTAGTAATTCAGACTAAATGTCATCCATATTACCTCTGCTGAATCTAACAAAGCATTCTTAGACTCTCCTCCACCTGCTTCATCAAACCTCAGCAGTAAACATATATGAAGGCAGCAGCTGACACAGTAACAGTGAGCGCAGCGCACTGTGCAGTCTAAACTCTGCTCTGATTAATTATATGAATGTACAGCGAGTCAATCAGGATTGTGAAACGTCAGCTGCAGAGCCGGTTCATTTTGTTGTGTAAGCGCTTTGAGTGCTCATATCTGAGTAGAAAAGCGCTATATAAGAACTAGTCCATTTACCATTTACCATTCATTTTCCATTTTATAAACAATACTTTAGAGGTTTTCGTGAAGTCACACTGTGACAGTGACGTGCATTAGTGTGTGTGTGTCATCAGTGGCTATAAAAGGCCTTTTCTTAAAGGATAAAGTGGTGTTTGAGCCACAGTTACGGCGGAGCAGCGGCTCCTTGAAATGGGACGCAGCCTTCCTGCGGCAGACAGCTAGCAGCAGGAACCAGACGCGCCAGGTTAGCCTAATAAGCTACTGAGGCGTCCATGACAACCACCATAGCAACAGCCTTTTAAGACCGTTTTAAAAACATCCTCAGAGTTCAAACGAACAAAAATATATGATTTGAAACAGTTACAGCTGCAGAGCTGTGGCGGCTTCTTTAAACGTTGTTTACAGTGTTTGCAGTGAATGAGGTGACGTCATTGTGTGCGCATTTCACAGCTGTCTGTCTCAGTCTGTTGTTGTTATTATTCCAATTAACATGTGTTTACTTTCTCTGGACCATCTCAGGTCCACCGTTACAATTTCAGCCTACAAAATGATTTAAATATGAACACACACTCTAACATCAGTGCGCTTTATGAAGTCCAATCCTTAAAATAAATATTATGTTTGTAAACATTCATGTCTCTGAAATAAGTACAGATGTTCATGTTTGTCATTACCATTTTATTTGTTTAGAGAATTGTGAACTTCACATTGTGTATCTAATCAGAGTCTCAGCAACCTTCAGTCAGAGACTGAGACTGGATCACAGCTTTAACCTCTGCAGAGTCACAGACAGACACAAACCTTCCAAATCACACACAAGCAGCCCAGTCTCATCATTTTTGGATGCCTCTACTGTACACTACACTGTGATCAATATATTAAAAATTATAAATGAAAAGATAACATTCACATAAAGCTGTTTGAAAGTAAAATTTATAGGTACTTTCCAATAATATTTTTAAGGATCTCTGTCAGAGACCAGACAGAGCCATGACTCTCAAGAACCAGAGCCTGAAATATGGAAAGAAAAAAAATCCCTATGAGAAATAAATGTGTAACAGTAAATATTTTGTCCAGTGGAAAATAATCGTTTTGAAACAAAAGCTTGGGATATCATCAAACCAGAAAAATAGAACTCATTTTTTTCTTTAATAACACACCTTAGCATGTAGTAATGTGACACATTTCCAAACAACAATACATAGATTTTGTTCAATGTTTTGATTGTGGCAGTGAAAACACATGTTGCTGTGTGAGTGTGACTGGCAGCCTGTGCACTGAGACCATGAAGCCCACTTCTCTGAAGCAGCTTCTTCTTCTTCTTGGCATCAAAACAGAGCTGGGAGAAATCTACCAAAAGGAGAAAGAACATCTGAGGTGAAACCAGTCAGGACAAATGATTAAATTATATATAGTAGTTCAATACAGCCTCTCAGGTAGCTTTGTGCTGATTTCAGCTCACTGCTCCTGTCTGTGGACCCGTGGTTTTTATGTTTGTAACCACTTAACTTCCATTCATCTATTTAACTCAGGGAAGAGAAATGTCAGGTTGGTGCAGGCTGGTGAGTTTAGGAGGGAGGTGCGTTTGGTTCTCTGTTGTCATTATCTGAAAGATTTGGTTCACCCTGTGGCTGGGCTGTATCTGGGGTTACGTTGGACCTGTCACACTTAGCAAGTTTCCCAGGTTGGTGTTTATGGTTTAGAACTTCTAGCTCTGGAGCAGCATCTGTGGCTGTGTAGGGTCCCGTTGGTTTTTGCTGTTTCTCCAGATCTGCGTTGGAAATTAGGTTATTGATCTCAGTGCATTCTTAAACAGGCTGAACAAGGTTATATATCGTCACCCTCCTAAAAAAATGGTCAAAGACATTTTTAAAATTTTATTTTTGTCTAAATTAAATTTTCAACATTCGGTTCAGTTTTTTGTGTTTTCTGAAAAGCCTGAAAAAAATCAAGGGAGGGTGACGACATGTTTCATGGCTAAATAACATAACTGCTGCAGTCTGATAGTGACAGCAAGATCTGAAGCAGTGGGTGACGAGGAAGAGGAGGAATACAACAATTTGAAGAGATCCCTCAGTCTACAGTCAGCACAATGGCTACATTAGTGGCTGTTTGAGTTTCCTTCCATCTGCTGTGAACCTGAAGCACGGAGAACACAAAACATCTCTTCCAAATCTGGGATCACAATTATCAATATGTTCTTATTAAAGGTGAAATATGTGTTGTGACCTGGCTTTTTATACACCTGGCAACCCTGGGTCATCAGTGGTAACCCATCCCCACCCCCACACCCATCCCACACACATTCCGATCTACTGGCCCCGTGTACATAACAAAAGGTGGCCTAATGAGATGTAAACTGCCATTTGGAGGTGCTTGGTAGAAAAAGGAGTAGTGTGAAAATGCTGGTAGTTCTAGTGGTCCAAGTTGTTCACCCACTCCTCCAACCTCCTACAACAGTCTCCTAAATCCTTAGGGCTTGGTTTGTGGCCTGAACTTGAGTTGAAGCTTCTCCAAACTCCACTGGTGTTGCTCTGCAGTAGCTGGTCCTCCATCTTCTTTCTGTAGGTGTGTTTTCCATCCCTGATTTTCCTTCTGAGATCCTTCTGCACAGCTCTCAGCTCCTCCTTATTTCCTGATCTAAAGGCTCTCTTCTTCTCCTTCAGGAGAGCCTTTGTTTCAGAGCCACAGTTATGTATAACAAGTAATACTCAAGTGAATGTTAAACATGTATTAAAAGAAAAATGATTCAGCTCAGCTCACAAGAAACTGCTGGATACTATTCTGGAAATGCCTAATGAATACAAGGCCACTGTGAGCAATGACAAACCTTTAAACATGATAATCAAAAAGTACACATTAAGTATCATTGCTCACCTTTATTTATGAGAATGTCACTTCTCAAAATGATTGCATGCTGTCAGCTCTCATGGGTGAAGTTTGGCTTTGAGGGTTGGAGAAGAAGCTTTCCAGCACCTTTGGATTTCCAATTCAGTTCTGAAAGAGCAAAGACACAAACTACAATGATGTATGAAGCGGAAATGTTTGATTGTTGCTGCAGCACTAAACAGGTTTATAAACTGGTAGCTGATATAGCCTGAAGTATTAAAGATGAACCTCCTCTTCCACAAAAAAAAAAAAGATTTAGTGGTTCTTATTGCTGTTCTCAAATCTGCTCCCTCCACTGATAAACAACAACAATGTAAAACATATTAATGAATCAGTAACAAAATTATGGTGTTGAAAGTAAGTAGCCTGATGCTTCTAGATTAGTGACTCCAAAGCAGGCTGAGTCAAAACCTGAGATGGAGACTGGGTTTGTTTAAAGCTGAGGACAGTGAATCAGTCCCTGCTCACTGACAGGATTCCCAGAGTCTGGAAGCTTCTCCATGATGGGAATGTAATACACTGCAAGTTTCAGCTCATTCTCAGGTGCTGGCAGGTTTCATGGATCCTCAGGTTTGTCACAGAGGATTAAAGGCAGCCAGACTTTGATCAATTCATTTCAGTTTTATGTGTATAGCGCCAAATCACAACAGTCACCTCAAGGCTCTTTCCACAGAAGAGCTGAAGGCTCTGCATCCCATTCTACTCTTAAGTATCATAGGAACCACAAGTAAGCCAGCAGTCTGAAGTATAAACAGACTGCTCTTTGTTTAAATAGTGAATATAAGAAACTTGCTAATATAAGGTTTGTTTACAGTGAATATAAAGAAATCACGGGAACCTCCCCAGCAGTCTAGGCCTATAGCAGCATAACTAAGAGAGGCTTCAGGGTCACCTGATCCAGCAACTGTGTTCAGACCAGTATCATTTTATTTTACATTGTGATAACCCTGGGTCAGTTCAGTGCAGATTAAATGAAGCACTGTACTCGCAGATATTGAATATGGATGCACTGAAGCTCATCAGGATATTTATTTGGAATCTGTGGCTGAAAATAATCATTTTACTTAACTAGTAAGTCCAGAAGCTCATATTTCTGTCATAACATTGTTTAATAGTGAACGCTTTCCTACGATATCCGCTAACATTTGCACAAAAGACGGCAAAACCCGCAATAATCTCTACAAATGCATCTCAGAGTTGGGATATCAGCGCTCTCTTACACCACATTAATCTAATTTCAAGAGCTTAGTGAACTCACTGCCTTAATAATATCACTATATAAACGCTGTCCATTGAAATCCTCTTACCTGAACACTGCAGCATCCGCCGGAAGTCAGCGAGCATGGCTTCTGTAGTCCTTCTTCTGTAGTCCTTCATCCCTCTGTCAGTGATCCTCCGTTAGAACGATAACTACCTTCTCGACTGACTACGAGGTGCAGACGGCCCTTGCTGGCCCATATCTACGGGCCTGAAAACCGCTAATAAAGTCAGTAATTACCTGATAACATCCGAAGCGGGTGAACTAATGCAATTTACCTGGACAGCAACGGGAATACGCGTGACCGTGGTCACGGCCAATGGGGGTCATGGGTACTGTAGTTCATTTATTTATTCATCGCTGGTTCATGGATTTAACACAGAAGAAAAACGGCTTCAGACCACGGAACTCAAAGAAAAAATTGGACACCGAATATATATATTCTTCTTCCTGCTCTTGTCGGAGACGGTCGCACTATCTCTCTCTCCCTGCCCTCCCCATCTCTCCGCTTGCTGCTTGCTGTGAGAGCGTCTTTTACACACTGTCCGAATAAGAACAAGATTGAAACATGGATCTGGCAAACTGGGCATTCTCCATCATTGACCGAATTTTTTCCACTATGAGATCCGGGACAGGGGAGCCTGCGTGTCCGAGTGGAACAGACCCGGTTGGATACGTCATCGACTCTTGGAGCTCGTGGAGACCGGTGTGCTTCTCAGCCCTTGGAGTGGAAGACGTGGAAGACGCATATATATTCGGCTTTTTGGTAGCGGTATCTTCTCTGTTTGGGCTCGGTGGATACCTGCTTTACTGGCAAATTAAGAAAATCTGGACGGCGGTTCGACATCTGCAGAGGCTGCCGACCCAGGTGGAAGGGCTGAGCAGAGCCGTACAAACTCAGACTCAAAGCCTGGTGGACCTGAGCCGCAAGATTAGCGAGCTCGCAGGCGAGAGGGGTTAGATCAGGAGATATAGTTCGGTTCTGCACAGTGAGGACGGCAATCAACGAATTTGGAATATTGGATTTTCGAATGGTTTCCCAGTAAGACTGAAGGCTGTTGGAAAAACAAGCAGCCTGTTCCAAAACATCATTTGTTATCAGGAATTCGGCTCCCCTGCCAGCCTTGGGTTGGCAACCATATCTCTCTCCAGGGCTCTGTGTGCGGCTGCTCTTCCCCCCACTCCGCGTTGTGATTTGTGAAGCTGGGTCTGGTGTATCACGGCCGCTGATGAAATTCCACCACTATCAGCGAACTGTTTTGGCTGGAACCTGGCATCTGGCTCCACAATGCCCCCACCTCTCGTCTCCGTCTGCATCCCCTCCTGACCTGACCTCACCTACCGCCGCTGTCCTAGCTTTACATGTGCAAATGCTTTGCTATGGTGGTTTTTTTGGACCCTGGTATAGTGCTCTTTTTGAGCACTGTACCAGATGACTTTTTTTTTAACCTAACTTCCCCATGATGTGTTGTTTTCTCCTCCTGCCAAAGGTAGCGCTGCAAGTCGGCTGCATGACCCGAGGACACATATCCCCCCATGTGTGTTGTGTTTTTGTGTATTCTTGGATGGTGTTCTGTAACTGCAATTTCCAATGTGTGAACTTGTTCACCCACATGGCAATAAAACTTCATTCATTCATTCATTCATAGCACTAACCATAAACACGTAAATATAAATTTAGACCTAAAAAGCCCCACAATTGTCATCGTTACAACCATAATAAGCACCCCACATTAAATGAAACAAGGAGAAATTCATGTCAAAAGGAAAAGTGGCGCTTAAGGATTGCAATTAAAGGCATAATTCAGCTTCTGAGCTTCCGGTTCAAAAGAAAAGGGGGGAAAAAAGGGGGACAGGGGCAAAAAAAAAAAAAAAACTATACTGCAGCTTAGAAGCCGTGCTCAGAGGCACGAACTTTATCCCACTGCATTTCAGGCAGAATAGAAGTCGTGCCGAGTAACACGAAAAAAAGAGGGAATTCGTGTTCATGAGCACGAATCAATAGATTAAATTTCGTGACTACTACACGAACTGCCTTGAGACCGGGTTGGCTCAGCGCAGCACCGCTTCTTTTTTAACCTACTGTATTTATTTACTTATTTAGTTAAAAAGTGAAGTGAAACAAAGGAATCTTTTGGTGATTCACAATGGAAATGTGTGAAAGGTCATACTGACAAAAATTTTAGGCATCTATTTTAGGTTTTCAAAACTTGATACTTCACCAAAACTTTTTTGAATCACAGAACTCAACGTTTTTGTTAAGAAGGCGCCACCTTTTGGTGACAGTCTACAATTGAGGGAAAGGGGTGTGTTCATGCTGGAAAGTAGATACGCCCAGGAGAAGGAGGGGGACTTCCAGCCCGACGACAGCCAGACGTCGGCCAGCTGGGGGCTGGACTTCAGCTGGCCGACGTCTGGCTGGATGCGGCAACTTTAGGTGGCTGCATCTGTAGGACTCTTTCTTCAGCTTGATGACTTCCTTCACCTCCGGTGACCACCATCTCGTTTGGGGGTTACCACCATGACAGGCACCAACCACCTTGCAGCCACAGCTCTGAGCAGCAGCCTCAACAATGGAGGTTCCTCCGTGAATGGCCACCTTATCGTGGTGGAGGGGTTTGTGTGTCCCAGTGATCCCAGGAGCTATGTTGCCCGGGGGCTTGTCCCCCTGGTAGGGCCTCCCATGGCAAATTGGTCCTGGGTGAGGGTCCAGACAAAGAGCGGTTCAGAAGACCCCTATGTCTATAAAAGCAAGGGAACAGTTTACCCTGCCTGGGATAGGGTTACCGGGGCCCCACCCTGGAGCCAGGCCTGGGGAGGGAGCTCAAGGGAGAGCGTCTGGTGGCTGGGCATTAGCCTGTGGTGCTCGGCCAGGCGCAGCCCGTAGAGGTTACATGGGCCCGCCCTCCTGTAGGCCCACCACCCACAGGAGGTGTCGTAGGGGTCGGGTACAGTGTGTGTTGGGCAGTGGTCGAGGGCAGAGGCCCTGGCAGACCGATCCCCGGCTATCGAGACTGGCTATTGGGACATGGAATGTCACCTCTCTGGTGGGGAAGGAGCCTGAGCTAGTGCATGAGGTTGAGATACCAGCTAGATATAGTTGGGCTCACCTCAATGCATGGCCTGGGCTCTAGAACCAGTCTCTTGGAGAAGGGCTGGACTCTGTTCCAGTCTGGAGTTGCCCTCGGTGAGAGGTGGCGAGCTGGGGTGGGTATTCTTGTATCCCCCCCGGCTTGCTGCCTGTACATCGGAGTTTTCACCGGTGGATGAGAGGGTTGTTTCCCTGCGCCTTCGGGCCAGGGAACGGGTCCTGACTGTTGTTTGCGCTTATGCACCAAATGACAGTTCAGAGTACCCACCCTTTTTGGAGTCGCTGGGCAGGGTGCTGGAGAGTGCTCCATCTGGTGACTCCATAGTCTTGCTGGGAGACTTCAACGCTCATGTGGGCAATGACAGTGAGACCTGGAGGGGCGTGATTGGGAGGAACGGCCTGCCCGATCTGAACCCAAATGGTGTCTTGTTATTGGACTTCTGTGCAAACCACAGTTTGTCCATAACAAACACCATGTTCGAACATAAGGATGTCCATAAGTGCACATGGCACCAGGACACCCTAGGTCGCAGGTCGATGATCGATTTTGTAATCGTATCATCAGATCTGCAGCCGTATGTTTTGGACATTCGGGTGAAGAGAGGAGCTGAGCTGTCAACTGATCACCACCTGGTGCTGAGTTGGATCAGGTGGCGGGGGAAGATGCTGGACAGACCTGGTGCACCTAAATGTATTGTGAGGGTGTGCTGGGAATGCCTGGCAGAAGCCCCAGTCTGGGAGATCTTCAACTCCCACCTCCAGCAGAACTTCAACAGCATTCCGAGGGAGGTTGAGGACATTGAGTCTGAATGGACAAAAAAGGTGCAAAAATGAACTTATAGGACTTTATTGAAAATGAGGGCAGTATAAACAAGTAAACTGTGCTGGTCTGTGGACAGAACTAAAACTAGGGGGGAACAAGGAACAGAGATGCACACAGCTGAACATAGATGACAACACGACAAAGAACAGAAGAAAACTGAGGGCTTAAATACACATCAGGTAATCAGGGCAAGAGGAAACAGCAGGGCACCACAGGTGAAGCAAATGAAAATAATAACAGGGGAAGCAAACTAAACTCAAAGCACGGGGAACACAAGACTTGTCAAAATAAAACAGGAAGTGACTAAGGAAGGAACACAGCACAGGGAACCAGAGACACAGACATGGGACAGAAACGCAGACTAGTCACAACACTGGGAATAAAACTCAATACGGAAACAAAGAAGGTCAGGGGTAAGACAAAGGGACAAACAGACACCAGAACACAGACGCCGGGGAGACAGGGATGAAGGAACAAGAAAACCACAAATGATAAAGCCAGCACTAAGAACTATGAAAGCCAAAACAAACTGGGAACATACAAGGAAAATAAAATTAAACACAAAACACTGGGCAGATGGCCCAGGACCATGACAATTCCTCTGCAGATGACCAGTTAGCTGTTGTACAACTACTCTTTCAAGAATCTTTGAGAGAAAAGGAAGGTTGGAGATTGGCCTATAATTAGCTAAGACAGCTGGGTCAAGTGATGGCTTTTTAAGTAGCGGTTTAATTACAGCCACATTGAAAGCCTGTGGTACATAGCCAACTAATAAAGACATTGATCATTTTTAAGATAGAAGCATCAATAATTAAAAAGACTTCTTTGAACATTCTAGTAGGAATGGGATCTAATAAACATGTTGCTGGTTTGGAGGAACTATTGAAGTTAACTCAGAAAGATCAATTGACAAATGACGAATCCGGTGACGGTGAGATCTCTTGAAAGGAATTTTGACTCGCCAAAATGTAATTGAAGATATCTTGAATTATTGTTCTTACTAGTCAGAATGTAATTGCAGATATCTTAAATTACCATTCTGGATAGTCAAAATGTAGTTTTGTCTAGTCAAAATGCAGTTTTAGATATCTTAAATGTAATTACGGATAGTCAGACAAATTGATTTTATATTAAAACAGCCTGCCATAGTTGCATCCATCGTCTCATCCATCGTGTACAAGCATGTAGGGGCCATACAAACTACTGAGTACCAAAATTTGGGCGAAATGGACTAGCCTGCCACATTACTTTTTCACTTTGATTTTCATGGTGTCTTTGAATTCAGCCCTCTGTAGGTTGATAATTTTCATTTCCATCAAATGACGTGTCATCTATTCATTCCTAACACATTACCTAGTCTATATCAGTACAGATTTCCAGCAGAATTTTTTTTCCCATTGAGATCTGATGTATTTTCAAAGAGTTTTTTTTTTTTTTAGCAGTGCATTTATTCATTCATTTTTATTGCTCTCAGACCAGTAAACATCACCGAGACTGCAGCTGAAAGAAAAACTAAAACTATTTCACACGTCTAAATATTAATTGAGTGGAAAGTCAGTCAGATCCTCCTGAGTCTGTTAGGCAACATTTTTGCTGGTTTTCCTTCCTGATTTCAGATAGGTCAGACTTTATTCATTTACAGTAGTAGGCTTTTTCCAGCCTTATTGACCAAAGCACTTGAAGTGTACACACATTCATGCAGTCATTTTAATACTAAACCTTTCCTCTCATGCACACTCATAGTCTGATGATTTGCAGCAGCTGTGTTTCTTTCAGTCTGTATTGTGTGTTTAAGCCCTCCATGTTTTCCTAATATAGTTTTAGCTTCCTTTGTAAAATTAGTCACTCTGCTGCCAGTAGACCTGTCCATTTTTCTGATTGGTCATATAACCACCAACACAACCCCTTTCATGCAAGTCTGCTCATAGCCAGGTTAGGAAACCCGGGGTTATCAAGTTGATAACCACCTTTGTGTGACTGCTTAGCCTGATTTAGTTTAAAAGGTAAATAAACACTTGGCATCCAGTATTTTTTAAATAAACTAAACTGAATATATTTACAAAGAATACATAGATGAGTCACAGTTTCGCTGGTAAGGTTGAATTAAAATGTTTATTCAAGCCCTGTGATAGACTTGCAACCTGTCCAGGGTGTATGCCACTTCTTGTCCTGTGACAGCTGAGATAAGCTCCAGCCCATCAACCTACCATAAGCATCTAGATAAACAATTTAAAAAAATGGATGGATGGATGTTTATTAGTATATTACTTTGTTGTCATATAGTTAAGAGTCTGACTGAGAGACTGAGACTGAGAACCTCCCATGCCTATGTGGCATATTGGGCGGCAAACGATCGCCACTGGGCTCGGTCTTGTGCCCGTGTTTCAGCTTCTTCCAATGGAATATTCGATGTTCTGAGGTCTTAGTGGAATGACCTTTGCCAGGTATTGCGGGGGCGTCCTCGAGGTCTTTTGGCGCCCGGGGGCTGCCAGCGCACCGCCATCTTCAGGATCCTTGAGTCATCCATGCGAAGGACATGGCCGGCCAGTCGGAGTCTTCGACGTGCGACGATGTTGTGGAGTTTGACCGAGCCACTCCTTCGCAGGACCTCTTCGTTGGTGATGTGTTCAGTGTAGTGGATCTTCAGAATACGGCGAAGGCACCGTTGTTGGAAGACGTCCAGCTTGGTGTTGATGCTGGCCGACGACTTCCAGGTCTCGCTGGCGTAGATGGCGTTTGGGATGACTATTGAATTCAGCAAGTGGAACTTGATCTTGAGGGAGATGGTTGGGGAGGACCAGATCTTGTTCATCCTCCGAAATACCGCGGCCACCTTCCCGATGCGGCACTTGACGTCCACCTCCGCGTCACCATCATGGGAAATCACACTACCGAGGTAGGTGAACTTCTCCACTTCTTCCAGTCGCTGCGTCCCAACATAAATCCCCTGTCGTGGGTCCGTGGAGCTGACGAACATGACCTTCGACTTCTCCGCACTGAGAAGTCTGGCATGGTCACATATAGTTAATAGTTCTCAAATAAATCATGTTTGTACAGCCCAAGAATTAATTTGACCAGCCATGATTCTAAAAGACAGAAAAGACTAGAGCATACTGATTAACTATAGCCTCTAATTGTACAAACTTGTGTTTTGACACTACTTAAATCTGGCTTCTGGTGAGTGATGGGACTCAGTCTTCTGTCAGTAGCATAGAACAAGAAAAAGAAAAGTTTCTTCTTTTAAAATTGAAATCAGACCTCCACAGTGTGCAAGTTTTTACATAACTGGCCTAAACAAAAGTCTCTGAGTTTTAGGAATTCATCCAAACTTTCACCAGAGCTGCAGTCATTTTGGCATGTGTGCATTGTTAAGGCTTCTTACTGTACATCCATCATATTCGCTCTTCAGTTCTGATGCATGATGGACACCTCCTTCAAGTTGGCAGCAAAAGTAATTCGCCATGCATTTAAATTGACTTTCCTGTAGGCACAAATCCATGAAAAAGGAAGGAAACTGCTGACCACTGCTGAGCAGCAGACAATAAATATATTGATTTTGATCTGTAATTTGCTTAGGTTTACGCTACCAAACCAAGTGCAATAAATCCAGCCCCATCTGCTCTAGCACTGGCATGGTCACATGGTTGCATGAAGTTTGTTTGTGTAGTCACTCTCCACTGAGCCTGAAAACAATTTAATTTAACTCTATTTTATCATACAGTGAAAGGCATGAATAAAATTTACTTACTCCTCTTATGCACATACTGTATATGTTCTTGGTCTTTGTCCATGTATGTCAAGTTCCAGTATACTTCTCATAAGTATGTTCTGGTTCCCCAACACCTGATGCAGACCAGGTGACATGTGGTGAAGTTTTGGGGTTCAGACTGGGTACTCTTACTGGATACATGCCCTGACTGGGATTGTAACCCCAACCTATTGGGGGCTGAATAGGGGTTGTGAGCCTCAGCAATGGTACTCTAAAAGTCAACTGCCAGAAGTGTGACATCTGCCTTTGTTTCACATTCACCATCAACTGTTTCCTGATGTTCCACACAGGATAATTGTCAATGTCACACACTTACTCCCATGTATGCATGTATAGACACACACACGCATACTATAGCATACTGACTTTGGAACAATAGGTGGGGGGGTTCGAATTTCAACCAGGGCGTGCATCCAGTAACGGTCTCCAGGCTAGGCCCCCCCCAGGCCTACCTTGGAATATGAGCGATGTAAGCGTTTGCTGTCGCTTGGAGTAACAAGGTCCACTGACAATAAGCGGGCTACTGGAACATGGATACAGAATAAGTGGATGGGATGAGAATAAGAAATTGTTGGAATAGTACTACATATGTAACCCCACAGTGATGAAGTGCAATCCATCAAGGTCACCAATTTAGAGAGAGCGAGAGAGAGAGAGAGAGAGAGAGAGACCAAGCAAGTCTAAGCATATTCCTGCAACCAGGACTGTGCTAAAGATTTAGCAAGCCTAAAGCACTTAATTGGCTGTCCAAGCAAATTTTTAAGACAGAAAAACATATTCAAATGATTTTCAAACTCCATTGTTTTCACTTTTTTGGGGGTTAGTTTATGTTACACTGATTACAGTTTGATAAGTTGGAATCTTTTAATATGCTTCTAATACCAAAAGGAATACAGAAGCACCTGAATGGCAGCAGAAGAAATCTTGAACTGTAATGTATTTCTATGTCTGTCATTTCAGCAGCAAGGCTCACTGAAATATTGAAACATACAGCAGTATCAGTCTAATAATTTAGAAACACATCTATGGCACAGTCCTTATGCATGATTCAAGAAAGAAAAACTTATTTTCTTAGGCGGCATGGCTGAGGGTAGCTAAATATTTCCCTGGGATTATATGGAAATGCCAGTATATTATGGATGTGCCACACAGTAGGTTTTCCCTGTGGGAATGAATGCTGTTTGCATCCACATTTATTTCAGGCTGGCGTGAGGGGCTCATCTATTTTGGCCCTTTTGTCACTGCTAAAGCCTCATGCTATGGGAGTGGGCCTTTTTGGCAATTCTTCCACTGTACAGTGCACATCACAAGACTACTGGCAGATTTAAAACCTGCAAGCAACAAGGACATCTAATCTCTTAATCTGTCTACCAACTGCTTGGCTACAGTGGATAACAACAGGCTATCTAAGCAGCTGTCTGCAGAAACTCTTCTCAACGACAACTTAAAAGTCAAACCATGCTTCCTGGTCCATGATGTGATGCTGAAGGGCACTGATAACAAACCAGGAGCTACCGTTTGTGGCAATGGGTAGGATTTGATGATGTTGGCTGCTGATTTTCAACTTGAAATCCATATTTTTTATGCATGTAATAAGGGAGGATGTGCAGAGGTTTGATGTGACAGAAGACGATGGTAGGGATAGGGTGAGGTGGAAGTAGACAATCTGCTGTGGCAACCCATAAGGGGGCACCTGAAAGAAGAAGAAGGAGTGGGTAGCATGCCTGGTCACTGTAATGATATGCTCATGGAAATCAAGCCTGGGCAACGATTTCCACTGTCAATATTATTTGATGATGAAAAACTGTAACCTGTACTAAACCAATAAAAAGTTTCTCTCCTGTATTTTGTTCTGCTTGTGCGCTCTACTATGCCCAGCTCTGATCCAGAACCCTTAAAATTTACGGTGTGCTTGAACAGCTTCACCAGACTGGAAATTATTGCTTTCTCTGCAGTGTGAGATTTACATTTCATGGCTGTTTTCTCATGAGTATGTTGTTGTCAGTGCAAGTGTACAGTTATATACATTTAGATAACAGTCTGAATTTAATTAAGACAGACAGGGCAACTATCACTGTCCCCTACATTATGTAACATGTTACATTTTATTGCAACACAAACCATACAATTCATGAAGCAGTATTGTTTATTAAAATGCCAGAAAAGTCAGCAGAGAGCAAAGAATTTACATTTACCCCACTATCAGCCTGAAGGCTTGGATGAGTGCAGGTGTATGCAGCTGTGGATGTCTTCTCTCGGTGTATCCATGTTAATGCAGAAGGGAAGAGTGCTAAAAAACTGAAAAACAGCTCCAAAGCTCCCTCTCTACATTGATCTGGAAAACCTGACTAAATAGTTAAAGAGTTGAGAGACTGTGTTGGTGGAACAGAGTGCACTGCCTGGAGACATGTTGAAGTGCTGAGATAACACAGATATAAATGAAACACATTATTAAGACAATTACAGGGAAATAAAGCGGAAAAGAAAGAAGATAAAAACATGCAGGAAGAGTGCCTTGGTTTTCCTCGGTGGGCTGCTGCCGATAGGCTCCTTTAGAAAAGTGAATTTCAAATGTGCTGGGCTCAGTACTTGAATGTGTGGCTTTGGATGACTACATGGAGCGGGGTATCAGTGTTTCTGTCAGAGAATTGATCATCCGGACCACTGCTTCGTTAACCAGCAGGAACATTTATTAACAGCTGCTTTGTACCATATGGTAACACTTTCACCATCCTAATTGAGACATACCAAAACAAAAGCTAATAACAGGGTTTTTTTTAAATTATTATTATTTTATTTTTATTTTTTTTTAATGGGGCATTGGCAACTGGGTTTCTAGAACTTAAATTATTTTAGATTTGCCACATCATAATAATCATATTGCCATATTAGCTCACTGTATATACATAATGTACACATATACAACTGGTAACTAATCTCCTTGTAAATCCAGATATCTAATCAGCCAGTCACATGGCAGAAACTCAACTCATTTAGGCATGTAACCAAGGTCAAGATGAATTGCTGAAGTTAAAACAGAGCATCAGAATGGGGAAGAAAGGTGATTTAAGTGACTTTTAAATTGGTGTGGTTGTTGGTGCCAGACAGGGTGGTCTGAGGATTTCAGAAACTGCTGATCTCCTGGGATTTTCTCACACAATCATCTCTAGTGTTTACAGATAATGGTCTGAAAAAGAGAAAATATCCTGTGAGCAGCAGTGAAAACGGCTTGTTGATGTCAAAGGTCAGAGGAGAATGGCCAGACTGCTGATAAATAACCTCGTTACAACCAAGGTATATGGGGTCAGTGTCTGGTGCAGCATAGTCTCCGTTTGCTGACAAACATGTAAAAATAATAAAGTCTTCAAGATACAAGATTTGAATAATGGAAGAGCCGAACAATATGATATTTGTCATTGCTGAATGCAAGTCCAAGGAAGGCTGTGCTGGGATCAGAGGGTACCAGTGATCTGATTGAAAATATGATGCCTCCATGTCTGATGAAGCCCATATGTTGTGACAAGAGGACATTGCTGAATAATGCTCAGTGCACTGATCCTGGGGTGTCAATTGATGAGGGAAGGAAAGAAAGAAAAATGTCATTGGGGATGCACAATATCTTTTGAAATGCGGAACATTCTTTGATTTTGTTCAAGGTCAGCACTTATAGGTGCTCTCAGCAGGGCGAACTGTCTCACAAGTCATTCACACAGGTATGCAAGTGCTCCAATAGTATCTTTTATGAGTTTTATTTACTTTATTTTTATTGGCTCTGCCAAAATTTGACAAGTTATTCAAGATACTGTCAATCATTACATTTAAACTGTTGCAAAGATAAAAGTGTTAAAGTATTTTGGTCTATTCAGCCATGTTCTTAACCACTGACCCAATTCAGGGTTGCAGCTGTCATTGTACAGGTCACCAGTATGTTACAGGTCAAACACAGAGAGATAAACAACCATTCACACATATGATTAAATTAGAATCACCAATTAACCTAACATGCATGTCTTTGGACTGCAGGAGGAGGCCTGAGTACCTGGAAAACATGCCAACCAAAGCACCCCAGCCAGCCGGCAGGTTGGCTGTGAGGCAACAGTGCTAACCATTGAACCACTGTACAAACCCTTATGCCAGTGTTGTCACAAAAAGTTCTACTGAGTTTACTTGTGATACAAACATCAGTATTCTCAGAGGGTTTTGTGCGTGTGATATAACAATAGTAACCATACAAGAGAAAGTAAAATATTTTTGATAGACTTGTAAATATGCTAATAGATTGACACCTTCATTGTCAAAGCTGATGTCACACTCATGCACACTGTAGATTGAGACGAGTATGTTTAAAAAGTTCATTGTCTGCTGTTTTATTTTTTCCAGCACCCTAGTAAGCCATGGTAATGGTTATGTTACAGTAGATGTATAAAGCACAATTGATCAAGCATGGACAATATATAGTTGATACTGATGGGTGCTGGGTTTAGTTCAAGACAGGGGCCCCAAATCTAATTCTGCTTAAGGCCCCAGAAAACCTTGGGCCGGCTCTGGGTACAACATGTAACCCAGGTGACAGTGTGCATGAGGTAAAAACCTGATTAAAATTTATTTTTGTTTATTATTTCATTTGGAAAAAACTGGTTTAAAAATATTAAAACCAAGCATTCAATCCATGGATGATTATTGGTTGGTTAAAATATGTATATTTGAAATTTTAAATAGGCAAGCTTTTATTCTGAAAGTGTCCCAGCGTGGCCCATGTGACTGGTAGTAGCCAACCGGATTTTTTTCGGTTCTGACCAAGATCGCTGCAGACACACAGACGTCGAGCTGCCGTTATTAAACAAAGGAAACTTATCTAAAAGAATATCTTTAATTTTTTGAGAAATTGTTTTGTTTTTCCACTTTATCCTGCCCTTCAGACGTGTGTACATTGCTGAATGGGACTTGGCCATTTAAGTTGGAGTGGAGAAAAGTTGAGCTAGTACTGAAGTGGGACTTCATACGCGGTGAAACGAGATGGCGAGCCACCGGACCTGATGAACTGTGAATTTGCTGATCTGTGCATGTGGAGCAACATGCTGTCTGCGGAGTGTTGACCGTTTTCATCCGAACTGGTAGGATTTATCCTTGACTGCTAACAGCAGTGGATTCAAGACTAGCGCAGAACACAGACAATAGAGGGATCAACAGCAGGACAAAAGAAAAGAGACTCTCATGTGCATCGCACCTTGTTCAGCCTTTTGCTGGATTATTTTGAGTTGTCTTTTGGTTCAATATTTTTATTTTAATATTGAATGACCCTGTGTGGTACTGCTGTGATATTATTGAGATTGCAAACTATTTTGTTGGTTAAACCTAACATAACATTGAGTCTGCCGAATCTGAATACAGAGTCTAATTTTGTATTAACTTTAAAAAAAAATAAGAATAAAATAGATAAATAGATTTTGAAGCTAGAGAACTAAACTAGGTTTAGTGACTACTGAGTTAACTCAAACAGACAAACCAAAGGGAACTGAACAAATAACCCTAAATTTAAGTTATTTCTTTTGGTTAAGATAACAAAAAGAGGGATTATACACCAGGAAGGTGTATGCTGTTGTGTTTTCTGTTGTTAAAGTCTTTTATGGTTTTTGTTGTGTGTAAATAAATCTTGCCGGCTAATTTAAATTTATTCTCTTGGTCTGTGGTCCTTAATTGTGGTGACACTAACTCTACTCTCCATAGCCGAACCTGTCATCTGGTCCAAACCCTGTAACGACTAAGGTGTTACAGTACAAAAGTGGCGAGCCAGCCAGGAGAGTAGTAATAAAACCTTAACCACACTGTAAATAGAACCATAAAACCTTATTTTTGACCCAGACCTCAAAATAGGCCAAGACCGGCAAAAATGGACATTGTTGATAAAGAAAACATTAAAATCCCTAACTCAGTTATCATTGGGGGCTTCACTGATGCAGACTTTGATGAAGAGTTATCTGACTTCCTGAACAAGTATGGGCGCATCTCGAGAACCATTAAAGTTGATGATCTCCACTCTCCCTACCCCAAAAATGCCATTGTGGAGTATGAGAGTGGAACTGCCTTGATAGCGCTTGAACCCTTGCTGCCCTACAAATTTGAGAGACCTACTGGAGTCCCTTACATCAGAGCCCTGTCAACGGAATATGTGTCAGCTCTTACAACCAGCGCCACCCACAGCTTGATTAGTGAACTACAGAAAATCGCCAAATTAAGTGGCAAGCCTTTTGAGGATGTTTTGCATGAGCATCTGTCTGAATGCAGTCAGTCAGTTGCTGGTGATCCAGAAACAGCTGAAACTGCATTTCCTATGCAAGAAACACAAAGTAGACCTACAGCCACAGTCACCCAACAATCACAAGCTCTTCCAAGTGACCCAGTTAAGGTGAATGAAACCAACTTAAATGTAACTGAATCTGATTCAGGCAAGCCAACACAACCTGATCTGCCATGCAATGTTCCAAAAACCCTTATAACCCACCCAGAGGTTCAAAAGGTTATTGTGGAGCACATAGTTCGGAGTGAATCTCCAGTCTCGCAGGCGAGTGCATCCTTTCGCCTGAGACCCTTTTCAGGCAGGTTACCTTGCCCTAGTCACGAGGTTGACTTTGACACATGGCGCCACAGTGTTGAGCTTATGCAGCAAGATCCTGATCTGTCTGACTTGCAGTGCTCACGGAAAATTTCAGACAGTCTTGTACCTCCTGCAGCCAATATAGTTAAACATTTAGGCCCTCAAGCTTTGCCTTCAGCTTACCTTGAGCTGCTCAATTCAGCATTTGGCACAGTGGAAGATGGCGATGAGCTTTTTGCTAAATTTCTTAACACACTGCAGGATGCAGGTGAAAAGCCATCACATTACCTCCACCGATTACATACAGCTCTCTCCAAAGCTTTGAACAGAGGTGGTGTTTCAGCTAGCGAGGCAGACCGACACCTACTACGGCAGTTTTGTCGTGGGTGTTGGGATAACGCATTGTTGGCAGACCTTCAGCTCGAGCGACAAAAAGATAACCCTCCTCCATTTGCAGAGTTGTTGCTACAGTTGAGAGTGGAGGAAGATAAACATGTTGCAAAAGAAAGCCGAATGAAAAAACACTTTGCTGCTACAAGACCAAAAGTGTCTTCCCACGCCCTTGCAGCAGCCACTGATACATCGGAGCCCATTTTGCAACATCAAATCACTGAAATGCGAACACAAATAACTGAGCTGCAAACTCAATTGACAAGATTAAGAGCACAGAAAGCGGACCAACCCACAGCTCCTCCAAGCAATGTGGTCGCAGATTTGAAGGCACAGATCACTGAGCTTCAGAGCCATCTTGCTAGACTTAAGCCACCAGGTTCTCCCAAAAAGAAGCCTAGCACACCACAAGCTAATGCTAAGACAAAGCCTAGACCCAAAATGCCTGAGCAAATCTCCACTACACTTCAAGCCACAAGGAACAGACCAAAGCCGTGGTATTGTTTCCACTGTGGTGAAGATGGGCATATTGCCTCTGCATGCTCAAATGACCCAAACCCATCCTTGGTTGCTGATAAAAGGAAACAATTAAAAGACAAACAGTTACTTTGGGATAAACAGAACAATCAAAACTCATCCCATTCTTTAAACTAAAAACAGCCCTCATTGCGGGACAGATGGGTGCTGTTAATGAGACCAGTCCCTCTCTGGAACAGTCATTCAGAAAAAAGAGACTGCACAACAAATCAACCACTGTTAAACTACCTAAAGGCTTAGTTGGAGCTAAGTATACTGCTCAAGTCCAAATTGATGGTCAGGTTAGCAGTTGTCTTCTTGATACAGGATCTCAGGTGACTACCGTGTCACACTCATTCTATGAAAACAATCTCTCTCACCTGGAAATTCATCCAATAAATGAGCTGCTGGAAGTTGAAGCTGCAAACGGTCAAAATGTTCCTTACTCAGGTTTCATTGAGGTCGAGATTACCTTCCCACAGAGCTGTTTTGGTTCTGAAATGACCGTGTCCACCTTTGCATTAGTTGTCCCAGACACACGTTCTAATGCCCAGTCCTCTCTTTTGATTGGTACCAACACTCTTGACCTTCTCTATGAGCATTTCTTCTTGACCGGTGCAGATCTCCATGCACTACCTTACGGCTACAGAGTGGTGTTAAGCGTGTTGCAACAGAGACACAAGCAGAAGGAAAACAGTAGTCTCGGACTTGTTAGACTATCTGGAAAAGAGCCAGAAGTTATACCTGCAGGCCAGAGCCGAGTGTTGGAGGGGTCAATCCATGTTAACACCAAAACCCCAGACAAGTGGGTTGTTGTTGAGCCACCCTCCACATCCTCTTTGCCTGGTGGCATTCTAGTCACCAATTGTTTACTCACCTTTCCTGAAAGGCCCTCACAAAAGCTTCCAGTTGTTGTGCGAAATGAGAGCAAACATGACATTATTATTCCTGCAAAGAGTGTCATCGCTGAAATCCATGCTATGCAGGAGATAGTGACAACCAGCCAAATACTAAAATCCACGCAGCCACCCAAATCAAAAGAATCCACAGTGCTAAATCTCAACTTCGCTGATTCTCCAGTTCCAGCTAAATGGAAAGAGCGGATTGTACAAAAACTCAGTACTATGCCTGAAGTTTTTGCACAACATGATACAGACTTTGGTTGTACAAACAAGGTAAAACATCAAATAAAACTGAGTGATGAAACGCCTTTCAAACACAGGCCCCGTCCAGTACGACCTCAGGACCTTGATGCTGTTCGAAAACATTTGCAAGAACTGAGTGAGGCAGGAATAATCCGCGAGTCTGATTCACCATTTTCTTCGCCAATAGTGGTGGTGAGGAAGAAGAATGGAGATGTAAGACTCTGCGTCGATTATCGAAAGCTAAATCTGCACACCATCAAAGATGCCTATGCCATTCCCAACTTGGAAGAGGCATTCTCAGCCCTCACTGGATCGAAGTGGTTCTCGGTCCTTGACCTCAAAAGTGGGTACTACCAAATTGAGGTGGACGAGGCAGACAAGCACAAGACAGCCTTTGTATGCCCCATGGGGTTTTGGGAGTTCAATAGGATGCCCCAAGGCATAACGAACGCTCCCAGCACTTTTCAAAGGCTGATGGAGAAATGTATGGGGGACATAAACCTTAAGGAAGTCCTAGTATTTCTGGACGACCTTATAGTTTTCTCTGAAACCCTTGAGGAGCATGAAACACGCCTTCTTCATGTCCTCAATCGCCTTAAAGAATATGGGCTGAAACTGTCTCTGGAAAAGTGCAAGTTCTTCCAGACATCAGTACGGTACTTGGGACACATTGTCTCCCAACAGGGTGTTGAAACAGACCCTGAAAAAGTCGCAGCCCTGAAAACATGGCCAAGTCCCAGAAACCTCAAAGAGCTCCGTTCCTTCTTAGGTTTCGCTGGGTATTACAGACGATTTATCAAAGACTATTCCAAAATTGTGAAACCCCTGACCAATCTCACTGCCGGATACCCACCACTGAGGAAGGGTAATAGTCCTAAAACACCAGATGTCCAGTACTTTCAGCCAAAGGCCCCTTTTGGAGAAAGATGGACAGAAAGTTGCCAACAGGCATTTGAGACCATAATTGACAAACTCACTACAGCTCCTGTGTTAGGGTTTGCCAACCCCAAGTTGCCTTATCTGCTACACACAGATGCAAGCACAACAGGGTTAGGGGCTGCTCTTTATCAAGAGCAGGGAGGAGAGGTGCGTGTAATCGCATATGCAAGCCGGGGACTGTCAAAGAGTGAAAGCCATTATCCAGCTCACAAGCTCGAGTTTTTAGCCCTAAAGTGGGCTGTAACTGAAAAGTTTTGTGACTACCTGTATGGAAATGCTTTCACTGTGGTTACTGACAGCAACCCTTTAACTTATATCTTGACCACAGCTAAGCTGGATGCAACCAGTTATCGTTGGTTGTCTGCTCTGTCCTCTTTTGATTTCCAGCTCAAGTACAGAGCAGGGAAACAAAACATAGATGCGGACGGGCTATCCCGCCGTCCCCACCCAGAACCAGTAAATGACATTGTTTCCCAGAAAGAACAAGAGCGAATCAGTCAGTTCCTTCAGCACCACTTACCTGGTACTGATCTGTTCACTCATGTTTCTCAAAATGCTGTCAATGCAATTTGTGAAAAACACCTAATTCTCCATTCCTCGGACACAAATGACCATGCATTTACGTGTCCACTTGTAACTTCCCTGTCCATGTCAGCTAATGCCATTCCTGATGGTTTTGATCAGTGTGACAGTAATCCAGTCATTCCATGCATTTCAGTAGAAGAGTTAAAAAAACATCAAATGGATGACCCTGCGATCAATGAAATCATTCGCCAGCTTGAAACAGGTGAAACATCACCCCCTGCTGTGCGAAAGGAGATCCCACAACTTTCCATCCTTCTGCGAGAGCTAAAAAAGCTTAAGTTGCAGAATGGGATTCTCTACAGAAAGAGGCAAGTTGGTGAAGAGTCTCAGTGTCAACTGGTCTTACCTGAGAGCCTCAGACTCATGGTTTTAAAAAGTCTCCATGATGACATGGGTCATCTTGGTATAGACCGCACTCTCGACCTAGTGCGATCCAGATTTTTCTGGCCAAGAATGGCCGCAGATGTTGAGCAAAAGATCAAAACCTGTAGTCGATGTGTTTTCAGAAAGGCACTGCCAGAGAAGGCAGCGCCTCTGGTAAACATCCAAGTCACCAGACCTCTTGAACTAGTCTGTATTGACTTTCTGACTATTGAACCAGACCGGAGCAACACCAAAGATGTTCTCGTCATTACTGATTTCTTCACTAAATACGCTGTAGCAACTCCTACTCCCAACCAGAAGGCTAAAACTGTAGCCAAAGCTTTGTGGGAAAACTTCATTGTTCACTATGGATTTCCCGAAAAGTTGCACAGTGATCAAGGAGCAGACTTTCAGTCAAAGCTTATTCAAGACCTTTGTGACCTTGCTGGTATCCAAAAGGTCAGAACGACACCTTATCATCCTAGAGGAAACCCGGTTGAACGGTTTAATAGAACATTACTCAACATGCTTGGAACACTCAAAGACGAAGACAAGAGACACTGGCGTGACTTTGTTAAGCCACTTGTGCACGCCTATAACTGCACCAAACATGAAAGCACTGGGTTTACACCCTATGAGTTAATGTTTGGAAGACAACCTAGGCTGCCAATTGACCTTGTCTTCAATGTTCCTTTAAATCGTCGTCAGCAACAATCCCACTCGCAGTATGTCAAAGCACTCAGATCCCATCTTCAGGAGAGCTACCAAATAGCTACCAAAAATGCTGCGAAAGTTGCTGAAAGGAACAAGGCCCGTTATGACAAATATGTCACTGAATCTGTCCTTGATATTGGTGATCGTGTACTTGTGAGGAATGTCCGGCTTAGAGGCAAACACAAGTTGGCTGATAAGTGGGAACCTGTGGTACATGTTGTCTTGAGTCAAAAGGGCAACTTACCTGTATACACTGTCAAGCCTGAGCATCAGGCTGGTCCCACAAGAACTCTTCACAGAGACCTTTTGTTGCCATGTGGGTTTTTACCCACCGTTCCTGTGAATGTCTCTTCAGAGCAAGAAAAGCCAAGCCGGCCAAGTACACGTCAGCACCCTATAACTGATCCTGACGAACAAGACCTGGATTACAACCTGGACGATGAGGATAACTACCTATTGTATTATCCTCCAGTTGCTCCTCTGGAAGTTTCAAAGTCCATAAAGGAATACGAAGTGGTCCTTTCTCCCAGTAATCATTCAGATTCTACTGTTGAGCAACCAACCTTTGATAATGCAACAGTCTCAGAACCTGTGACAGTTCCTGAAATTGCTCCAGATGGATGTAATGAGCAAATTATTGGACCTGATTCCGAACCGGATATGCCACTGAACCTCAAAAACTTACCTGTACCTGGAATGGAAAAAGAAATGGAAACAGACACTGGTGAAGTGGAAACTGCACCTGAAGCAGAGGAAGCAACTCATAACCAAATGAAGGAGAACGAACCCGTGGATAATAACACAGAAGAGCATGACCCTGATACACAACCAACTGTCAGAAGGTCTTCTCGAGAAAGAACAAAGCCAAAACTCTTAACTTACCCTGAGTTGGGAAACCCTCTTATTAGCATAGTTGAGTCTTTATTTCAAAGCTTAAGTGAAGCGATAACTAATTCCATTGAAGCACCTTAAATAGTCTGAACATATGCACTATGCAAAGGGACTTGCATAGATTTTAGAGGGGAGGGTGTAACCCAGGTGACAGTGTGCATGAGGTAAAAACCTGATTAAAATTTATTTTTGTTTATTATTTCATTTGGAAAAAACTGGTTTAAAAATATTAAAACCAAGCATTCAATCCATGGATGATTATTGGTTGGTTAAAAATATGTATATTTGAAATTTTAAATAGGCAAGCTTTTATTCTGAAAGTGTCCCAGCGTGGCCCATGTGACTGGTAGTAGCCAACCGGATTTTTTTCGGTTCTGACCAAGATCGCTGCAGACACACAGACGTCGAGCTGCCGTTATTAAACAAAGGAAACTTATCTAAAAGAATATCTTTAATTTTTTGAGAAATTGTTTTGTTTTTCCACTTTATCCTGCCCTTCAGACGTGTGTACATTGCTGAATGGGACTTGGCCATTTAAGTTGGAGTGGAGAAAAGTTGAGCTAGTACTGAAGTGGGACTTCATACGCGGTGAAACGAGATGGCGAGCCACCGGACCTGATGAACTGTGAATTTGCTGATCTGTGCATGTGGAGCAACATGCTGTCTGCGGAGTGTTGACCGTTTTCATCCGAACTGGTAGGATTTATCCTTGACTGCTAACAGCAGTGGATTCAAGACTAGCGCAGAACACAGACAATAGAGGGATCAACAGCAGGACAAAAGAAAAGAGACTCTCATGTGCATCGCACCTTGTTCAGCCTTTTGCTGGATTATTTTGAGTTGTCTTTTGGTTCAATATTTTTATTTTAATATTGAATGACCCTGTGTGGTACTGCTGTGATATTATTGAGATTGCAAACTATTTTGTTGGTTAAACCTAACATAACATTGAGTCTGCCGAATCTGAATACAGAGTCTAATTTTGTATTAACTTTAAAAAAAAATAAGAATAAAATAGATAAATAGATTTTGAAGCTAGAGAACTAAACTAGGTTTAGTGACTACTGAGTTAACTCAAACAGACAAACCAAAGGGAACTGAACAAATAACCCTAAATTTAAGTTATTTCTTTTGGTTAAGATAACAAAAAGAGGGATTATACACCAGGAAGGTGTATGCTGTTGTGTTTTCTGTTGTTAAAGTCTTTTATGGTTTTTGTTGTGTGTAAATAAATCTTGCCGGCTAATTTAAATTTATTCTCTTGGTCTGTGGTCCTTAATTGTGGTGACACTAACTCTACTCTCCATAGCCGAACCTGTCATCTGGTCCAAACCCTGTAACGACTAAGGTGTTACAAACACAAAGAGTAAATTTAACTCAGCAAAAATGCCAATGTATCTGTTTCCATGTAGGGGGGTAGAATTTAAAGAATAGATTTATTTTTTTCTCATCTCCCCATAAAGGCTCAGAAATTAGAACAAAAGAAGAATGAATGAAAGGGAACTTTCCTGAGGTTTTTCTCTTTTCCTTAAGCACACATTCGATCTTGTATTTTACTGTCCATGCTTTCAGCTACTTCCTCTGGTGGGAACCATCTGGTAAAGAGATTTGCAAAGCTGATTCTTCCATTGTGAAGTAGAAGGGTACTCGAAAAAGCACATACTACACCAAGGCAGTGATTTGAAATGTGGAATGTGCCTGTGTGATAAACCATATATATATATACATATATATATATTTTTTTTTTGCAAGAAGCAAAGCTACATTCATGCTTTACCATTGACTAATACTACTTTGGTTCAGTCTCTGTTAAGATTACAGGTATCACTTGTTCCTCACTGGTTGCTCTCACTGGGTTCCATGTGCGCAAAATATCCGCAAAGCTGAGGATCATTGCTGAATTTGATGCCATCTGTACACGTTCAAATGACTGCAGGATTTTTGCTTGTTAACAAAAGAAGAAATGCAGCCATGCTTGAGAGTCGGGATTTACTCTCTTGTTCAGGTTACTTCTCGTCACAAAACACTTACTGTTTCTTCAGTTTTGTTTAACATTACTTGAGGGCCCTCATCTGCATTAAATTGAGACAGTCTCAAAGAGGATGATGTCTAGTAGCCATAGAAATAAGGAGACTTATTGTCACCAATATAAAATACTTTTAAACGCTAGTTTTCAAAACCTTTATGGAGTTTTCATTAATAAAAGCTCATGTGGCCAAATGACTAGTAGTCAAATATCTGAATCAGCAAATGAAAGCTGCAGTTTAAAAAAAAGCACTAATTAAACATGATCTAAAGAGTGTTCCCACACAAGCTCTCTGTTGAAAGTCTGCTGCTTGTTTGCTAGAGACACAAGCACTGCAGTGTGGAAACACTCATACACGTCTTTAATGATTTACTGGCAATCAACTTATTCTGATGTTTAGCTATTGGGATATGGCGGTACTTTGTTTGCCTCATAAGTATTTAAATGCCCCTGTACTTAAAAAAAAACCAACAACAACAAAAAAACAGCCTTTTGTAAACTGACATCAACAGTCAATACATTTTTTTTTAATTTTTATATAATTTTCAATGTCTTCTGTGGGATTAGAAAGGGGTATTCACATTATAAGCTATTAAATACTGAGCCAGTCAACATGAGCAAAAGAAACAAGACATCTGGGTGTCAGAGGCAGCAGAAGACGTCCTCAAATTAGAAAAAGAAACATGGGGGGAAGACTCTGGATTATGCTGTTAAAACTCTTCAAGCTAAAAGATTTCCTCTTGTGCTCTTGCCAAATTATCCCACTCACTACCAAATGACACACAATCTATATCAATTTGTGTGTTGCATGCAATGAACACTTTTACCCTGCAGCTACAGAATCAGTGAAGGCTGTAATATTTCATGCAAAAAGTCAACGAGTGCTGCAGTCAATCCAGGAAATAAAAACAGCATTGTCCTTGCACTGTTATGCAAGGCATTAGGCTCATGTTATAAAGTATGATAAATTAAGTGTAAGAGTAGACTTTTTTTTCTTCATCCTAACATAGCCTTTTTTAGCTGCTTAACTTAACAAAACAGGTAAAGCAAAAGGTCATTGGGATGATTTATGCTTTATTGTTCTTAATTTCATCACATGAAATAAAGCCAAGTATAGTCTTTATTTTGGGTCTTACAGACTTCACATTATCCTGCATTAGAGATTATGAGAATAAATAAATACATATCCATCCATCCAATCATGCAGCAATCCATTTTCTTAGCTGCTTGCGTAATTCAGGGACATGGGAGGTTGGAGCTTAACCAAAAAACATGGGCGCAGCCTCTGGGTCGGAAAAATGAAGTCAGTGTGGAAGTGCCTAAAAATGTGCACTCTATCCAAAGGCCACCAGTGATCGTTGTGGATGCAAAAAGACTTCCGGTCCCATAAAAGTCTGTGGGAAAATGCTTTTCTTTTTTTTTTTCTTTTTTTTAAAGCCTGTCATGTCTGGTAGATTTTGCAAGCAGAACTGTGCTCTGAATGCAGTGTTGTGCCAAACATATTTGCTTTTCCAGAGTTCTGTAGATTCTCTATGGGCTCCTCTTGTTAATGTTTTTGTACTTTTATTTTATTTATTTATTTGTGTTATTTTTCACATAAGTATACCTGTGCCAGAGTTGACAGGCTTAGGGAAAAAAGAAAGAAAAGAAGAAGAAAGAGAGAAGCAAAAAAAGAGAGAATGGGGAGAAAATAGAAAAAGGGGATAGAGCACAAGTAAATAAATTAAATGGTTCATCAACTGCTGTAGGGGAGAGTGGGGTAAGATGATCCACTTTTTACTTTTTTGGTTCTACAGACGAAATTAAATGACACAGGTGTACAATGAAAACATCAATTTATAATTTGGATTGTTGTCTAACAAATGAAATTATAAGAATTAGTCTATAACAAACAGCTTTGGAAATATGACATCACAAAAAAAAGTTTTCCAGTGGCTCAGTTTGCCCCAGGCACCGGGTAAGTTGAACCAGTTCACTGGGTAAAGTGACTCATCTATTTTTTCCAGTATTAAAACAGACTTAAAAAAAAAAATTCCAGACAAAGCCTTTTAAATTTAGATTACCTGAAACAACACAAAACCAGCTGGGTATGGTTTGATTTTCTTTCATTTACCACTGATAAACAATAACTTTAAGGTGAGGGTGTAAATGGTCCATGTACTTTGCGGCCAGTGGATTTTCGTTTAGGAATCAGAAAACAAAAATCAGAAAATGACTTGTTTCATGATTACCATTTCAAAATTGGTAACCCAAAAATGAAAAATGAGCCATTTCCCGTTTTTTTAATTTGTCGAAAACAAATAGAAAACAAAAAAAATGAATGTTATCTGATTTCATTTAAGTGCTTAAAAAATTAAATTCTGGATTTTAAAAATCCGGTGTGGAAATTTTATTTGTCATTTTGTGGTGAATTTTATACAATCTTAGCATAATATTTCTTCTGCAATGTGAAAAAATATGGATGACAGTTATTGGCTTTTGGCAGGGGTAAGTTGAACTTACCCCATGGCCTTTGGCTCACTTTGCCCCATAGCAGCCATTCTGGACAAAATGGTCCAGTTTTAATAAGGCTAATCTTTAACAAAATGATTGACGTGGTTTTATAGTCTGGGAATCCATCAATATATACCATGGATAATATACCTTAAAATAAATTAATCTTCAATTCATTTTCACATGAAATGCTAAAAATTTACTTTGACAAGGGTCGTGGAAAAAAATCGTAACACTTGTCACATGTACTCCTGCCTTTTTCGGTATGATTGAAATGATGTTTGCCACTTAAAAGCAAGGTCACATGACCCTAGACAAGCATAGCTGCTAATATACAGGGGGTGGGTCATCTTACCCACTGGCTCATCTTACCCAACTCTCCGCTACCTGTAAGAGAGGGGGAAAAAAAAACATACAAAAAAAAAGCAAATAATACTTGGAAAACTAAATTTATGTGGGAAAACAAAACAAAACAAAGTATGGCTACTCAAACCAACAGTTTTGTTGTTTTGTGATTGCGTGAATGTTTGTGTCTATGTCATGAAATGTACTTACTGGTGGAAAGCTGCAGCTCCTCCCATCAGAAGCCAGAGGCATGTAGAGAAAGACCCAGGAAACCCGGGCCACCCGCAGCCAATCAAGAGCCATGAAGACCCTGCCTGTCCCAGCAGAAGGAAGAGGGAAGTCTCAGACGGACCCTCACACCCACATATGCACAGATACACAAATACACACACACTGCCCTCCCAAATACACCCACAAAGACTGTGACAAATACACAAAGACACACATTCATCCACATCTACCCACCCTCTGAAGTTGGAGTGACCCCCAACTTGTGTTTTGATAAGTGTATGTATTTATGTTTTGTGAGTAAAGGGGACAGTTGTGCCACAAGCACCCAATTGCTGGTTGTCAGTTCTCGCCCACACTGCCCCCTCAAAACCCTCAATGTCTAAAGTGCAAATAAAATTGAGGGGCAGACAGCAGTGAGGACCTGAGTGAGTCATCAACCTCTGAGTAACATGCCTGCCCCCAGGGTCCTGTGTGTATCAGGATGGTTTTCTGACTTGACCTCTGTAAACACTTTCCTGCTTAAGTAATAAGTAATTATAAAAAAAGAATAGGTGTGTTTTGTAAATCTTGGTCATATGTTTCAAAATAGAGGATTACCTGTGGTATGAAAACGCACACTCATTGGCTAACGAGTTGTCAATCACAAGTAATTAGCCAATGAACATGTGGTTTCCTCCCCCCTTCCTGGTCACATCCAGTTTTGTGCAACCAAGATGGCGCAGTGGCTCGAAGCTTCAAAACAGGATTTTGGAAACCAGTGAGTGGCGTAGCTACGTCCATCTTTTATTGAGTCTATCCCAGCTGCCATCACGCAAAAGGCGGGGTACACCCTGGACAGGTCGCCGGTCTATCACAAAGCTAAATAAATACGGAATCAAAAAAAGAATGAAATCATCATGGTCATCATACCACATAAGTACCCACTGGTGCTGGTGATGCAGATTGTTATGGCAGCCCCTTTTCTTAACACAATCAAAAGTTTCTTTAGATCAAATTAATGATGAAACTCAAGCACATTCTTATTTTAATGAGCCAAGTGAATGCAGGACCTCGTGAGACCTGGATTTGATGATTGACCACAGAGACTGATGGTAGGTTCAGGTCTCCAGGTAGGGCTGTCTGACAGCCAACTTAAGCTTGCTGTCAGCTTTATGATAAGTAATAGTCCTTTTTTAGCTTCCTTCTGTGTCTCTTTTGCTCTTCTCCCTCCTATGCCAGACACAATTTTCCCTCAGCAGCTTTGATGTTTCTCTCTTCCACCCTTCCCTGCTGTCCTTTATTCTAATCCATTTAGTCTCCCCTTTCTGTGTCTCTCTTTTCTCCCTGGCCACCATGTCTCTCTCCAATCCTTTCCTCCCTATAAAATTCAGGTGAAACTTCCCAAGTTAAGAAGCTGTTCATCTCTGCTCCTGTCTTCCTATCATCCTTCCCTCCCATTCTTGCTGATTAGCAGCTGCTCCTCTCCACCTTTGTCCCTGCCCACAGCGCCACCCCCTTGCTGCAATGCTGAGAAAATGATCCTGACTGGGAAGGAAGCATAATATATTAAATAATGGTTCAGCTGAGAGAATAAGTGAGAAAGATGGGGGGGGGGGGGGATTGGTTACTGATGAATGGACAAAGGAAAACAGTAGCAAAGACACAGAAATCAAACAGTCAGGACAATGAGACTGAGAAAATAACCAGAATTAGTGAGGTTAATTGCAGACAAGCAGGCAGACTGACAGAAAAATGGAAAGGAAGGCAGCTAGAAGCAGATATAAGAACACAAAAGAAATGGACAAGTTGAAAGGCACAGAAACATGGAAGTGGCAGAGATAAAATTTTTTACATTTATAAATCTACATTTTAGACATAGCTTAAGGGATTCAAAATAACTCCAACAATTTTTTTTCACAGAGTCAAAGAGCGAGAGAGCATGCAAATAGACAGACAGACGTAAAGGTCAAAGAAAAGTAGACAAGCAGACAAGCAAGGTACCATACTGTATACAAATAAGCAGATTTTCAAGACAGGATATTGTGCAGTGTGTGAGAAGAGAGACAAGAATGCAGAAAACCCTTAGAAAGGTTTGGCAGACGAACACGGAGGTGTGCAAATATGAAGACTTCTGGGAGGGCACACAGGCAAGCAGGCTTTAAAAGAAAAAGCCACGACACGCAGACAAGATACATTTTGGTAGGGAATGTAGACTCGGGGAAATGTTCATTCTGCATCTCGTGGCAGTATGCTCTACTTTACTTTTCTTACTGTCATCAGACGCAGTCTTACACACACACACACTCGTGCTTACAGACACACAACAAGCAGCCAAGCAATCCAGTGATTACCCAGGCATGCTAGGCTGAGAGCCATCAGATGCCCGAGAGAAGTATCATGGAGCGTTTGAGTGCTTACACACACACACACACACACACACACACACACACACACACACACACACACACACACACACACACACACACACACACACACACACACACAAAGAGAGAGAATAAGAGAGAGAGAGCCTTGACATCTGTTACTGGCTCTACTTCAGGCAAATCCACTTATGCTACAGCAGAGTTCACATATGTTATTTCTATGATGTCAAATTGTCCATTCACTATTTCTCAACAATAGCAAATAAATAAGGCTCCTATTAAAAGTAATATGAGTATAACAACATTTTGCATGTTTAAACATGTGGAGTTGTTTCTTACTTCCTGGTAGACTCTGGCTATTCAAAGCAATGGACCATACACAAGAGAGGTGAAGCACAGAGTGCAGGCAGGGTGGAGAGGGGGGAGACGAGTGTCAGGGGTGATTTGTGACAGAAGGATAGCAGCACTAGTGAAAGGGAAGGTTTACAAGATGGTTGTGAGGCCTGCTATGATGTATGGTTTGGAGACTATGGCACAGAGGCAGAGCTGGAGGTGGCAGAGTTGAAAAATGCTAAGATTTTTTATTGGGAGTGATCAGGACAGACAAGATTAGAAATGAGTGTATCAGAGGGGCAGCTCAAGTTGAGCAGTTTGAAGACAGAGTCAGAGAGGCAAGGCTGAGATGGTTTGAACATGTGCAGAAGATGGATAGTTTATATACTGGAGGAAATATGCTGAAGATGAAGCTGCTAGGAGGAGGAAGGTTCAGGGATGCAGTGAAAGAGGACATGCAGAGTGTTGGTGTGAGAGGGGATGACTAGGGATAGGGTAAGATAGTGGCAGATGATCCCTAAAGGGAATAGCTGAAAGAAGAAGAAGCTCTCAAAGTGTTGTATTTAAGAATGCACAAAAATCTGTGTAAACACTTTTGTCACAGTACGGATCAAAACAGTGTAAACATTTTTGCGGGTGGCACATTTAAACGGTCCTATCATGAATGAAACTACCTTGAAGTTGCTACATCTGTTGTATGTGATTTTTCCTCAAAAAATAAATAAATAATGCACAGATATTTATGAGCTATCATTTGAATCTTAGGAAAACAAAAAGGTAAGCATAATTCACTAAACACTGAACTGCCTCTTTGATTATTTTAGCGTATTCAAACATAAATTAATATACAGAGAGAGCATGAATTTCTCATCTCCTCACCTAAGGAAGGAGTTCTCACTGCATCCAAGCCTGAATTTAATTGTAGTTTTATCCTGAACATCATACAAGTAGATGGTATGTTGCATTTCCACAGACAGTTGTATGTATTCTAGTTTGCTGCTGCTGCTGCTGTTGCTGCTGCAGCTGCAATGACCCAATTTCAATACACAGATCATTAAAAATTCATCTTAGAATGTCGAGTCAAATTTAGGGATACTGGAATACTCTTAAAATCAAAAAATAACACCTGCTTAAGCTGCGATTGTCAGTGTACTCCTTATGCCTGCACTTTTCATATTTAAAAAGTTATCAAACTTACTTACTAGTATGCTGGACTATGCTGCACTGTGCTTAAAACTCTATTCTACAGTGTGTTTCAGGTTCAATTCCAGCATTGTCTGTGAAAAGATGGGGGGGGAGCTGCAAGATTTCCTACTTGAGTCATGCCTTCTTCTCTAATATTGCTCACTTACAGAATCAAATCTCTCCCTCTCTGGTTTCTCCTCTCTGCCTTTCCCTGTAATTTAGGTGTGAACTCCTACAGTTAAAGCTGCTATGTTCTGCCTCGCCTTTTCCTTTATGCCCATCTCCTTCTTCTTCCTCTCCTCCTTCTTTCCCTCTGGCAGAGAAAATGATCCAACTTAAAATGAAAGTGTGACATTTAAATAAGCACAAGCAAGAGCAAACAGAAGGAGTAGGAGAGGGAGAGGGTGATGGGGGCAGAAAAATGGGAAAGTGACTGATTAGAGAGGGAAAGAATAAAGTGCAGAAAGACTAAGTGAATACTTTCATAATATGGGTTAAAAATAGAGATATAGGAAAGGAAAATATGTAAATTGCACACTTTCAGGGCAAAAAAATATATATATCCTGAATTTCGACAGAGGTAAATTAAAAGCTACATAGAGAGGAAGTGAAGAAAAAGCAGGTACCATAAACTTTATGCAGAAATAAGGGACTCCATGTTTAGCTGAACTGAAAAATGGACATTTAAACACTTCTTTATGGGAAAAACCAACCAAATTAATGCAAATGAATACTCACCAGGTACTTTATTAAAGAGTGGTGAGTGTACATTATTACCTGTTCAGCTGCTTATTAACACAAATCAGCCCATCACATGGCAGCAACTTAGCACATTTAGGCATGAAGACATGGTGAAAATGGCCTAGTATCAGAATGGGGAAGAAAGGTGATCAAAGTGACTTTGAACATTGAGTATTTCACAAATCGCTGATCTACTACAATGTTTTCATATAACCATCTCTAGGATTTACAGAGAGTGGTCTGAAAAACAGAAAATACCTAGTGAGCGGCAGTTCTCTGGGCCAAAATGCCTTGTTGATGCCAGAGATCAGAGGAGAATGGCCAGACTTCTTTAAGCTGATAGGAAGACAACAGTAAGTTAATTAACCACTTTTTAATTAAGTGGTTAATTGATTAAGAAACTTATAGTTATTTTTAATATACTGTTTTAAAACAAACATTTACACATTGGTCCCAGAAGCCCCAGTTTGCAGGAACTGTCAGTCTGTTATTTTTGTCTACTATGGTAGAAAAAAGATCCTGATAAAAACCTGCACCCTTTGTGGATCTGGTCCCTGTTAAGCAAAGAAAGATATAATGTACTTATCATATTTCACATTCATGTTCACTGGCTTTGCATTGTTAAGATTAATGCTTTCAAAATGTTTCAAACTTCAATTCTGATCCTTTTTTCGCTTTCCCATGAATACTCAGTTTCTCTGTGTTTCATGTAGATCACCTAGAACTTCCTACTGTTAAAAAAGCAACATATGCTTCTCTATAAATTAATCTTTTACTTTTATGGATTATGAAATGAAGGACTTTTATAATTCTATTAACATATGGGTGATTTAAACCAGTGGCTACTATCCATTTTTGAGCTCTTCAAACAGCTACTCAGAAACAGCTTATTAAAATTATGTGCTAAATACCACTGAACACGTTGGCTTGTTTGTCAAACAGCTGCACAAATTCAAAAAGTATGGATCTGTGTATCCTTCTTACCTTCGTTTATCCAGTTTTCAGGCTTTAATAATAAATGAATAATAAATTAATCATGGCTTATTGGACACTAAAAGAGGGACTGCATGACGCTTTTGATGGTTGATGTTTACTTCAGGCCCCACGGGGAATGTATCTTAGTCATTCAAGCTCTGTATTGAGAGGCGTTTATAGACTTCTAAGTATATAAGTGGAGCTAAGATTGAAATTCAGAAATATAAAGCTGTCATCTAAAACCCTCTGTGAAGGGATACTTAAAAGAACAGGAGCTGTATTTAATTCAAAGGACTGGAAGCATGTATTCACATGGGTAACAGCCAAATACAAACTGGCTCAGTTGAGAGTTTAACAACTGTAAATGCTCGTGTAAGAATTGTTACCTCCTACAATCCAAACCAATGACATGTAGATTTAAGTCCAGTTGGGCAAACAAAGACAAGAACACTGGAACGCTAAAGCACATGTTATAAAGATAATCTGGAAGCAGACCACATACTATATTATACTGCAAGGCTGATTATTAAATTAGAATTGGAAAATGAGGAGCATGTTCACAACAGAATAAACTAAAATGTTAATTCAATTGCAAATGGTTACATGTCGAACACCCAAGTTGTGTTTGGCACTGCTAATTTGGACACACCCACCAAATGAGAGAAAGATGGGTTGTGCATATTTTGGGGGTACACACCACTAAAACTGTAGCACAACAATGCAGGGCAGGTGGGAGTTGATTGTCCTAAGTGGCACAAATTATTCCATTAGCTTCTTTCTCACCCTGCTATAGGACCCTGGGCAGTCTTCCAATTCAATCCTGAATAGAAGTTCTATTGGGACTGCCAATCTCTAAGAAGCCTGGAGAGTAGCCAATAGCCTCATTAGCTGTGTGATTATGGTCACCCATGGCCTTGGGTGGGCGGGCAAGGTGAATTTTCAAATGCCATTTGTGCTTGTAAGTGCATATTCCGATCACTAACGGAGCAGGTCCATTAAGCCTCTTTCCATTCCTTTAAGAATGTTAAGGACTCTGAGATTTACAGATCTCCAGAGTCATGATTAAACTTTGCACAATTGCTAGTTGTTGTCTTTCATTATGATTGTCTTTTTATAGCATCAAATATATTCCTTTAATACAGGGTCAAATAAAACCAGGTGTATTGACTGGAGATTTTGAAACTCTTACCACAGGTGCCTTTTGGTTCCCTTGCGCTTCATTGTTTTGACTTGCACACGTTTGTGAATAAATGGTTTATGTCTCTTTGTATTTTGGGCCAAAAGAAACAGTGCCTAATCAACTTTAATGGCCTTTCTGTGCTCAAGTGACCCATTTCCTTTATGTAGCTCATTTAAAATGGGAGAGCAGGACATTTCTGTATGCACTGGCTGTCACATTTGGGTTGCTTCCTCCTGTGCAGGTCCCATCTGTGCTGATCACTCTCTACTTGCCCACTGTCCTAACTATATTTTCAAACATGTAACTCTTACATTTTGCTATGTTTGTTATCTGCTTCTCATATTGTTGACATACAGGATATTTTTGTTGTTGGGCTCCCTTCATCTCGCAGTTGGAAGATGGTGAGCAGATTCTATGCTTTGTGTTAATGAGGTGCAGTTAATGAGGTTGGATTTAGGAGTGGAGATTGCTCTGATTGTTGCAGTAATATGGCCTCTTGTTCTGACTGTATACAGGCAGGTGTGTGTGCATTTTCTAGATTTATCTTGCCATTGCTGCAGTTTTAAAACAATGATATGCTTCACTCCCTACTGCAGAGCTTTCTGTGACAACCAGCATTTGAACAATTTGAAAGGTTCCCCACCAAAGCATTTTGGTTAGTCTCATACAACTTCATCTCTGCCTGTATAGACCCAGTCACACTGGCATAGAGCTGGCTGGCCACTGCCTAGTAACTACCAGTCGCTAGGGGGGAAATGTGTATTCCCCAAGTGGTTGCTGGAGATCACCAGGTGAAATTGCTCACAAAGAGGTATATAGTGAGGTGCAGCACACCAGAGGCCATGTTTGGCTGTAGTTTGGAAGGAAGACTGAAACTTGTCTGCAAACACTCATCAACTACTTGCTAAGTGGCTGGGAAACTTTGAAGAGTGCAAACCAGAAACAGAAGTTGTGTCTTTTCAACTATGTTGGTTTCAAGGAAATGAATGAATGATTGAACAGCCAGATGGACAGACATTTGTTATGACTAAAACCTTGTCTTAAATTACCAGACAACTGTGCCCAACAATTACAAAATGGCACTTTCATGACTGTTGGGCACAGAACATCAAGAACATCAGAATCAAAATTTTCAGCAAAGAGGAGGACACTGGAAAGCTAAGGCACATGTTATAAAGACAATCTGGAAGCAGATCGTGGTACATTGTACACTGTAGGGTTGACTGTTGAAGTAAAAAAAAGAGCAAGGAAGATCAGGAGCATGTTCATCTGTGACAAAACAAATTAAAATGCTTATTCAAATGCAAATGGTAGTGCGTTGAACACCCGGTTGTGTTATCCAGTGACTTCAGTTGGAGCCATGTGTGCACTGCCTGTTTGGCACTGCCAATTGTCACAACCCGGCTCAAAGTATGTGATAAAAAGAGGGTGCCAGCATATTAGTATGCACGCCATGTTTGAATGCATGGAGGCTGTATGAGTGAGACTGTGCCAGAACTAAGGACTAAAATACTTTGTCAGCCAAACAGCCTCCATAAACCAAAGAGGAGCAAAAAAGAACCCCAACAAATTCAAACAGGGCTGCTTTATACTGCATCTGAGCTTGATGTGCTCAGGTGTGTTGCATCTAAAAATTGGGTCAGCTCCACCCACTAGTTACCTGAAAGAGATAGACACAGGCAACAAGAAAACAAGGCCAGCCCAGTGACCGTCACATAATTTAGACAGCACTGCCAATTGGGTACCATAGTCTAAGGTGGACTATTGTGATTGATTATTATCAGGCTATCCTAAAAGGTCCCTGAAAAGCCTTCAGCTGTTCTAAACTGCTACAGCTAGAGTAACTATTTTTCGGGCTAAGGCGCACTTAAAATCCTTAAATTTCCTCAAAAACCGGCAGTGCGCCTTATAATCCGGTGCGCCTTATGTGTAGCCAGGTGAAATTGGAAGCGATTAAATAGAGGGTTAAACAGCCCCACCTGGTGGAGCATTGTTGTCATTCTCACTGAAGCTGGTTCGTCTCGCGAGAATGCGGAAATCCCGCGAGATTTCAGATCGAGGCTAGAGGCCAGACTAATGTCCCGTACGCCATCAGATCGCCGCAAAGCTGCTTGAGAAACCGATTGTTTGCTGCACGGTGTGGAAAAGCCAGAGCAGTGGAGCAGCGTAAGTGACCAAAGGCACAACATATACGTGTGATCCAGCGTGCATGGTGTGTGCGCTATTTTCAGAGACTGAGCTTATGTTTGCTCTTGCTGGTTTCAGAGGGGAGAAATCCAGTGATAGGCTGAGGTGGTGTGTTATAGCACAGGCTGACCACTGGAGTCAGAGTAAGTCACCGACTATTCCCTGGTGTTATGATGTGAAGTGTTATGTACTGTTTTGCTGTAAAACACTGTTTAGATTAACTTTATTGAGGGTATAGAGTTTAGTCGTGTTGTAATATTGTGAATGTGTTTGATTGTTTTATTCCTTTTCTTCTTGTCTTTGTTTTCTTTATCAGAAAAGTGAGGCCACTGCTGTTGTCTGTATAGGGAATCTGATTTGTACACAGTAGGAAAGCTTAGGCCTCCATTTTGTTTTCAATCTACAGCCGTTGATCAGTTCTGTGTCCATGAGCGGTGTTGAGACTGGAGGAGGCAGGGGCACAGTGTATTGTTAAAGTTGAGACATTTGTTAATTAACCTCAAAACAAAGAATTAACGCTGTTCTTATTCTTTATTATGAGTTCAGTCGGGGAATAAAGACCCATTTTAAATTTTATTTGGTGTCAGTCCTGTCCTTTGCTGACCGGGCCACATATGTATGAATTCTTGTTGTGCTTACTGACCTTGAAACAATTTTATGTGGTACACTGCGCTCAAAAATCTGTCAAAATGTTTTAGTGCGACTTTGGTAAGGGACGTTTAATAAATATCGACATTTTCCAGAGCATAAGCGTACAATGGGGGAGGGGGGTAACACCCAGCACGGTTTTCAAATAGTTGAGCGCTGCCGTCTGACCACCGATGGCCGAAGAATCCACACCACTGCACCATTGTGTGGTCTGCAGGGATATTTCCTGCAGTCTGGCAGATCAGTTCAAAGGCTTCATTGAATTCTCTAAAATAGTCCATCATAGATTCACAAAATGATTCTACTGACGATATTAGACAGGAACAAGCAGTGAGTGCAGCGCCGCAGGTGTGGAAAGCAGCCAAAGCCGCCGGAGATAAATTCAACAAGAAGTGGAAGCATTGTTCCAAAAATAGAAACCGTACGCAGTAAACCGCAGAAAACTATGATGGATTCCATCTATTCTGGCCCGTATATTTGTGCATAATCTGGCGATCAGCGGCCCGGCGCTGTTGCCAACTTTTTTGTAACAAAACTCGCTGTCGACTGTCTCAAAAGTTGCTAAAGGACGAATCGAGGCCCGGGGGTGTGTGTGCTGTTCTCCTCGGTGCCAAAGACAGGTCCTGGCGATACCACAGCATATGACGGG